>NC_134267.1:248257298-248597670 GCF_031893055.1 Leptodactylus fuscus | reverse complement strand
TGGCCTGGACTATACACAAGGGTGCAGTGATGGATGATGGGTATATAGCAGTATATTAGTAAGGAGCCTGGACTATACACAAGGGTGCGGTGATGATGGGTATATAGCGGTATATTAGTAAGGAGCCTGGACTATACACAAGGGTGCGGTGATGATGGGTATATAGCGGTATATTAGTAAGGGGCCTGGACTATACATAAGGGTGCGGTGATGATGGGTATATAGCAGTATATTAGTAAGGAGCCTGGACTATACACAAGGGTGCGGTGATGATGGGTATATAGCGGTATATTAGTAAGGAGCCTGGACTATACACAAGGGTGCGGTGATGATGGGTATATAGCGGTATATTAGTAAGGGGCCTGGACTATACATAAGGGTGCGGTGATGATGGGTATATAGCAGTATATTAGTAAGGAGCCTGGACTATACACAAGGGTGCAGTGATGATGGGTATATAGCGGTATATTAGTAAGGAGCCTGGACTATACACAAGGGTGCGGTGATGATGGGTATATAGCAGTATATTAGTAAGGGGCCTGGACTATACACAAGGGTGCGGTGATGATGGGTATATAGCAGTATATCAGTAAGGGGCCTGGACTATACACAGGGTGCGGTGATGATGGGTATATAGCAGTATATCAGTAAGGGGCCTGGACTATACATAAGGGTGCGGTGATGATGGGTATATAGCGGTATATTAGTAAGGAGCCTGGACTATACACAAGGGTGCGGTGATGATGGGTATATAGCGGTATATTAGTAAGGGGCCTGGACTATACATAAGGGTGCGGTGATGATGGGTATATAGCAGTATATTAGTAAGGGGACTGGACTATACACAGGGGTGCGTTGATGATGGGTATATAGCAGTATATTAGTAAGGGGCCTGGACTATACACAAGGGTGCGGTGATGATGGGTATATAGCAGTATATTAGTAAGGGGTCTGGACTATACACAGGGGTGCGGTGATGGGTATATAGCAGTATATTAGTAAGGGGCCTGGACTATACACAAGGTGCGGTGATGATGGGTATATAGCAGTATATTAGTAAGGAGCCTGGACTATACACAAGGGTGCGGTGATGATGGGTATATAGCAGTATATTAGTAAGGGGTCTGGACTATACACAGGGGTGCGGTGATGGGTATATAGCGGTATATTAGTAAGGGCCTGGACTATACACAAGGGTGCGGTGATGATGGGTATATAGCGGTATATTAGTAAGGGGCCTGGACTATACACAAGGGGGCGGTGATGATGGGTATATAGCGGTATATTAGTAAGGGGCCTGGACTATACACAAGGGGCGGTGATGATGGGTATATAGCAGTATATTAGTAAGGGGCCTGGACTATACACAAGGGTGCGGTGATGATGGGTATATAGCAGTATATTAGTAAGGGGCCTGGACTATACACAAGGGTGCGGTTATGATGGGTATATAGCAGTATATCAGTAAGGGGCCTGGACTATACACAAGGGTGCGGTGATGATGGGTATATAGCAGTATATTAGTAAGAGGCCTGGACTATATACAAGGGGGCGGGTGATGATGGGTATATAGCGGTATATTAGTAAGGAGCCTGGACTATACACAAGGGGGCGGTGATGATGGGTATATAGCGGTATATTAGTAAGGAGCCTGGACTATACACAAGGGGTGCGGTGATGATGGGTATATAGCAGTATATTAGTAAGGGGCCTGGACTATATACAAGGGGGTTGGTGATGATGGGTATATAGCGGTATATTAGTAAGGAGCCTGGACTATACACAAGGGGTGCGGTGATGATGGGTATATAGCGGTATATTAGTAAGGGGCCTGGACTATATACAAGGGGGCGGTGATGATGGGTATATAGCGGTATATTAGTAAGGAGCCTGGACTATACACAAGGGTGCGGTGATGATGGGTATATAGCAGTATATTAGTAAGGGGTCTGGACTATACACAAGGGTGCGGTGATGATGGGTATATAGCAGTATATCAGTAAGGGGTCTGGACTATACACAAGGGTGCGGTGATGATGGGTATATAGCAGTATATCAGTAAGGGGCCTGGACTATACACAAGGGTGCAGTGATGATGGGTATATAGCAGTATATTAGTAAGGGGCCTGGACTATACACAAGGGGGCGGTGATGATGGGTATATAGCGGTATATTAGTAAGGGGCCTGGACTATACACAGGGTGCGGTGATGATGGGTATATAGCAGTATATTAGTAAGGAGCCTGGACTATACACAAGGGGGCGGTGATGATGGGTATATAGCGGTATATTAGTAAGGGGCCTGGACTATACACAAGGGTGCGGTGATGATGGGTATATAGCAGTATATTAGTAAGGGGCCTGGACTATACACAGGGGTGCGGTGATGGATGATGGGTATATAGCGGTATATTAGTAAGGGGCCTGGACTATACACAAGGGTGCGGTGATGATGGGTATATAGCAGTATATTAGTAAGGGGCCTGGACTATACACAGGGGTGCGGTGATGGATGATGGGTATATAGCGGTATATTAGTAAGGGGCCTGGACTATACACAAGGGTGCGGTGATGATGGGTATATAGCGGTATATTAGTAAGGGGCCTGGACTATACACAAGGGTGCGGTGATGATGGGTATATAGCGGTATATTAGTAAGGGGTCTGGACTATACACAGGGGTGCGGTGATGATGGGTATATAGCAGTATATTAGTAAGGGGCCTGGACTATACACAGGGGTGCGGTGATGATGGGTATATAGCAGTATATTAGTAAGGGGCCTGGACTATACACAGGGGTGCGGTGATGATGGGTATATAGCGGTATATTAGTAAGGAGCCTGGACTATACACAAGGGTGCGGTGATGATGGGTATATAGCAGTATATTAGTAAGGAGCCTGGACTATACACAAGGGTGCGGTGATGGATGATGGGTATATAGCAGTATATTAGTAAGGGGCCTGGACTATACACAAGGGTGCGGTGATGATGGGTATATAGCGGTATATTAGTAAGGGGTCTGGACTATACACAAGGGTGCGGTGATGATGGGTATATAGCAGTATATTAGTAAGGGGTCTGGACTATACACAAGGGTGCAGTGATGATGGGTATATAGCAGTATATTAGTAAGGGGTCTGGACTATACACAAGGGTGCGGTGATGATGGGTATATAGCAGTATATTAGTAAGGGGCCTGGACTGTACACAAGGGTGCGGTGATGATGGGTATATAGCAGTATATTAGTAAGGGGCCTGGACTATACACAGGGGTGCGGTGATGATGGGTATATAGCAGTATATTAGTAAGGAGCCTGGACTATACACAAGGGTGCGGTGATGGATGATGGGTATATAGCGGTATATTAGTAAGGGGCCTGGACTATACACAGGGGTGCGGTGATGATGGGTATATAGCAGTATATTAGTAAGGAGCCTGGACTATACACAGGGGTGCGGTGATGATGGGTATATAGCGGTATATTAGTAAGGGGCCTGGACTATACACAGGGGTGCGGTGATGATGGGTATATAGCAGTATATTAGTAAGGGGCCTGGACTATACACAGGGGTGCGGTGATGATGGGTATATAGCGGTATATTAGTAAGGGGCCTGGACTATACACAAGGGTGCGGTGATGATGGGTATATAGCAGTATATTAGTAAGGAGCCTGGACTATACACAAGGGGGCGGTGATGATGGGTATATAGCAGTATATTAGTAAGGAGCCTGGACTATACACAAGGGTGCGGTGATGATGGGTATATAGCAGTATATTAGTAAGGAGCCTGGACTATACACAAGGGTGCGGTGATGATGGGTATATAGCAGTATATTAGTAAGGAGCCTGGACTATACACAAGGGTGCGGTGATGATGGGTATATAGCAGTATATTAGTAAGGAGCCTGGACTATACACAAGGGTGCGGTGATGGATGATGGGTATATAGCAGTATATTAGTAAGGGGTCTGGACTATACACAAGGGTGCGGTGATGGATGATGGGTATATAGCGGTATATTAGTAAGGGGTCTGGACTATACACAAGGGTGCGGTGATGATGGGTATATAGCAGTATATTAGTAAGGGGTCTGGACTATACACAAGGGTGCAGTGATGATGGGTATATAGCAGTATATTAGTAAGGGGTCTGGACTATACACAAGGGTGCGGTGATGGATGATGGGTATATAGCAGTATATTAGTAAGGGGTCTGGACTATACACAAGGGTGCGGTGATGATGGGTATATAGCGGTATATTAGTAAGGAGCCTGGACTATACACAGGGGTGCGGTGATGATGGGTATATAGCAGTATATTAGTAAGGGGCCTGGACTATACACAAGGGTGCGGTGATGATGGGTATATAGCGGTATATTAGTAAGGGGTCTGGACTATACACAAGGGTGCGGTGATGATGGGTATATAGCAGTATATTAGTAAGGGGTCTGGACTATACACAAGGGTGCGGTGATGATGGGTATATAGCAGTATATCAGTAAGGGGTCTGGACTATACACAAGGGTGCGGTGATGGATGATGGGTATATAGCAGTATATTAGTAAGGGGCCTGGACTATACACAAGGGTGCGGTGATGATGGGTATATAGCAGTATATCAGTAAGGGGCCTGGACTATACACAAGGGTGCGGTGATGGATGATGGGTATATAGCAGTATATTAGTAAGGGGCCTGGACTATACACAAGGGTGCGGTGATGATGGGTATATAGCGGTATATTAGTAAGGGGCCTGGACTATACACAAGGGTGCGGTGATGATGGGTATATAGCAGTATATCAGTAAGGGGCCTGGACTATACACAAGGGTGCGGTGATGGATGATGGGTATATAGCAGTATATTAGTAAGGGGCCTGGACTATACACAAGGGTGCGGTGATGATGGGTATATAGCAGTATATCAGTAAGGAGCCTGGACTATACACAAGGGTGCGGTGATGATGGGTATATAGCAGTATATTAGTAAGGGGCCTGGACTATACACAAGGGTGCGGTGATGATGGGTATATAGCAGTATATTAGTAAGGGGCCTGGACTATACACAAGGGTGCGGTGATGATGGGTATATAGCGGTATATTAGTAAGGAGCCTGGACTATACACAAGGGTGCGGTGATGATGGGTATATAGCGGTATATTAGTAAGGGGCCTGGACTATACACAGGGGTGCGGTGATGATGGGTATATAGCGGTATATTAGTAAGGGGTCTGGACTATACACAAGGGTGCGGTGATGATGGGTATATAGCAGTATATTAGTAAGGGGTCTGGACTATACACAAGGGTGCGGTGATGATGGGTATATAGCAGTATATTAGTAAGGAGCCTGGACTATACACAAGGGTGCGGTGATGATGGGTATATAGCAGTATATTAGTAAGGGGCCTGGACTATACACAAGGGTGCGGTGATGATGGGTATATAGCAGTATATTAGTAAGGGGCCTGGACTATACACAAGGGTGCGGTGATGGGTATATAGCAGTATATTAGTAAGGAGCCTGGACTATACACAAGGGGGCGGTGATGATGGGTATATAGCAGTATATTAGTAAGGAGCCTGGACTATACACAAGGGTGCGGTGATGATGGGTATATAGCAGTATATTAGTAAGGAGCCTGGACTATACACAAGGGTGCGGTGATGATGGGTATATAGCAGTATATTAGTAAGGGGTCTGGACTATACACAAGGGTGCGGTGATGGATGATGGGTATATAGCGGTATATTAGTAAGGGGTCTGGACTATACACAAGGGTGCGGTGATGATGGGTATATAGCAGTATATTAGTAAGGGGTCTGGACTATACACAGGGGTGCAGTGATGATGGGTATATAGCAGTATATTAGTAAGGGGTCTGGACTATACACAAGGGTGCGGTGATGGATGATGGGTATATAGCGGTATATTAGTAAGGGGCCTGGACTATACACAGGGGTGCGGTGATGATGGGTATATAGCAGTATATTAGTAAGGGGTCTGGACTATACACAAGGGTGCGGTGATGATGGGTATATAGCAGTATATCAGTAAGGGGTCTGGACTATACACAGGGGTGCGGTGATGATGGGTATATAGCAGTATATTAGTAAGGGGTCTGGACTATACACAGGGGTGCGGTGATGATGGGTATATAGCAGTATATTAGTAAGGGGCCTGGACTATACACAGGGGTGCGGTGATGATGGGTATATAGCAGTATATTAGTAAGGGGTCTGGACTATACACAAGGGTGCGGTGATGATGGGTATATAGCAGTATATTAGTAAGGGGCCTGGACTATACACAAGGGTGCGGTGATGATGGGTATATAGCAGTATATTAGTAAGGGGTCTGGACTATACACAAGGGTGCGGTGATGATGGGTATATAGCAGTATATCAGTAAGGGGTCTGGACTATACACAGGGGTGCGGTGATGATGGGTATATAGCAGTATATTAGTAAGGGGCCTGGACTATACACAGGGGTGCGGTGATGATGGGTATATAGCAGTATATTAGTAAGGGGTCTGGACTATACACAAGGGTGCGGTGATGATGGGTATATAGCGGTATATCAGTAAGGAGCCTGGACTATACACAGGGTGCGGTGATGATGGGTATATAGCAGTATATCAGTAAGAGGTCTGGACTATACACAGGGGTGCGGTGATGGGTATATAGCAGTATATTAGTAAGGGGCCTGGACTATACACAGGGGTGCGGTGATGATGGGTATATAGCAGTATATTAGTAAGGGGTCTGGACTATACACAGGGGTGCGGTGATGATGGGTATATAGCAGTATATTAGTAAGGGGTCTGGACTATACACAAGGGTGCGGTGATGGATGATGGGTATATAGCGGTATATTAGTAAGGGGCCTGGACTATACACAGGGGTGCGGTGATGATGGGTATATAGCAGTATATTAGTAAGGGGTCTGGACTATACACAAGGGTGCGGTGATGATGGGTATATAGCAGTATATCAGTAAGGGGTCTGGACTATACACAGGGGTGCGGTGATGATGGGTATATAGCAGTATATTAGTAAGGGGTCTGGACTATACACAGGGGTGCGGTGATGATGGGTATATAGCAGTATATTAGTAAGGGGCCTGGACTATACACAGGGGTGCGGTGATGATGGGTATATAGCAGTATATTAGTAAGGGGTCTGGACTATACACAAGGGTGCGGTGATGATGGGTATATAGCAGTATATTAGTAAGGGGCCTGGACTATACACAAGGGTGCGGTGATGATGGGTATATAGCAGTATATTAGTAAGGGGTCTGGACTATACACAAGGGTGCGGTGATGATGGGTATATAGCAGTATATCAGTAAGGGGTCTGGACTATACACAGGGGTGCGGTGATGATGGGTATATAGCAGTATATTAGTAAGGGGCCTGGACTATACACAAGGGTGCGGTGATGATGGGTATATAGCGGTATATCAGTAAGGAGCCTGGACTATACGCAAGAGTGCGGTGATGATGGGTATATAGCAGTATATCAGTAAGAGGTCTGGACTATACACAAGGGTGCGGTGATGGATGATGGGTATTTAGCGGTATATTAGTAAGGAGCCTGGACTATACACAGGGGTGCGGTGATGATGGGTATATAGCGGTATATTAGTAAGGGGCCTGGACTATACACAAGGGTGCGGTGATGATGGGTATATAGCAGTATATTAGTAAGGGGCCTGGACTATACACAGGGTGCGGTGATGATGGGTATATAGCAGTATATCAGTAAGAGGTCTGGACTATACACAAGGGTGCGGTGATGGATGATGGGTATTTAGCGGTATATTAGTAAGGGGCCTGGACTATACACAAGGGTGCGGTGATGGATGATGGGTATATAGCAGTATATTAGTAAGGGGCCTGGACTATACACAAGGGTGCGGTGATGATGGGTATATAGCGGTATATCAGTAAGGAGCCTGGACTATACACAAGGGTGCGGTGATGATGGGTATATAGCAGTATATCAGTAAGGAGCCTGGACTATACACAAGGGTGCGGTGATGATGGGTATATAGCAGTATATTAGTAAGAGGTCTGGACTATACACAAGGGTGCGGTGATGATGGGTATATAGCAGTATATTAGTAAGAGGTCTGGACTATACACAAGGGTGCGGTGATGATGGGTATATAGCAGTATATCAGTAAGGGGCCTGGACTATACACAAGGGTGCGGTGATGATGGGTATATAGCAGTATATTAGTAAGGGGCCTGGACTATACACAGGGGTGCGGTGATGATGGGTATATAGCGGTATATTAGTAAGGGGTCTGGACTATACACAAGGGTGCGGTGATGGATGATGGGTATATAGCGGTATATTAGTAAGGGGCCTGGACTATACACAAGGGTGCGGTGATGATGGGTATATAGCAGTATATTAGTAAGGGGCCTGGACTATACACAGGGGTGCGGTGATGATGGGTATATAGCAGTATATTAGTAAGGGGTCTGGACTATACACAAGGGTGCGGTGATGATGGGTATATAGCAGTATATCAGTAAGGGGTCTGGACTATACACAGGGGTGCGGTGATGATGGGTATATAGCAGTATATCAGTAAGGGGCCTGGACTATACACAGGGGTGCGGTGATGATGGGTATATAGCAGTATATTAGTAAGGGGTCTGGACTATACACAAGGGTGCGGTGATGATGGGTATATAGCAGTATATTAGTAACGGGCCTGGACTATACACAGGGGGGCGGTGATGATGGGTATATAGCGGTATATTAGTAAGGAGCCTGGACTATACACAGGGGTGCGGTGATGGGTATATAGCGGTATATTAGTAAGGGGCCTGGACTATACGCAAGAGTGCGGTGATGATGGGTATATAGCGGTATATTAGTAAGGGGCCTGGACTATACACAAGGGTGCGGTGATGATGGGTATATAGCAGTATATCAGTAAGAGGTCTGGACTATACACAAGGGTGCGGTGATGGATGATGGGTATATAGCAGTATATTAGTAAGGGGCCTGGACTATACACAGGGGTGCGGTGATGATGGGTATATAGCAGTATATTAGTAAGGGGCCTGGACTATACACAAGGGTGCGGTGATGGATGATGGGTATATAGCGGTATATTAGTAAGGGGCCTGGACTATACACAAGGGTGCGGTGATGATGGGTATATAGCAGTATATTAGTAAGGGGCCTGGACTATACACAAGGGTGCGGTGATGGATGATGGGTATATAGCAGTATATTAGTAAGGGGTCTGGACTATACACAAGGGTGCGGTGATGATGGGTATATAGCAGTATATTAGTAAGGGGCCTGGACTATACACAGGGGTGCGGTGATGATGGGTATATAGCAGTATATTAGTAAGGAGCCTGGACTATACACAGGGGTGCGGTGATGATGGGTATATAGCAGTATATTAGTAAGGGGTCTGGACTATACACAAGGGTGCGGTGATGATGGGTATATAGCAGTATATTAGTAAGGAGCCTGGACTATACACAAGGGTGCGGTGATGATGGGTATATAGCAGACTTGAAGGTATTTGTAAGCCCAATATATTCTTTGAATTCCCAGTCAGACAATGGCACTGTATACCAGTAGTAAAAATAGTGGGTGTATATAGCCCCAATTCTATTGCTAGGGGACTTGCAGGGTATTTCTGGGGTGAAGGTGGGGGGGCACACCGTTGGAACGGGTATCGGGGTATATATCGGGTATACGGGAATACACTGACAGTGTATTCCATTCAGGATCCTGGGAAAGCTGGGTTGCGGCGATTGAGCCCGTCAGTGCCACATTACACTGACAAGCTTCTCCCTGGAATTTAGCTCTTATAAGAGCTGTTGTGGTTGTCTTCTCCTTCCTATCCTAGCCTGTCCCTGCCTACCCAGAATCTAAGCCCTAGCTAGCTGGACGGAAACCTCCGTCCTCGGTGAATTGCAAGCTCAGAATGACGCGAACCTGGGCGTCGCTGTTCTTTTAAATTAGAGGTCACATGTTTTCGGCAGCCAATGGGTTTTGCCTACTTTTTTCAAGGTCACCGGTGTCGTAGTTCCTGTCCCACCTACCCTGCGCTGTTATTGGAGCAAAAAAGGCGCCAGGGAAGGTGGGAGGGGAATCGAGTAATGGCGCACTTTACCACGCGGTGTTCAATTTGAACATGCCGAACAGCCTAATATCCGATCGAACATGAGTTCGATAGAACACTGTTCGCTCATCTCTAATATATGTGCACTGGATCTATAATATATGTGCACTGGATCTAAAATATATTTGCACAGGATATATAATATATGTGCACTGGATATATAATGTATGTGCACGGGATATATATAATATATGTGCACTGGATATATAATATATATGCACTGGATCTATATTATATGTGCACTGGATATATATAATATATGTGCACTGGAAATTTATAATATTTGTGCACTGGATATATTTAATATTTGTACACTCGGTATATAATATATGTGCACTGGATATATATAATATATGTGCACTGGATATATATATTATATGTGCACTGGATAAATATATATGTGTAGAGATGAGCGATCAGTGTTCTATGGAACACATGTTCGATCGGATATCAGGCTGTTCGATGTGTTCGATTCGAATCGAACATCAAATGGCAAACTCCAAAAAAAATTGATTCCCCTCCCACCTTCCCTGGCGCTTTTTTTGCACCAATAACAGCGCAGGGGAGGTGGGACAGGAACTACGACAACGGGGGCATTGAAAAAAATTGGAAAAAGTCATTGGCTGCCGAAATCATGTGACCTCCATTTTAGACGAATAGTGGATTTCAAATCCGGGTCATATGAGAATGTAAACTTTGTGACTAAGAGACAGGGATAGCTGTACAGGCAGGGATAGCTAGGGATAACCTTTATTTAGGGGGGAATGTTATTAAAAATCACTTTTTGGGGCTCTATCGGGTGTGTAATTGTGATTTTTGTGACATAAACTTTTTCCAATAGGAATGCATTGGCCAGCGCTGATTGGCCAGAGTACGGAATTCGACCAATCAGCGCTGGCTCTGCTGGAGGAGGAGGAGTCTAAGATCGCTCCACACCAGTCTCCATTCAGGTCTGACCTTAGACTCCGCCTCCTCCGGCAGAGCCAGCGCTGATTGGTCGAATTCCGTACTCTGGCCAATCAGCGCTGGCCAATGCATTCCAATGGATTCCTATATTCACACTCGGCTCTGCTACATCACACACTCGGCTCTGCTATATCAGATGGGCTGACCGGCCCAACAGATGTAGCAGAGCCGAGTGTGCATCTGATGTAGCAGAGCCGAGTGTGCATCTGATGTAGCAGTGCCGAATGTGCATCAGATGTGTAGTTGAGCAGAACTGGCTCAGCACTGCTAAGTCTCTGCATTCGCATAGGAATGCATTGGCCAGCCTTCGGCCAATCAGCGCTGACTCTGCCGGAGGAGGCGGAGTCTAAGGTCGGACCTGAATGGAGACTGGTGTGGAGCGATCTTAGACTCCGCCTCCTCCAGCAGAGCCAGCGCTGATTGGTCGAATTCCGTACTCTGGCCAATCAGCACTGGCCAATGCATTCCTATGGGGAAAAGTTAGCTTGCAAAAATCGCAAGCTGACAGGGATTTCCATGAAATAAAGTGACTTTTATGCCCCCAGACATGCTTCCCCTGCTGTCCCAGTGTCATTCCAGGGTGTTGGTATCATTTCCTGGGGTGTCATAGTGGACTTGGTGACCCTCCAGACACGGATTTGGGTTTCCCCCTTAACGAGTATATGTTCCCCATAGACTATAATGGGGTTCGAAACCCGTTCGAACACTCGAACAGTGAGCAGCTGTTCGAATCGAACCTCGAACATTTTAGTGTTCGCTCATCTCTATATATGTGCACTGGAAATATATAATATATGTGCACTGGAAATATATAATATATGTGCACTGGATATATATAATATATGTGCACTGGATATATAATATATGTGCACTGAATATATTTATAATATATGTGCACTGGATATTTAAAATATGTGGATTGTATATATATAATATATGTGCACTGGATCTATATAATATATGTGCACTGGATATTTAATATATGGAAACTGGATATATATAATATATGTGCACTGGATCTATAATATATGTGCACTGGATATATATATAATATATGTGCACTGGATATATATAATATATGTGCACTGGATATTTAATATATGGAAACTGGATATATATAATATATGTGCACTGGATATTTAATATATGGAAACTGGATATATATAATATATGTGCACTGGATCTATAATATATGTGCACTGGATCTATAATATAATATATGTGCACTGGATATATATAATATATGTGCACTGGATATATAATATATGTGCACTAGATATATAATATATTTGCAATGGATATATATATAATATATGTGCACTGGATCTATAATATATGTGCACTGGATCTATAATATAAATCAAATCAAATCAAATCAAAAAATGCTTTATTGGCACGTCCGAATAGGTATTTGGCATTGCCAAAGCTAGTAAAGTGGGTGGGTGGGGGGGGGAGTTGGGTTGGGTGGGTGGGGGGGGAGTTGGGTTGGGTGGGTGGTGGGTGGGTGGTGGGTATGGGGGGGGGGGTTCGGTTATAACCGTCCATGGAGTCTCATCTTCCTCTTCGTTGGTGACCGCTATATGGGGAGGTGGGGGTGGGGCGGGTGTATTGGGATAAATATAACAGTCCGTGGAGTCTCATCTTCCTCTTCGTTGGTGACAGCTGGACACGTATTGGGCAGCGATCTCCACAGTGGCCTCTTCTTCTCCCAGTAGGATGTAGAGTTTCCTCTTCTCCCAGTCTGGGATGTGGGCAGAGAGTCTTTGGTAGTAGACGGCCCTCACAGCTGAGTATTTGGTGCAGTGTAGCAGGAAGTGGGTCTGGTCTTCTAGGACCCCCTGGTCACAGTGCTGGCACAGTCTCTTCTCCCGTGGCTTGTACGTCTGCCTGTATCGCCCCGTCTCTATCTCTAGGTTGTGGACGCTCAGTCTGTACCAGCTCAGGGTCTGTCTGTGCTTGGGGTGGCGTATTCTCTCCAGGTAGGTGGCCATGGTGTAGTCCCTTTGTAGGGATTGGTACACATTGGTGAGTTTCTTGGAGTTATTTATTTCGTTTCTCCATTCTTCAATGTACCGCTCTCTGTTTGCCTCTGTGGTCGCCTTTATTTCGGCCTTGGTTATCATCTGTTGGTGTTTTTGGTTTGGTGGTTGGCTGCTGTTTGGTTGTTGAATGTCTGGTTTGCTCAGGTGGCTTAGCCATGCATGCCATATATGTGCACTGGATATATATATAATATATGTGCACTGGATATATATATATATATAATATGTGTGCACTGGATATATAATATACGTTCAATGGATATACAATATATGTGCACTGGATATATATAATATATGTGCACTGGACCACAGAGGCAAACAAAGAGCGGTACATTGAAGAATGGAGAAACTAAATAAATAACTCCAAGAAACTCACCAATGTGTACCAATCCCTACAAAGGGACTACACCATGGCCACCTACCTGGAGAGAATACGCCACCCCAAGCACAGACAGACCGGCCCGCTGACGTCTCCCCACACCAGTGTTGCAGCGTTTCCAGCTCGTAGCTAGGGTCAATCTAACAGCGGAGGAGGAGGAGGGTGGTGTTTCAGCCTTCCTGCCAGGAATGTTGTGTGGGGAGACAAGTCAGGAAAATTCTTGAAACTTTTGCCCCTAGACATCACCCCAGTCCATGCCTCTGCTTTTACCCCCAGTTTTTGCTGCTTAGCTTGCCTCCACATCCACACTGCTTTTGCCCCTACACATTACCCCTATCCATGCCTGTGCCTCTAGCCATAAGTCTGCCACCCATGGAAACTCATGGTGCAGAAAGTGAGGGAGCTGACTCTGAGGAACCCTTGGGTTTTGTAGCTGGTACTCCATCAAAGGTCTCTGCTGCTCGGACACCCTGCTCAACATACGGTATCTAGGGTTTGAGCGTGTGGTGACCTCGCACAACAGTAGGTGCTTCAGGCAGATGTAGGCCTTGCTGGAGTGTATTGCGGCTAGCTCCAGGTACTGTAGACTTGGGAAAGTGGGTGTCCAAGTGCCCCACTTTCACCCTTATCTCTGCTAATTTGGGGTATGTTTTTAAAAATCGTTGCACCACTACATTGAACACGTGGGCCAGGCATGGAACGTGTTGGAGGCTGGCAAGCTCCAGAGCCCTCCAACAAGACAAAAAAGCCTGGCCCCAGGGGCAGCGGGGATAAACAAATTGCCATCTCATCCAGGATGGCATCCCTGACCTCAGAGGCAGTGTGCTGTCCGTCTCCCAAGCTGATGAGCTTCAGCCCAGCCTGCTGACGTCTCCCCACACCAGTGTTGCAGCGTTTCCAGCTCGTAGCTGGGGTCAATCTAACAGCGGAGGAGGAGGAGGGTGGTGTTTCAGCCCTTCTCCCAGGAATGTTGTGTGAGGAGACAAGTCAGTCTACCACATTTTGCAACCCGGTCCATGCCTCAAGTACATTCAACCACTGTGCCAAGATTAAAAGTTAGCGTCCCTGTCCGCATGCACTTGTCCATTCATAGCTGGTCACGTGGAACTTTTGGGCAAAGCGCTGAACTTAGGGACCGCCTCATGTTTGGGGAAAAGTGCTGGTGTGGACGGCACAGTGAGGTGGCGCAGTAGCCAGCAGGCCCAAAAAGGGCAGAGTGTCCACAATCCGGGACCCCAACATCTCCTGGGCGAGAATTTTTTAGATGAGGCTGTTGAAGCCTTGGGCATGTGGGTGGGTTGTGCTGTACTTTAGCCTGGAATGAAAGGCCTGGGAGATGGGGAGTCGCATTGCAAAGTGTGTAAACCACACTCAGTTTGTCCTCGACCTATACATTTAGAAATTATCTCCCCCAGCGAAGAACCTGGCCTCGATGGGGGAATTTTTCTAAGGAAGCTAGAAAAGAGGGCATCTTGGGCCTTGCTGGCTCAGGTCTAGCTTCTGTCATGGAGCTGTCTTCTGCCTCTGGACATCCCTTTGCCTCTAGCCACCTTTTTCCCTGCTTAGCTTGCCTCCACATCCACACTGCTTTTGCCCCTAGACATCACCCCAGTCCATGCCTTAGCTTGTACCCCCAGTTTTTGCTGCTTAGCTTGCCTCCACATCCACACTGCTTTTGCCCCTAGACATCACCCCAGTCCATGCCTTAGCTTGTACCCCCAGTTTTTGCTGCTTAGCTTGCCTCCACATCCACACTGCTTTTGCCCCTAGACATCATCCCTATCCATGCCTCTGCCCCTAGCCATAACTCTGCCACCCCTGGAAACTCATGGTGCAGAAACTTTGGGAGCTGACTTTGAGGAACCCTTGGGTTTTGTAGATGGAACTCCATCAAAGGTCTGTGCAGCTCACACACCCTGCTCAAGATATGGTATTGTAGGGTTTCAGCGTGTGTGAATGACGGACAACAGCCTGTGTTTGGACAGATGTAGGCCTTGCTAGAGTGTTTTTAGGCTAGCAGCGACTCCTGTGCACTTGCAAAAGTGGGCGCACAAGCGCCGCATTTTCAACAGTAGCTTCGGTACATTTGGGTATGTTTTCAAAAAACGTTGCACCACTAAGTTAGACGTGGGCCAAACATGGAACGTGTTGGAGGCTGGCAAGCTCCAGAGCCGCTACCAGGTTCCAGCCATTATCACAGGCGTAAAAATGCCAGGCCCCAGGTGTAGCAGGGAAAAAAGAATGCCATCTCAGCCAGGATGGCATCCCTGACCTCGGAGGCACTGTGCTGTCTGTCCCCCAAGCTGATGAGCTTCAGCACCGCCTGCTGACGTCTCCCCACACCAGTGTTTTAGCGTTTGCCGCTAGTAGCTGTGGTGGAGGTTGCAGCGTCGTAGGGTTTCAGTCTACTCCTGCCATGAATTTTGGCCTGGGAGAGGAGATAGACCACCCCAGTTTGCACCCGGGGAACAGACTCCACCACATTCACCCTGCCTGTCATTAAAGATAAGCACTGCAGCATCCCTGACCACAGGCGCTTGTCCAAGTGTCGGTGGTCAAGTGGACCTTGCAGCAAAGCGCGGAACTAAGGGCCCACCTGATGTTGAGTGACACGTGCTGGTGCAAGGCGGGGACGCCACACCGGGAGAAGTTGTGACGGCTAGGGATGGCATAGTGAGGTGCCACAGTTGCCATCTGGTCCGGGAAGGCGGGAGTTTCAACAAGCCGGAACGCCAACCTCTCCTGGGCCAGCAGTTTAGCGATGTTGGCGTTCTAGGCTTGCGTGGGTGGGTGGTTAGCGGTGTATTTCTGCCGGCGCTCCAATATCTGAGAGATGGTGGGTTGTTGTAAAGAAGCGCCTGATGGTGCCTTTGATGGTGCAGGAGAAGGAGATAAGACAGAAACAGGGGAGGATGAGGGAGAAGTCAACAAAGTGGCGGAGGCAGATGAAGTGATGTCCTGGCTCGTCCTCTGGAGTGCATCGCCAGCACTGTGAGCAGAGGCAGTGGCATGAACGGCGGGCGACGTTTGTCCTGCCGTTGCTGCCTGCCACTGATTCCAGTGCTTGGATTCCAAATGACGGTGCATTGAAGTGGTGGACAGGTTGCTCTTCTCAGGGCCCCTACTCGATTTCGAGAGGCAAATTGTGTAGACGACACTATATCTGTCCTCGGCGCATTCCTTGAAAAAACTCTACACCTTCAAGAAACGTGCCCTCGATGGGGGAGTTTTTCAGGGCTGGGTACAAAAGGGAACATCTTCGGACATTCCGGGTCTGGCCTGGCTTCGGCAAAGCAGCTGACCTCTGCCTCTGGACATGTCTCTGCCTCTAGCTACCCTTTTTGGTGCTGCACCTGCCTCAACATCCACACTACTTTCCCAGCTTGATATCCGCCTTGTCCAGGTGGGGTCGGTGTCCTCGTCGTCCACCACCTCCTCTTCCAACTCCTGTCTCGCCTCCTCCTCCTGCACAATGCGCCGGTCAACTGGCTGCCCTGACAGCAACTGCGTCTCATCGTCGTCGATGAGGGTGGGTTGCTGGTCATCCGCCACCAAATCGACCGGAGATGGAATGGAGGAGACTCTAGTGTTTGAGCATCTGGACACAGATACTCGTCTGTTAGGTCCGTGGAATCGCGAAATGGAGGGGCAGGTTGCGGTACAGTCAAAGGAAGGGAGAACAGCTCTGGGGAGCAGGGACAGTTGGGGTTATTGTTCTGGGAAGATTGGGAATTTTGGGTGGAAGGAGGACAAGACTGTTGGGTAAGAGGAGGTAGAGGCTGACTGGCTGGTGGACAATGTGCTTTAAGCGTTATCCGACAGCCATTGCAAGACCTGTTCCTGGTTCTCGGGCCTACAAAGCTTTGTACCATTCAGCCTAGTTAATGTTGAACTTTTGTGCAAAGCGCAGAACTTAGGGCCCGCCTGATGTTAAGGGACACACGCTGGTACAAGGCTCAACTCACCCTAAGTGCCAAAAACACTGCTGGTGCAAGGCTCTACTCATGCCAAGGGCCTCAATCTCTGCTGGTAGCTCAGCTTAAGGTCATGTAACTTTGTTTGGAAGGGCTCATGTTAAGGGCTAGAAAAGTGAATTTTGGAAGGTCTTACCACATCACACACACACACACACACACACACACACACACACACACACACACACACACACACACACACACTCAAAATGACAGTTAAGGGTGAGGGCTTTTGGATTTCCCATTGTCTATTCCATCCGTGGTTGTCATGGGGAACGTGATTTAAAGGGGTGGTTGTTACTGTTTGTTGAGCTTAAATTGGGGTTTGTGTCCATCCATTTGGGGAGTAAAGAAGGTTTCCAAGTATTTTCCCACTTTGATAGAGGTTTTTTGGAATGTGGAAAGTGTGTAGTTGTTAGGCTGTGATGTTGGGGTAATAGAGGGTCTTTGGTGTGTTAGATGCCCCCAGACATGCTTCCCCTGCTGTCCCAGTGTCATTCCAGAGGTGTTGGCATCATTTCCTGGGGTGTCATAGTGGACTTGGTGACCCTCCAGACACGGATTTGGGTTTCCCCCTTAACGAGTATATGTTCCCCATAGACTATAATGGGGTTCGAAACCCGTTCGAACACACGAACAGTGAGCGGCTGTTCGAATCGAATTTCGAACCTCGAACATTTTAGTGTTCACTCATCTCTAGTTATTACGGTTGATGTGACCGCCGCCGGCTACTAACTTTGTGGATTACAATAAATTGCTGTTGTCTCCCGACCTCTTGCGTCCGTGTTGATTCAAGATATCCTCCGGAGGAAGGACGTATACCTTTGCTCCGTGACAACTGGTGGCAGCGGTGGGATCAACAGAGGACAGCGAGATGGACTACAGCAGCTCAGCGATTAATGGAGCCACAACCTCAGAATACAGGAACTGGACTATGGCAAGTCTACAAGTAAGGGCCCGGGAACTAAACCTGAGTTACCAGGGAAGAACGAAAGAGCAACTGATCGAGGCACTGGAGGAGATGACCCTGCAAAGCGACCATGAGGAGGGCTGCCCCCAGGAGACTGGAGAGATACGGGAGTGGCAGGTACAGACCCAAAAGAGCAGATGGGTTGTTTTGTATGAGGAGGAATTGGCAGTGCTGGGGCTAGGAGCAACTGCAGAGCAAAGGAGTAGAGCGTTACAGAGGGCTCAGGAAACGGAGAAGGAGGAACAGAGAATGGTGCATGAAAAGGAAAGAATGGCGCATGAAATGCGAATGGCTGAGATAACTACGAGGAATTATAATCAAACGTCGACCCCCAGCCCAACAGTGAGAGAACCACCATATGTCTCCCATAAACACTTCAAGACCTTTGATGAAGCGGCTGGGGATGTTGATGGATATTTTCAGGACTTCGAACACCAGTGCCACCTGATGGAAGTCCCAGAGAAGGATTGGGTCCGGTATCTGGTGGGGCACCTACGAGATGGGGCTGCGGAAGCTCTCAGAGCCATGGACCCTAGTGATCAGCGGGACTATGAGGCCATTAAAAGAGCGGTGCAGAAGTATTATGCAGTCACTCCAGAGACCTACCGAGTTCAGTTCCGCTCTTTGTCTTACAATGGGGGAAGCTCTTTCCACATGTTCGCCCACAAGTTGAAGCAAGCATGCAAGCGCTGGCTAGAAGGAGAGGAGGCTGTCACAGTCGATAAGGTCCTCCAAGTCATACTTAAGGAACAGTTCTTTTCCCAGTGCCCCGCTGAGATCCGTGAGTGGGTGCTGGAACGGAACCCAGCCACAGTGGAGCAAGCTGCTTCCCTTGCAGATGAGGGCCTGACCATCAAGCCGCAGTGGAAGAGGTTGTTTGCAGAGGAGCGGAAAACTACCACAGTCCCCCAGACACCCTTCAGCCAGCCACCCACCTTTCGTGCCCGGCCTCAGGATTACACTTCACCCTCTACCCCTGCCCATCGGCCTCCAGCTATGAACAACCCTGTCCCTAGACAACGACCTACTGGAAGAATGCTAGAGCGCAGATGTTTTGGGTGCGGGCGGCCTGGACATTTGCAAGCTAGCTGCCCTGCTAACATGGGGGCACGGGCCACCGTGGCATCCCGGCCTATTCACTACCTGGGAACCACCCCTAGGACAGAAAGTTTGGCCCCATTTCCAGATGACTCCTTGAATGACCCATGTGTTCCACCTCCAGGGGTCTATGGGATTCAGCCCTCTGCCACACATCCTGCAAACCTTCAGCGGAAGCACTTGCAGGAGGTCCTACTGGATGGCCGAACAGTTGTTGGATTCCGGGACTCGGGAGCTTTCCTAACGGTAGCGGACCCCCGAGTTGTGCGACCCGAGGCCCTAGAGGAGGGCCCTGGCATTTCTATCGAGTTGGCAGGAGGTACTTGGAAACGTATTCCTAAAGCTACCGTGGAACTCGACTATGGTTATGGACCAAAACGATGCACAATTGGCGTGATGAGCGGGCTGCTGGCCGATGTTCTGTTAGGCAACGATGTTGGAAATCTACAGTGCCACTTTGTGGGAGCAGTGACCCGAAGCCAAGCTCAGAGAGAAGCCAATATGGATCGACTGGATTTGCTGCCAGATGCCAGCCCAGCGGCCCCAACTTCCCAACTGGTGAGTGACTCTTCCCTCGGGGCTAATAATCCTGAAATTTGGGACAAGGCACAGTTTAGGAGGGAGGTAGAGACGGACCCTACATTGGATAGTTTCCGAGCACGGGCTGAGATTGGACAGATAGGAGAAGGTGGTGAGAAGATTATTAAGGAAGATGGACTCCTCTACCAGGTTACAGAGGCTTGCTCTTCAGATAAACCCTGGACTTATTGTAGACAGCTTGTTGTTCCCCAGCGATACCGGGCCTCCCTACTGCACCTTGCCCATGACATTCCCATGGCTGGCCATCAAGGGAAAACTCGCACAGAACGGAGGCTTACTCACTTGTTTTATTGGCCTGGGATCTCTCAGGCTGTTGCGCAGTTCTGTCGGACTTGTGATGTATGTCAGCATAGAGGCCGACCAGGGGACCACCCAAGAGCCCCCTTACAGCCTTTGCCCGTCATCGATGAACCCTTCCAACGAGTGGCTGTTGATATCATCGGGCCTTTGGCTAGACCCAGTAAATCTGGGAAACAATATATATTGACAGTAGTCGACTATGCCACCCGATACCCGGAAGCTGTGGCACTATCCCGTATCTCTGCCACCAAAGTAGCCGAGGCCCTTGTGACTGTCTTCACCAGAGTTGGATTCCCAAGTGAGATCTTGTCAGACCAGGGTACCCAATTTATGTCCGAACTGGTACAGTGTCTATGGCGTACCTGCGGGGTGCGGGCGATCCGGACCACCCCATACCACCCCCAGACCAATGGACTATGTGAGCAGTTTAATGGTACTCTAAAGAACATGTTAAAAGCCTTTACTGAGACTGATCCAGACTGGGAAAGGTACCTACCACATCTCCTGTTTGCATATCGGGAAGTGCCCCAGGAATCTACTGGATTTTCCCCCATTGAACTGCTGTATGGCCGGAAAGTTCGTGGTCCGTTAACCTTAGTCAAGGAGCACTGGGAGGGGCCAGTGGAGGATACCGGAATTCCTGTTGTCCCTTATGTTCTGAAGCTTCGGGACACGCTGGCCCGGTTGGCCCATTTTGCTAAAGAGCAGGTCCAGAGGGCGCAGACTCGACAAAAGACTTGGTACGACCGCAAAGCACTTTTTTTTTTTTGGTAGAGTTGGAAGGGACCTCAAGGGCCATCGGGTCCAACCCCCTGCGAGTGCAGGTTTTCCTAAATCATCCCAGCTATATGTTTCTCCAGATTCCGCTTGAAGATTTCCATTGATGGAGCGCCCACCACCTCCCGTGGCAGCCTATTCCACTCTCTCACTCCCCTCACTGTCAGAAAGTTTTTCCTAATGTCTAATCTGTATCTCTTTCCTTTTAGTTTCATCCCATTGCTTCTTGTACTTCATTGTGCTAATGAGAATAGGGGAGACAAATGCAAAGTTCTACATCTGGGTAACAGAAATGTAAAAAACATATATAGTATGGGAGGAATAGAACTAAGTGATAGCAGAGGGGAAAAGGACTTGGGCATAATAGTAGATCACAAATTCAACATGAGCCAACAGTGCGGTGCTGCTGCAAAAAAGGCGAATACAATTCTGGGATGTATTAAGACAAGCATTGAATCTAGATGAAGAGAGGTCATTATTCCGCTGTCCTCTTCCCTGGTCAGACCACACCTGGAATACTGTGTACAGTTCTGGGCGCCTCAATTCAAGAAAGACATCGATATATTGGAGCAAGTCCAGAGAAGAGCAACCAAAATGGTGGAAGGTCTGCAAACCATGTCCTATGAGGAGCGGCTAAAAACTGGGATTGTTTAGTTTGCAGAAGAGAAGGCTGAGGGGTGATTTAATAGCAGTCTACAAATATCTGAGAGGTAGTCACAGTGCAGAGGGATCTCCCCTATTCTCATTAGCACAAGGAAGTACAAGAAGCAATGGGATGAAACGAAAGGGAAAGAGATACAGATTAGACATTAGGAAAAACTTTCTGACAGTGAGGGGAGTGAGAGAGTGGAATAGGCTGCCACGGGAGGTGGTGGGCGCTCCATCAATGGAAATCTTCAAGCGGAATCTGGAGAAACATATAGCTGGGATGATTTAGGAAAACCTGCACTCGCAGGGGGTTGGACCCGATGGCCCTTGAGGTCCCTTCCAACTCTACCATAAGAAAGAAAGAAAGATCCCTCTGCACTGTGACTACCTTTCAGATATTTGTAGACTGCTATTAAATCTCCCCTCAGCCTTCTCTTCTGCAAACTAAACAATCCCAGTTCTTTTAGCATGCTATCGGGAATTTACTGAGGGGCAACAAGTTCTTATGATTGTCCCACATCCCCCAAATAAGCTACAGACCACCTGGGAAGGGCCTTTTAGAGTCCTCCGAAAGCTCAATGACACCAACTACCTCTTAGCACTAGCAAAAGACTGTCCATATTAATATGATTAAGGATTATCACGATCGGGCTCCACCTATGATTGCCATGTGCCAACTTGCCTCTGAGGAGCGCTCAGAAGGAGACTCCCTCTCGGATCTCCTAGAAACGGCCCAACGCATCACCACTGTAGAAGATGTCCCTCTAAAGGACCACCTGGACCCAGCACAGCAAGAGGGAGTGTCCAATATACTTCATCAGCACAGGGCTGCGTTCTCCTCCCGACCAGGGCAAACCAGGCTGACCCAACACAATGTGGACACCCCCGGTGTCCCACCAATGCAACAAGCACCTTACTGGGTTCCTGAATCTGTCAAAAACACCATCTGCAAAGAGCTGGAGGATATGCTAGCCCTAGGGGTTATCCAAGCCTCGCACAGTCCCTGGGCCTCCCCAGTGGTGCTTGTACCCAAAAAGGATGGCAGTACGAGATTTTGTGTGGACTACAGGCGACTGAATGACCATACTATGAGTGACCCCTACCCTATGCCACGCATTGATGAGCTTCTGGACAAACTCGCTGCGGCTAAGTATGTCACCACCTTGGATCTCAGCAAGGGGTACTGGCAGATTCCCCTGACCGCTGCAGGGAGGGAAAGGTCAGCGTTCATAACCCCTTTCGGACTGTTTGAATTCCTAAGCATGCCTTTTGGAATGAAGAATGCCCCAGCAACCTTCCAGAGGATGGTGGACCAGCTACTTCAGGGATGCAGAGACTTTGCCTGTGCTTACTTGGATGATATCGCAATCTTTAGCCACACGTGGGAGGACCACTTGCATCATGTTGAGGCTGTTCTAGATCGGATAAAGGAGGCCGGCCTGACAATTAGACCAGACAAATGCCAGATAGGTCTGGGCGAGGTGCAATACTTGGGACATAGAGTGGGAGGGGGAAAACTGCGACCAGAGCCCGCTAAGATACAGGCTATTAGAGACTGGCCCATTCCACAGACCAAGAAACAGGTCATGGCGTTCTTAGGTACTGCTAGTTACTACCGAAAATTTGTCTCTAACTTCAGCTCCGTGGCCAAGCCCCTGACGGACCTGACAAAGAAGAACCTGCCCAGAGTGGTGAGCTGGACCCCGGCCTGTGACAGAGCTTTTAACCAACTGAAGGACGCCCTTGCCTGCTCACCTGTCCTTGCTGCCCCGGATTATACACGAAGGTTTATTGTTCAGACAAACGCCTCCACATATGGACTGGGAGCCGTCCTCAGCCAAGTAAATGCCACCGGGGAGGAGCACCCCATTGCCTACCTCAGCCGGAAGCTGCAGGACCGGGAAGTAGCATATGCCACTATAGAGAAGGAATGCTTGGCAGTAGTTTGGGCCCTCAAGAAGTTACAGCTGTACCTGTATGGTCGGGAGTTCACCGTAGTTACCGACCACAACCCCCTCACTTGGCTGCAGAGAGTCTCTGGGGACAATGGACGACTGTTGAGGTGGAGTCTGGCCCTTCAACCCTACAACTTTACCATTCAGTACCGCCGAGGGAACCAACACCAGAACGCAGATGGGTTATCCCGGCAGGAGGACATATGAGCTATAGAGACTGATGTGCATTCCCCAATTTACCTGTGTAGGCCAATTGTGTCATGCACATGTTTTGAGAGGGGGAGGGGTTGTCACGGGATGGTTAGAGTCTAGACTATAGGCAATGTGTAATATATATTTGGTGTGGAATGTATTCTCTAACCTGTTGTATACATCAATGTGTAGTTGGCTGATTAGGGTCTAGTGTGTTAGCACATTGTATGCAAATACCTCTAACTAGTGAGGACAATGGGTGGAGATAATCTGATTGGTGTCTCCAAGAAGATGTTGGACGGTGCATTGTCCAAAGTAGACAGGGAGTCTGCTCTCCTTGGTATAGGTGAGGGGGGAAGGATCTGTGACTCAGCCCTCCCCACCCACAGATAGAGGAAGTAACAGTCTTAGTATATAGTTGTAGCTGGCAGTTAGTATGTGTTAGCCGGCCTGTGCACAGCTCTGCAGAGAGCCAGAATTTAGTTACAGGACCAAGGAACCAAAGCTATCATTGGATTGTGACTTCCGTGGACTTGTTATTACGGTTGATGTGACCGCCGCCGGCTACTAACTTTGTGGATTACAATAAATTGCTGTTGTCTCCCGACCTCTTGCGTACGTGTTGATTCAAGATATCCTCCGGAGGAAGGACGTATACCTTTGCTCCGTGACATAATATATGTGCACTGGATATTTAATATATGTGCACAGGATATATAATATATGTGCACTGGATATATAATATATGTGCACTGGATATATAATATATGTGCACTGGATATATATATGATATATGTGCACTGGATATATAATATATGTGCACTAGATATATATAATATATGTGCACTGGAACTATAATATATGTGCACTGGATATTTATAATATATGTGCACTTGATATATAATATATGTGCACTGGATATTTAATATATGTGCACTGGATATATATAATATACGTGCACTGGATATATATAATATATGTGCACTGGATCTTTAATATATGTGCACTGGATATATAATATATGTGCACTGGATCTTTAATATATGTGCACTGGATATATTTAATATATGTGCACTGGATATATAATATATGTGCACTGGATATATAATATACGTGCACTGGATATATATAATATATGTGCACTAGATTTATAATATATGTGCACTGGATATTTATAATATATGTGCACTAGATATTTATAATATATGTGCACTAGATATAAAATATATGTGCACTGGATATATATAATATATATGCACTGGATATATAATATATGTGCACTGGATATATTTAATATATGTGCACTGGATATATAATATATGTGCACTGGATATATATAATACGTGTGCACTGGATATATATATAATACGTGTGCACTGGATATATAATACGTGTGCACTGGATATATAATATATGTGCACTGAATATATATAATATATGTGCACTGGATATTTATAATATATGTGCACTGGATATATAATATATGTGCACTGGATATATTTAATATATGTGCACTGGATATATTTAATATATGTGCACTGGATATATATAATATATGTGCACTGGATATATTTAATATATGTGCACTGGATATATATAATATATGTGCACTGGATCTATAATATATGTGCACTGGATATTTATAATATATGTGCAGTGGATATATAATATATGTGCAATGGATATTTATAATATATGTGCACTGTATATATAATATATGTTCAATGGGTATATTTAATATATGTGCACTGGATATACATAATATATGTGCACTGGATATATATATTATATGTGCACTGGATATATATATTATATGTGCACTGGATCTATAATATATGTGCACTGGATATTTATAATATATGTGCACTGGATATATAATATATGTGCACTGGATATTTATAATATATGTGCACTGGATATATAATATATGTGCACTGGATATATTTAGTATATTTGCACTGGATATATAATATATGTGCACTATATATATAATATGTGTGCACTGGATATATAATATATGTGCACTGGATATATAATATATGTGCACTGGATATATAATATATGTGCACTGCATATATAATATATGTGCACTGGATATATATAATATATGTGCACTGGATATTTATAATATATGTGCAATGGATATATTTAATATATGTGCACTGGATATATATAATATGTGTGCACTGGATATATAATATATGTGCACTGGATATATATAATATATGTGCACTGGATCTATAATATATGTGCACTGGACATATAATATATGTGCACTGGATATTTATAATATCTGTGCACTGTATATATATGTTCACTGGGTATATTTAATTTATGTGCACTGGATATATAATATATGTGCACTGCATATTTCATATATGTGCACTGAATATTTAATATATCTGCACTGGATATTTAATATATGTGCACTGGATATATATAATATATGTGCACTGGATATTTAATATATGTGCACTGGATATATATAATATATGTGCACTGGATTGATAATTTATGTGCACTGGATATATATAATATATGTGCACTGGATATATAATATATGTGCACTTGATATTTTTAATATATGTGCACTGGATATTTAATATATGTACACTGGATATATATAATGTATGTGCACTAGATTTATAATATATGTGCACTGGATATTTATAATATATGTGCACTAGATATTTATAATATATGTGCACTAGATATATAATATATGTGCACTGGATATATATAATATATATGCACTGGATATATAATATATGTGCACTGGATATATTTAATATATGTGCACTGGATATATATAATATATGTGCACTGGATATATATAATATATGTGCACTGGATATATATAATATATGTGCACTGGATATATATAATACGTGTGCACTGGATATATAATACATGTGCACTGGATATATAATATATGTGCACTGAATATATATAATATATGTGCACTGGATATTTATAATATATGTGCACTGGATATATAATATATGTGCACTGGATATATTTAATATATGTGCACTGGATATATTTAATATATGTGCACTGGATATATATAATATATGTGCACTGGATATATTTAATATATGTGCACTGGATATTTATAATATATGTGCATTGGATATATAATATATGTGCACTGGATATATTTAATATATGTGCACTGGATATATTTAATATATGTGCACTGGATATATATAATATATGTGCACTGGATATATTTAATATATGTGCACTGGATATATATAATATATGTGCACTGGATCTATAATATATGTGCACTGGATATTTATAATATATGTGCAGTGGATATATAATATATGTGCAATGGATATTTATAATATATGTGCACTGTATATATAATATATTTTCACTGGATATTTAATATATGTGCACTGGATATATATATAATATATGTGCACTGGATATTTAATATATGTGCACTGGATATATTTAATATCTGTGCACTGGATATATAATATATGTACACTGGATATATATAATAGATGTGCACTGGATATATATAATAGATGTGCACTGGATATATATATATATATATATATATATATATATATATATATATATATATATATGTGCACTGGATATATAATATACGTGCACTGGATATATATAATATATGTGCACTGGATATACATAATATATGTGCACTGGATATATATATTATATGTGCACTGGATCTATAATATATGTGCACTGGATATTTATAATATATGTGCACTGGATATATAATATATGTGCACTGGATATTTATAATATATGTGCACTGGATATATAATATATGTGCACTGGATATATTTAGTATATGTGCACTGGATATATAATATATGTGCACTATATATATAATATGTGTGCACTGGATATATAATATATGTGCACTGGATATATAATATATGTGCACTGGATATATAATATATGTGCACTGGATATATATAATATATGTGCACTGGATATATAATATATGTGCACTGGATATATATAATATATGTGCACTGGATATTTATAATATATGTGCAATGGATATATTTAATATATGTGCACTGGATATATTTAATATATGTGCACTGGATATATATAATATATGTGCACTGGATATATTTAATATATGTGCACTGGATATATATAATATATGTGCACTGGATCTATAATATATGTGCACTGGATATTTATAATATATGTGCAGTGGATATATAATATATGTGCAATGGGTATATTTAATATATGTGCACTGTATATATAATATATTTTCACTGGATATTTAATATATGTGCACTGGATATATATAATATATGTGCACTGGATATTTAATATATGTGCACTGGATATATTTAATATCTGTGCACTGGATATATAATATATGTACACTGGATATATATAATAGATGTGCACTGGATATATATAATAGATGTGCACTGGATATATATATATATATATATATATATATATGTGCACTGGATATATAATATACGTGCACTGGATATATATAATATATGTGCACTGGATATACATAATATATGTGCACTGGATATATAATATATGTGCACTGGATATTTATAATATATGTGCACTGGATATATAATATATGTGCACTGGATATATTTAGTATATGTGCACTGGATATATAATATATGTGCACTGGATATATAATATATGTGCACTGGATATATAATATATGTGCACTGGATATATATAATATATGTGCACTGGATATTTATAATATATGTGCAATGGATATATTTAATATATGTGCACTGGATATATTTAATATATGTGCACTGGATATATATAATATATGTGCACTGGATATATTTAATATATGTGCACTGGATATATATAATATATGTGCACTGGATCTATAATATATGTGCACTGGATATTTATAATATATGTGCAGTGGATATATAATATATGTGCAATGGATATTTATAATATATGTGCACTGTATATATAATATATGTTCAATGGGTATATTTAATATATGTGCACTGTATATATAATATATTTTCACTGGATATTTAATATATGTGCACTGGATATATATAATATATGTGCACTGGATATTTAATATATGTGCACTGGATATATTTAATATCTGTGCACTGGATATATAATATATGTACACTGGATATATATAATAGATGTGCACTGGATATATATAATAGATGTGCACTGGATATATATATATATATATATATATATATATATGTGCACTGGATATATAATATACGTGCACTGGATATATATAATATATGTGCACTGGATATACATAATATATGTGCACTGGATATATATATTATATGTGCACTGGATATATATATTATATGTGCACTGGATCTATAATATATGTGCACTGGATATTTATAATATATGTGCACTGGATATATAATATATGTGCACTGGATATTTATAATATATGTGCACTGGATATATAATATATG
This sequence comes from Leptodactylus fuscus, assembly GCF_031893055.1. Classification (NCBI taxonomy): domain Eukaryota; kingdom Metazoa; phylum Chordata; class Amphibia; order Anura; family Leptodactylidae; genus Leptodactylus; species Leptodactylus fuscus. The sequence continues at coordinate 248,568,130 of NC_134267.1, read as the reverse complement.
TGCACTGGATATATTTAGTATATGTGCACTGGATATATAATATATGTGCACTATATATAATATGTGTGCACTGGATATATAATATATGTGCACTGGATATATAATATATGTGCACTGGATATATAATATATGTGCACTGGATATATATAATATATGTGCACTGGATATTTATAATATATGTGCAATGGATATATAATATATGTGCAATGGATATATTTAATATATGTGCACTGGATATATATAATATGTGTGCACTGGATATATAATATATGTGCACTGGATATATATAATATATGTGCACTGGATCTATAATATATGTGCACTGGACATATAATATATGTGCACTGGATATTTATAATATCTGTGCACTGTATATATATGTTCACTGGGTATATTTAATTTATGTGCACTGGATATATAATATATGTGCACTGCATATTTCATATATGTGCACTGGATATTTAATATATCTGCACTGGATATTTAATATATCTGCACTGGATATATATAATATATGTGCACTGGATATTTAATATATGTGCACTGGATATATATAATATATGTGCACTGGATTGATAATTTATGTGCACTGGATATATATAATATATGTGCACTGGATATATAATATATGTGCACTTGATATTTTTAATATATGTGCACTGGATATTTAATATATGTACACTGGATATATATAATGTATGTGCACTGGATATATAATATATGTGCACTGGATATATATAATATATGTGCACTGGATATATATAATATATGTGCACTGGATATATAATATATGTGCACTGGATATTTATAATATATGTGCACTAGATATTTATAATATATGTGCACTGGATATTTTTAATATGTGCACTGGATCTATAATATATGTGCACTGGATATTTAATACATCTGCACTGGATATTTAATATATGTGCGCTGGATTTATATAATATATGTGCACTGGATATATAATATATGTGCACTGGATATATAATATATGTGCACTGGATCTATAATATATGTGCACTGGATATTTAATATATGTGCTTTGGATATATATAATATATGTGCACTGGATATATAATATATGTACACTGGATCTATAAAATATGTGCACTGGATATATAATATATGTGCACTGGATATATAATATATGTGCACTGGATATCCTATTAATATTATAAATGTGAAAGTTTGTGAGTTTGGATGTTTGTTCCTCAATCAGGCAAAGCCCGTTCGACCGATTTGGCTGAAATTTTCCACAAACATAGTTAATACACCCGATTGCGCAATAGGCTACTTTTTGTCACAATAGCGCACATACGTTTGTGCCAGGACCCCCACAAAACCCAAACTCACACCACCATCTCTGCAATCTCACACACTTTGGACCATAGCAAGCCACAAAATTCCTATTGCCCTCTACAGCCTCGCCCCTAACCCCACACAATCACATATACATATACTTTACCACTTTGCCCCTCCCCTTACCGATACTCCAGGAGGCGCTCTTTAACGCTCCGGAACAGCCATGTTTGCCGACCCCCACCGCTCTGACAATCCGCGACACCCCCCACCCATGTCAATACCCCTAGGAGGTCTAATAAATGCAAAAAAAAAAATTTTAAAAAGTAAAAAAAAAATAAATAAATAAATAAAAAGGATTAAAAATTCAAATCCCCCCCTTTCCCTAGAACACATATAAAAGTAGTTAATAACTGTGAAACACATACATGTTAGGTATCCCCGCGTCCGAAATCGCCCGCTCTACAAAGCTATACAAATATTTTTCCTGTTCGCTAAACGCCGTAGTGGGAAAAATAGTCAAAAGTGCCAAACCGCCGTTTTTTCACTGTTTTGATTCTGATAAAAATTTGAATAAAAAGTGATCAAAGCAATACACCCGGTCCCGCAAAAAAAGTCGCCCTATACATCCCCGTACACGCACGTATAAAAAAGTTACGGCTGTCGGAATATGGCGACTTTTCAAAAAAAAAATTTTTTAACAGTTTTGGATTTTTTTTAAGGGGTCACAATGTAAATACAACCATATAAATTTGGTATCCCCGAAATTGTAACGAAACACAGAATATAGGGGACAGGTCATTTTGGTTGCACAGTGAACGCCGTAAAACCAAAGCCCGTAAGAAAGTCGCAGAAATGCATTTTTTCTTCAAATCCACCCCATTCTGAATTTTTTTCCCTGCTTCCCAGTACATTATATAGAATAAATAATGGCGGCATCATGAAGAAAAATTTGTCCCAGGAAAAATTAAGACCTCATATGGCTGTGGGAGCGGAGAAATAAAAAAAGTTATGGGGTTTAGAAGGAGGGGAGTCAAAAACGAAAATCAAAAAATGCCATCGGCGGGAAAGGGTTAACTTCAAATCCTTCTGTCCCAAAGTCACTATGTAAAGTTTCTCACAACACCGTATATATAGCAGCTCTAATACAAAGAATAAACCCCCATGATTGGCTTAGTGAAGCACAAATTGTTTTTTCTGAAAAAGAATTGACACAAACGGATACGTATACTAATATCAAAGACACGTTTAAAGCCCTTACCAAAGCTTACAGAGACTTCGTCCGCTGCTGGTGGGAGGTGCAGGGTCTAACACGGTATCTAGAGCACAAAATCATCCCAAGGGGCTTACGGAACCCCATACAGCCATCAAAAAGGGTACAAAATCCACAACTAATGGCGTTATGGATTCAAGAAATAAACGAATCCTCGCTACGCCTTATAGCACTGATACTAGCAGAGGAGAAAAAGAACCTGGAAAGATACTCCACTAGTCTAAATGAATTGGTGAATAAGGCGAAAGAATTTTCCTCTGACCCAGAGTTCACTAGGAAAGAGAAAGATCTCCAGCAAAACATTGAAAAATTTACACACTTTATAAAAACGAGGAAACACCACCAGTTTCAACGCGACCTTAATGATTTCAGGGAAAATCGCGCATACACACAATTGGAGAGAAACAGGGGTGGAAGTGAACAATCCTCTTCTGAGTATGATACCTCAGACACTGAAAGAAGTGTGAGAAGTAGGGAGAGGGCCAGGGGAAGAGGACATGGCAATATGTCTCAGAGTAGGGGGAGATTTAGGAAAGAGACTGGTGTTAGAAATGACCCTGGAAACCAACAACCCAGCAATAGTAACAGTGGGGTTTTTTTAGGACAAACTCCGCTGATTTCTCAGTACATGCTGAGGGGCAGGGGGGAACAAACGGGAACCCAGGCCCCAGTCTAGACTCAGACACGGACGACATGCTCAGAATTGTCAACCTTTCTAGTCGCACACTATCAGAAAGTGAAAATATGGTGTTAGCCAAGGGACTGTCATTTGTACCCTCATCGAGATACAATCATTTCGAGTGGGTAAAGGATACCATCCTTTTTACTAGAAAATTAAGATGGTCCAAGTATATGACCTTGATTGAACGTCAGCAGGCACGTGAGCTGGGGGTGGAGACAATGGACCTTCCAGGGGTGAGGGCCTTAGAGAGCCTAGAACGGGAGAATGAGGGGTACACGGAATCGCTACAATGTACAGACCTCAGAATGAAGAACAAAACTAACCCTCCACCTTGTGAAACCAAGCTAATTGATGCTTTTGAAAAACTGGTTTTAAATGGGTTAGATGAATTGTCACGTAATCTAGGCTTTAAACAGGATAACCTGAATTATAAAGAGAGAAAGGCCTTGCAGACCTTGGAAAATGATAAATCAATTATTATTAAGGCCTCTGACAAAGGGGGGAACCTGGTGATCCTGGACCGTAAGCAATACATTGATATGTGCAATGACATACTATCGGATACATCGGGTTACCAGGTTCTCCCCTCTGACCCCACTGAAATCTTCTGTAGCCAGTTGAGGGATATACTGGATGAAGCCAAAGCACAAGGTTACATCACACATGCGGAATGGATGTATATGTCCCCATCACATCCCCGGGTCCCGACCTTTTACACCCTACCAAAGATACACAAGGGGTATCCCCCCCTTAAGGGCCGCCCCATAGTCTCGGGCATAGGCGGGTTGACGCAGGGAATTAGTGAATACCTGGACAAAGTATTACGTCCTTTTGTCCTTGCGCTCCCGTCCTATGTCCGGGACACCATGGACGTCCTCCGTCGTTTGGAGGGCGTCCACATACCATCGGGGGCGGCTCTGGCATCCCTGGATGTGGAGGCGCTCTACAGCTCCATCCCCCATGACAAGGGGTGTGGGGCTGTGGGGCGCTTCCTCGGGACCCGGGGGAACCGCTTTAGGGACCATAATAGCTTTATCATCAAGCTTTTGGAGTTTACACTCACACACAACGTGTTTCTATTTGACGGCAGAGTGTACCATCAGCGGCGGGGCACCGCGATGGGGTGCCCCGCCGCACCAACTTACGCCAACCTATACCTAGGTCTATGGGAACAAACTGTTGTGTTTGGGGAAGATCTTGAAAAATGGACGGAGCATGTGCAGCTTTGGCTGCGTTACATAGATGACATCATGATAGTGTGGACAGGGAGCACTGAGCAATTTAATGAATTTGTGGAACAGCTTAACTCGAATGATCTGAACCTACGCTTTACCTCCACCATTGACACAAAACAGATACCATTTCTTGATGTTACCATCTCGATCTCGGATGAGGGCACGCTGGAAACAACTTTGTTTCAGAAACACACCGCGACTAACTCAGTATTGGCTTGGGATAGCCATCATCCCCTGCCATTGAAGCGGGGAATACCAAGGGGACAATTCCTCCGTGTTAGGAGGAATTGCTCCTCATTATTGGAATATGAGAAACAAAGTCAATCCCTGTTAGATAGGTTCCTGGCCAGGGGATATCCGAAGGGCATCCTGGAAAAAGCACGAAATGATGCAAGAGTTACCCCAAGAGAGTCCTTTCTTGTTCCAAAGGTTAGGGAACAAACATCTAAGACAATACGTATGATTGGAACATATAACCAACACGCTATGGAGGTCTCTAAGATTTTTGACAACTATTGGGGGATACTGAAACAGGATAATGATATAAAGGATTTACTAACAATACATCCCTCAATGACGTACAGGAGAGGCAGAAACCTTTCTGACATCGTAACAAGGAGTCATCTTGCTCCGTTACCCCCTGAGAGTACTTGGTTGGATGCAATGAGAACCACAGGGACATACAAGTGTGGCTCATGTAGAGCGTGTGCTTATATCAAAAAAGGTACGGAGGTGCTGGCGTATGGAGTAGGTAGGAGCTTTAAGACACGACAATTCATAAACTGCAAAAGCGAGGGAATAATCTATGCCACGACCTGCTCTTGCTTGGTTAACTATGTTGGAAAGACTAAGCGAGAGTTCAGGAGGAGGATCTTGGACCATATAGGGGATATAGTCCACAGGAGAGACACTCCAGTAGCAAACCACATATGGTTGCACCATGCGGGTGATCCATTTGCAATTAAGTTCCAAGGCATCGAGAGGGTACGCAGGTCCAACAGACGGGGTGACTGGGACGGGTTGATTCTCCGGAAGGAGACTCAGTGGATCTTTAGATTCAAGTCAACGAAACCGACTGGTCTAAACGAGTCAATATCGTTTTTACCCTTCGTATGAATGCCAGACAGTGGTACCCGTCATGGTTTCCAGTGACGGGTAATTATGTGGTATAACATCTGAGCTAAAAAAATGGAGAATAGGACTTTACCTATTGGTATTATATAGAAAAGAGTCGGTAGTTGGTGGACATGCATGTGTAGAAATCGCCATCCATGGTGTCCATGAAAAGCCGCAACTCGTGCTATCTATGAATTCCTTGTGTGTAGGTTCCTCCTAATGTGTGATCATCGATGTGGGAGTATGGGATTAAACGCTACACTCTGACATGTGGAGTATATACTATGATTTTGACCTACCGTGCCACCCTGGGTAGAGAGATGGTCATGGGGGGTTAGTAGATAGATACAGTGACTATGGTACTACACCGTGATTTGACATCTTGGGGCAGTGTACGAAGGTACTGATCCAATATCAGAATTATCAAACCACAGCATCTGTAATGGGCAGATTGGAGAACTGGATTTCCAAATGGAACCCTGTTCTTGCCCTGGTTGCGTGGACATAAGAGGTGGCTACGCAGAATACATCGGGAGGTGTTTAGTTAGAAACACTAAAGATGATACTCACCTGTCCGGTATTTTGTTTGGACATAAGGATTGATACGGTGTGATCATACACATACAAAAAATGCCATACCCCATGAATACACCCTAAGTGGTGGGATTAAGACTCTTATACATCAGTATATGTTTGTTAAAAAGTCAATCTGTAACAACTAGGGGCACACTGTGAGTTTGGGGGATCCGAGATGGACCCATGCCTCTATTGTGGACAAACATACATTGGTGGCAGTGGTTAACAGCAAGGTTAACAAACATACTCCCTTGGAGCGCGGACAGATCACGCAGCGCTGTAGAAGAAAAATTTGTGCTTTATTTCCAGCTCGCGCATGTGCGAGCAGCTATCGGCCCGGACCGGAGAATTAACCACGCCCCCTGGAAGGAGATTCACGCCCAGCCGCACAATGATTGGTGCTGCAGGGCAAGGAGGGCGTGTAACATGGGCGGGGCTGGCCCGTCTCATTCTATATAGAGTCGGGCGGACACAACGTCCAGTGTCAGTCTTTAAGTAGCGGGGCCAACCACCGTGGTCCCGCGAACTGCGGTTTTTACCGCACATCGGGTGCATGATTCAATTAGTATCTACTCCCCCTGATGAACTGAATAGGGAAACGCGTAGGGGTTGATTTTGAATTAGAAATGGACACAGACATGGTTAGCAGGGGGATGGTTTAGTGGTGAGAGAGAGATATGGGTGGAATGACTGACTGCTATATGCCCACCTGTCTGAACAAGGTCTCTTACCTACTTACCCCCTGCACTGTCAGAACCAGATACATTAGTGCCTTTCTAACATTGTAACATTGTATCTGCTGCATATTCATTAGGCACCAATAATTGTGTTGATAGAGTGATTACACCTTCAAAACTATGGATATGGAAGTAATGTGATTTAAATTGGGGTGTTGTGGATAGTACGACCAGCTAGCCGCTTACACTCACCTAGCAATACTTACCTCCTGATCACGGTGTTCACTCAGCATCTGTATTATACCCGATTTAGTATCAAAAAGAGGGTGGCTATTTTTTATTTTTTATACTACGAAGGACTGAGGAGGGACGAGTTTTATTAGTGTATTTATTAAAAGTTATGTTTTATCATTTATTCTGACAAGTGGGGACCCTTTAAGTATTGGTGTCAAATACAAAGTAACTGCAACACAAAAGTCTCACGTATTCTCTGAATTACAGCAACAACAAGATACAAAGTTACATTTCATATCCCATCCCTTATACACAGTACGAAAACCTTACCCGCGCCTGTATATACCCACTGCTACAATCACTGCAGACCAAGTCGCGGGTACCAGCTAGTATATAATATATGTTCACTGGATATATAATATATGTGAACTGGATATTTATAATATATGTGCACTGGATATTTATGTTCAATGGGTATATTTAATATATGTGCACTGTATATATAATATATTTTCACTAGATATTTAATATATGTGCACTGGATATATAATATATGTGCACTGGATATTTAATATATGTGCACTGGATATATAATATATGTGCACTGGATATTTAATATATGTGCACTGGATATATATAATATATGTGCACTGGATATAGAATATATGTGCACTGGATATATTTATAATATATGTGCACTGGATATGTAATATATGTACACTGGATATATATAATAGATGTGCACTGGATAAATATATATGTGTGCACTGGATATATAATATATGTGCACTGGATATATAATATATGTGCACTGGATATATATAATATATGTGCACTGGATCTGTAAATATGTGCACTGGATATATAATATATGTGCACTAGATATTTATAATATATGTGCACTGGATATATATAATGTGTGCTCTGGATATATAATATATGTGCACTGGATATATAATATATGTGCATTGGATATATATAATATATGTGCACTGGATATTTATAATATATGTGCACTGGATATATTTAATATATGTGCACTGGATATATATAATATGTTTGCACTGGATATATAACATATGTGCACTGGATATATATAATATATGTGCACTGGATCTATAATATATGTGCACTGGATCTATAATATATGTGCACTGAATATTTATAATATATGTGCACTGGATATATAATATATGTGCACTGGATATATTTAATATATGTGCACTGGATATATTTAATATATGTGCACTGGATATATATAATATGTAACACGTTGACTCTTGGGGTTTGTAAAGAGGACCCATCACCACCTCTATCCGGCTCTCTGCATCCTTCAGTAGGTGCTCGGCATCTGGTTCTGGCATAGGTGTAGTTTTTCTCTAACTCCCCCCACTCCTGAGCCATTGGTGGTGTTAGTTTTACCAGTCAGTCAGGTCGGTAGTGCTGGACTTGAGCAGACACCGTCTGACAGTATGGAGCACAATTAGCATATTGGGTGTTGAGACGATCAGAAATGATATGACCACTCCTACTGCAGCACTTGGGCCAATTCAGTTTCTTCCTCATCCGACTTCGAGTGGCCTGGTACTCCCACTGCTCATGGCTTCGTATTGTGACATTATCCTAAGGCCCTTCGGGGTTGTATATGAGGACCCGGGCCGAGCCTCTCCTTCAGGGTGGTCTTTTCTTCCTTGATAAAGAGCTGGTGGCTTCTTTCCCGTAGAGTCTGGCTAGTTGTAATAAAGAGCTAGCGGGGGGACTTCCTCCTTGGATGGATGTGTCTCTGTGGTTAGTCAGTTGGGTTGGGTGCAATCACTTGCTTCCACTTCTCTACAACTTAGTGGTTGTTTCACTGGAGGAAGCCATGCAAGTGGGAGTGGAGCATAAACAGAGAGAAGTATAATGGAAAGATCTGCGCGGCTTCCAGATTGGCTGCAACGTTTAGGCTACAAATACTAAAAGGAAATGCAAAATACTATGGGAAAAAATGCCAGCGTCTTATAAAAACATGAGCTGTGTCACCGAGACCAAGAGGCAGTGCCGGGTATTTTCCACCTACAGAACATAAAAATGGCTATTCCCTTTACTGTATTCCGTCACAGGTAACAAGATTATTCTCTCCTGTGTGACTTCTCTCATGTCTAATAAGATTGGATTTATCTGTAAAACACTTTCCACATTCCGAACATGAATATGGCTTCTCTCCTGTGTGAATTCTCTCATGTTCAACAAGATTTCCTTTCATAGTAAAACATTTCCCACATTCTGAACATGAATATGGCTTCTCTCCTGTGTGAAGTCTCTTATGTTCAACAAGATTTCCTTTCATAGTAAAACATTTCCCACATTCTGAACATGAATATGGCTTCTCTCCTGTGTGAAGTCTCTTATGTATAACAAGACTTCCTTTCGTAGTAAAACATTTCCCACATTCTGAACATGAATACGGCTTCACGCCTGTGTGACTTCTCTCGTGTTTCATAAGATCCGATTTACATGAAAAGAATTTCCCACATTCTGAACATGAATATGGCTTCTCTCCTGTGTGACGTCTCTCATGTATAACAAGATTTCCTTTCGTAGTAAAACATTTTCCACATTCTGAACATGAATATGGCTTCTCTCCTGTGTGAAGTCTCTCATGTTCAACAAGATTTCCTTTCATAGTAAAACATTTCCCACATTCTGAACATGAATATGGCTTCTCTCCTGTGTGAAGTCTCTCATGTATAACAAGACTTCCTTTCGTAGTAAAACATTTCCCACATTCTGAACATGAATACGGCTTCTCTCCTGTGTGACTTCTCTCGTGTTTCATAAGAACCGATTTACATGAAAAGAATTTCTCACATTCTGAACATGAATATGGCTTCTCTCCTGTGTGACGTCTCTCATGTATAACAAGATTTCCTTTCGTAGTAAAACATTTTCCACATTCTGAACATGAATATGGCTTCTCTCCTGTGTGAAGTCTCTCATGTTCAACAAGATTTCCTTTCATAGTAAAACATTTCCCACATTCTGAACATGAATATGGCTTCTCTCCTGTGTGAAGTCTCTCATGTTCAACAAGATTTCCTTTCATAGTAAAACATTTCCCACATTCTGAACATGAATATGGCTTCTCTCCTGTGTGAAGTCTCTCATGTATAACAAGACTTCCTTTCGTAGTAAAACATTTCCCACATTCTGAACATGAATACGGCTTCACTCCTGTGTGACTTCTCTCGTGTTTCATAAGATCCGATTTACATGAAAAGAATTTCCCACATTCTGAACATGAATATGGCTTCTCTCCTGTGTGACGTCTCTCATGTATAACAAGATTTCCTTTCGTAGTAAAACATTTCCCACATTCTGAACATGAATATGGCTTCTCTCCTGTGTGAAGTCTCTTATGTTCAACAAGATTTCCTTTCATAGTAAAACATTTCCCACATTCTGAACATGAATATGGCTTCTCTCCTGTGTGAAGTCTCTTATGTATAACAAGACTTCCTTTCGTAGTAAAACATTTCCCACATTCTGAACATGAATATGGGTTCTCTCCGGTGTGAAGTTTCTCATGTATAACAAGATTTCCTTTCGTAGTAAAACATTTCCCACATTCTGAACATGAATATGGCTTCTCTCCTGTGTGAAGTCTCTCATGTATAACAAGACTTCCTTTCGTAGTAAAACATTTCCCACATTCTGAACATGAATATGGCTTCTCTCCTGTGTGAAGTCTCTCATGTTCAACAAGATTTCCTTTCATAGTAAAAAATTTCCCACATTCTGAACATGAATATGGCTTCTCTCCTGTGTGAAGTCTCTCATGTTCAACAAGATTTCCTTTCATAGTAAAACATTTCCCACATTCTGAACATGAATATGGCTTCTCTCCTGTGTGAAGTCTCTCATGTATAACAAGACTTCCTTTCGTAGTAAAACATTTCCCACATTCTGAACATGAATACGGCTTCACTCCTGTGTGACTTCTCTCGTGTTTCATAAGATCCGATTTACATGAAAAGAATTTCCCACATTCTGAACATGCATAAGGCTTCTCTCCTGTGTGACGTTTCTCATGTATAACAAGATTTCCTTTCGTAGTAAAACATTTTCCACATTCTGAACATGAATATGGCTTCTCTCCTGTGTGAAGTCTCTCATGCCTAACAAGATCTTCTTTCATAGTAAAACATTTCCCACATTCTGAACATGAATATGGCTTCTCTCCTGTGTGAAGTCTCTCATGCCTAACAAGACTTCCTTTCGTAGTAAAACATTTCCCACATTCTGAGCATGAATATGGCTTCTCTCCTGTGTGACTTCTTCTGTGTGTTACAAGACTTGCACTATTAATAAATGCTCTTCCACATTCCTCACACTGAAACCTTTTCCCGCCTTTCTTCTCAGTACTTGTGGTCACAGTCTGTGGTGGGTCAGAAGGTTCCTCATGATTGGGGGGATTATATGATGGATCTGTACTGTGACGTCCTGGATGTACATGAGGGGTAATGAGGTTTTCTCCTGAGGAGCGCTCCATCATATCTTCATCTTCTCCTTTATCACTTACTGATAACATGACGTTTCCCTCAGAGATCGCACTGGGATTTTCTGTAAGAGTAAAAATAGATTTTATGATTCTTATTGATTTTAGCACAAATTTAATTTGCATGTTCTATGATTTGCATAGGGTGTGAATCAGGCAATAAGATATCATGTATACATCACTACATCACTGTCACTCGGTAAGGAGACTGTTGTATTGATGCCTGGACGTCCGCTGCCTCCGGGGAGAAACACCAAACAGATTCCAGATAACAGGGATGTGCATCAATACAAATGGCAATAAGTAAAAGGAAACTAAAGTATTGGTACAAAAAAAAAAAAAAAAAAAGTTTCCTTGGCCTCCCCGGCTGCTCAGACGCTGTAGGTCGGTGCAAGTCCTTTCACTCAGTCATGTGGAGTAGAGTACAGTACAGCTTCTGCTGTATCCTCAGTGACAGACACACGGAGATCATTCCGGCTGGACATAGAATATCCTCTGCTTCTCAGAGAGAAAGTCCAGAATAAGCAGCAGCATTATTACCAGTAACAGGTGGACGCCCTGTAAGACGCCAAACATTAGATGAGCTCCTCACCCCTCGGGACTGCTCCCCTGCTTATCAGGTATGAGGAACGAGGAGAGTTACTGGACTGGAGCTCTAAGGGGGAACCGACCTGAAGAAACCTGGGACTTCTCCTTCTCCATTCATGACTCCGTACCTGTGGTAACACCTCCTGGAATCTCCTCCTCCACTTCCCTCTTACACAGGTGATGGCCCCTCATCCTCTCTTCTTCAGCCTCCGCTTTAATATCAGTCACATCTTCTCCCTGATTTCTGGCAATGGCTCCATCTGTAGGAAACACACAGTGATGGGATAGATTGCCATGTGATGAGGAGATGATGGGAGTAGTAGTATCTAGAGGAGAAAGTCTCCGCTCCTTACACTGCTGATCAGTCCAGGAATCCGTCTCCTCTTCTGCTTCTTCTTTAACCTCAGCCTTAATATCCATCAGATCTTCACCCTAAACAGGGAAGAAACAATGTAATATCTTTGGTCCAGTCACTTTATGGTCTGAATATAGCGCCATCTACCTGCTGACTGTCTGGTACATGTATGAGTGCAGGAGCTACACCCCCTATATAGATGTACCCCAGGACTCAGCAGCGCCATCTACCTGCTGACTGTCTGGTACATGTATGAGTACAGGAGCTCCCCCCTATATAGATGTACTCCAGGACTCAGCAGCGCCATCTACCTGCTGACTGTCTGGTACATGTATGAGTACAGGAGCGGCGAGCTCCACCCCCTATATAGATGTACCCCAGGACTCAGCAGCGCCATCTACCTGCTGACTGTCTGGTACATGTATGAGTGCAGGAGCGGCGAGCTCCACCCCCTATATAGATGTACCCCAGGACTCAGCAGCGCCATCTACCTGCTGACTGTCTGGTACATGTATGAGTGCAGGAGCTCCACCCCCTATATAGATGTACCCCAGGACTCAGCAGCGCCATCTACCTGCTGACTGTCTGGTACATGTATGAGTGCAGGAGCGGCGAGCTCCACCCCCTATATAGATATACCCCAGGACTCAGCAGCGCCATCTACCTGCTGACTGTCTGGTACATGTATGAGTACAGGAGCTCCACCCCCTATATAGATGTACCCCAGGACTCAGCAGCGCCATCTACCTGCTGACTGTCTGGTACATGTATGAGTGCAGGAGCTCCACCCCCTATATTGATGTACCCCAGGACTCAGCAGCGCCATCTACCTGCTGACTGTCTGGTACATGTATGAGTGCAGGAGCTCCACCCCTATATAGATGTACCCCAGGACTCAGCAGCGCCATCTACCTGCTGACTGTCTGGTACATGTATGAGTGCAGGAGCTCCACCCCCTATATTGATGTACCCCAGGACTCAGCAGCGCCATCTACCTGCTGACTGTCTGGTACATGTATGAGTGCAGGAGCTCCACCCCCTATATAGATGTACCCCAGGACTCAGCAGCGCCATCTACCTGCTGACTGTCTGGTACATGTATGAGTGCAGGAGCTCCACCCCCTATATTGATGTACCCCAGGACTCAGCAGCGCCCCCTACCTGCTGACTGTCTGGGACATTCTCCTCCGGGCAGTCCTGGGAATACAGAGGACTCAGGGGACATCTCTCGGGGGGATTTCTCCTACTGGATCCATCTGTGGAGACACAAACACACAGTGACGGAATACATGAGCTGCTGGAGATCTGTCTATACATCAGACACTTCTAGGGTTACTTATGGGGTGACCCTAATAACTTTCTGCTACACCCCAAGATAATCCTCTCCACCCCACATTGACCCCACCCCCAGGCCTGGAGCTGATGGTCACCAATAGACTCGGCTTTCGCTCCGTCCTCGGGAGAATCCATTCTCAGCAGGGGAAGACACTGACATAAGATGAAGATCTCATCAATCATCAGGGGCAGCAATAAGGGGGATCCCCGACCTCCCCAGCAGCTCCTAAGTCCCTGAAATATAAAGATAGAGGGTATAAAGGCCCTGCAGCCCCAGGATGGAGGGATCTGGCCCTATCAGTATATACTTTATATATCTGTGCACGACACGTGTGTTGGGATCCTCAGTATGTTTCTTCTCACTAATGGCACTATAAGATTTCCATACAGACACGTGCAGCCTTCAGTGACTCTGCAGCTAGTCAGGGCTCGGAGATGCTGAACCTACCAGCAGCGGAGGAGGGAGATGTAAAGTCTGTTTCCTGCCCCCCATGTGCCTGCTATTAATTACTGCTTACCCATTAGCTTCCTGAGCTCTGTATATGGCTTCGCTTGCTGTATACTTGAGTACTGACTTTGGCTCATGTACTGGATATTCGCTTGCTTCCCGATCTGACTGTGACCTCTCGGACTGACCCCGTCTTGGACATGTTTCTGATGTAGATATTCCGCGCTCTTCGCTCTCACCAGGTTTATTCTGACTATTTGTAGTTCATCTATTTCTATACTGACGACTTGTGTAATAACCTGATTCCAGATCAGGCCGAGACCATCCGGCCCTGTAGTGGCCTCTGCTTAGATGTCGGGGAGCCTTAGATGAGGGCACTATGAGATTTAGGGAGCGTCTTCTTCTGCTCTCTGTTATCTGCCAGTTGCTGCAGTTTCGGGAACTGCTTTAGAGGCGATTCCATAACAGATAGAAAACCTCACAGTAATGGCTTCCACTATGGAGCAGACGCCGAGCAGAGTGTGAGGCTGTAAGACAGGGCCGGTCCAAGAACTTGCTGTAAATCTCAAGGGCCCGTTATGGTTTCAGCTCCTGTGAACCCGAGAAGAATCTGCCCGATGCCGTCCCAGTCACAGGTGGAAGGTTAGAACACAAAAAAAGAGGACCCCCGAAACTAATAGAAGTGGACACAACCCCTCGGCCTTGGGTGAAAGCAGCAGCAGCTCATATACAGAAAGTATAAAAAATCCAGCTCTGGAAACGCGTTACAATAAAACGTAACCTTTAATAGTCCATTATTAGAATAAGCCCCAAACAATAGCGCTCCGTCCAATAAACAACAAGGAGCAGAAACAATGTGTCTAATAAGAATTCATGAAAACAAACAAAAAATACATGTCGCATTACAGACAGACAGGCAATCCTGACGCGTTTCCAGGCCCGTGGCTTCTTACTCATAACTAGAGTTGATTCAATTAGTATTCGAAACACAGTTTCGAATCCCTCGCTCCCATAGGAATGAATGGGAGCGGGCGCAGCAAGGGGTTAAGCACCGGCCGCTCCCATTCATTCCTATGGAGCGGGGAATATGAAACTGCAGTTTATAATACTATTTGCTCATCTCTACTCATAACTCATGTTAGAAATGGCGAGAACTCCACAAAGTTACCGTATTTTTCGGACTATAAGACGCACCTAGGTTTTAGAGGAGGAAAATAGGGAAAAAAAATTTTGAAGCAAAAACTGGTAAAATATTTAATATATGGGAGTTGTAGTTTTGCACATTGACAGGTGACCCTGCAGCCGTACGGGGATGCATAGAGTGTTTTTCTTGCGGGGCCAGCTGTACTTTTTAGTTATACCATTTTGGGGGATATCTATTGCTTAGATCACCTTGTATTGAAAAAAAAACAGGAGGTGATTTAGAACTTTTATTTATTTCATATTTTTAAAGCTTTTTTTTTTTTTTTTTTTTTTTACTATTTTATTCCCCCCCGGGGGCTTGAACCTGCGGTCACTTGATTGCAAGTCCCATAGACGGCAATACAACTGTATTGCCGTGTATGGGACATTCTGTGTATTAGTATTACGGCTGGTCATGGACCCAGCTGCAATACTAATATAGCCGTGACAGGCCTGGGGGCCTCATTAGGCTCCCGGCTGTCACCCGAACAGGTCGGCTCCTGCGATATTGCCGCGCAGGAGCCGGCCTGCAACTTCACAGGTACGGGGCCGGTGGGGACCGGCCCCGGGGGAGAAGGGGCCACGGATACTGACCCGGCATCCGCTGTACTAGAGAGGCGGATGCCGGGGAGGGATAGACAACGGGGCCTGAGACATCGCTACGATCCTCTGCCCTGCATGAAGCCAGCGGCGGGGGGGACGGAGGAGCGGAATAGCATCACTCCTCCCGCTGCTGGCTTCATGCAGGGAAGAGGAGCGCAGCGATGTCTCAGGCCCCGGCACCTGTGCCAGCGTCTATCACTTGCCGGCTTCCGCCTCTCTATTACAGCGGATGCCAGGCGCCACCTTCAGACTATAAGACGCACCCTTCTTTTCTCCCAAAATTTTGGGGAAAAAAAGTGCATCTTATAGTCCGAAAAATACGGTATATTGTACTTGTCATCCTGGATCCAATATGGCCGCCCACTGGTGTGCTTAACCCTTCACATACAGAACAAAACACAGAGACCCCTGTGTATATACCCCAAATACATTGCAGCATGGACACGCAATATGATCAGACACGCAATAAACATGTATAGAAGACATTAGTACAAGACCTGGTCAGCGCTGCTCATGGAAAGTCAGACATGGCAAATACACCCCAAACCAGAGAACCCCGAACCCTGAATGTCGGCATAATGATGGGGAAGGAGAATATGAGGAGCGGTAATCCAAGATGGAGCAGCGACCCCGGTATGTAAGCGCCGAGCAACAAAGCCAGCCGTGTCACCCGGAGGCCGATCATGTGATCAATCTAAAGACCAATAATAACGTCCCGAGCACCGATCCTGCGCTATAGGCGTCACATACATGACCTGACGTCAAGAGCTCAAATATTACGTGTATATCCTACGCGGATAAAATATTGGTGCAAAAATCATGTGAAATAGAGGGAGGAGTGCGCAGAAATAAAAATAACAAACACACAGAAAAAAAATATTTGCAATAAAATAAATTTAATAAATAAAAAAAATAAAAATAAAAAAACCTGCGTATAATTAATAGTTTTTTTGTATTTATTTTATTTTTTATTTGTTTGCATATATATATATATCTTCTGCTCCTTGTTATTTATTGGACGGAGCGCTATTGTTTGGGGCTTATTCCATAGATGGACTATTATAAGTTACGTTTTATTTTAATGCGTTTCCAGGGCTGGATTTTTATATTTTTTGAACAGGTGGAAGGTTCCCTAACAGGGATGCTAGTTAAGGCTGGGGGGGGGGGGGATACTCGGATCGTCTGCAGACCCCAAATAATGACAGGGACTTGTGCCTTACACCCTATGGATTATCTTACCCCATAGATGGCCGTGACCTACGGCGCTGAACAGTCCTATCATTACACACTGACTGATAACATTATTACAGACCCCTCTTATATATATATTACTAGAGGGAGGACGCGGCTTCGCACGGGTATATTACATGTTATGTTTGTGTAGTGGCCCCATAAGAATTGCCCAGTTTTGCACTGGTGTATTGTGTATGTGCTTTGTGTGTATGTCCATAAGCGTCATGTGATTATGTGAATCTCTATTTGGATGTCAGTGAAAAACCTGTGATCGATTATTTTGAATACCTGGAGTAAAGCTCTTCTATGTAATACTGTGTGCTGAGCCACGTATCTAATCCTCCGGTGTGTGGTACCATGTGCTGAGCCACGTATCTAATCCTCCGGTGTGTGGTACCGTGTGCTGAGCCACGTATCTAATCCTCCGACGTGTGGTACTGTGTGCTGATCAGTGTATCTAATCCTCTGATGCGTGTATCTCAGTTTGGATATCAGTGTTGGATTGTGCATGTGGAGTGACCGTGTGTATTGCAGTTGGAATATGAGTGAAAGTCTTGCAGGTTTGTATTGGCTAATGGGGGGGTCAGGGTGTTGGGAAAGCTGTATCTCCGGAACGGTACGTCCGAATGAGTTGGGTTCTCATCTTAAACCTTCCTGGATGCCTGAAGTATCTGTGTGCCAAATTTGGTGAAGATCGGTGCAGTCGTTTGGTCGCACATAGAGAACAGACAGACAAAAATTCATTTATATACTATAGAGAGATAATGGGGTTACCTAATATAATGACTGGTCACTGTATTACAGACCCCCCTTATCTCTCTATAGTATAAAAATGAATTCTTGTCTGTCTGTCTGTTCTCTATGCACGACCAATCGACTGGACCGATCTTCACCAAATTTGGCACAGAGATACCTCAGGAGTCCAGGAAGGTTTAAGATGAGGCCCAAATTCACTTGGATGTACCGTACCAGAGATACAGCTTTCCCAACACCCTGACCCCCCCATTAGCCAAAATAAACCTGCAAGTCTTTCATTCCTATTCCAACTGCAATACACACGGTCACTCCACATGCACAATACAACAATGATATCCAAACTGAGATACACGCATCAGAGGATTAGATACACAAATCAGCACACAGTACCACACACCAGAGGATTAGATACACACGTGTCTGCACACAGTTCCACATGGCGCAGCATTACATATGCATGTCTTTACACAATACCAGAGGATTAGATATGCACGTCTGCACAAAGTACCACACGCTGGCAGATTAGATACACAAGTCAGCACACAGTACCAAGCACCAGAGAATTAGATACGTGTGTCTTCACACAATTCCACACGTCAGAAGATTATATATGCGCCACTGCACACAGTACCACATGCCAGAGGATTAGATACACAGCTCTGCACAGAGTACCACATATTAGGGTGCGTTCACATGATGTAACGTGGAGCGCGATCTGGCACGTATACACAATATACCGCAAAATCACGTGGCATATACGCTCCTGACTCCCCTTGAAATGAATGGGAGCATTTTGAGTGCGTCATCTGCCGGCACGTGTATACGTACTAGATCGCGCTCCACGTTACATCGTGTGAATGCACCCTTAGAGTTCTACCCAAGGTTTCTATAGCAACCGAGCCATTTTTCTTCACTACTTTATGTCAGCTTTAAAGAGGCAGGGCGCTGTGAATGACACTGCTACACAAGGTCACATGCACACAGCTTTACTCCAGGTATCCATAACAACTGATCGCAGGTTTTTCACTGATATCAGAAATGAGATTCACATAATCACATGACGCTTATGGACACACACAAACCACATACACAATACACCAGTGCAAAACTGGACAATTCTTATGGGGCCACTACACAAACATAACATGTAATATACCCGTGCGAAGCCGCGTCCTCCTGCTAGTATATATATATATATATATATATATGATTTTCTGTCTGTTCTTTATGTGCGACCAAACGACTGGACCGATCTTCACCAAATTTGACACACAGATACATCAGGTGTCCGGGAAGGTTTTAGACCGGACCTCAAGTCTCTCACACGTACCTTTCCTGAGATACAGCATTCCCAAAACAATGACCTGCATTACCCAATACAAACCTGCAAATCTTTCACTCGTATTCCAACTGCCATACACACGGTCACATGTCTCTTATCAGCCAATAGAAGCTCGCAGGTGCTTAGTCTCTACATGCACACAGCTTTACTCCAGGATTCCATAACAACCCAGCTATTTTTCTTCACTGGGGTAAATCAGCTTTAAAGGGGCAGAGTGCTGTGGACTTATGACATCTTGGAGAGCGGCGAGAAGTTATACAAAGAAAATAGACCAGAACCGAATCCTATGGGGCCACTAAGCAAACAAAACATGAAATATACCTGTGTGAGGCCGAGTCCTCCTGCTAGTATATACAGTCCTATGAAAAAGTTTGGGCCCCCCTATTAATCTTAATCATTTTTAGTTCTAAATATTTTGGTGTTTGCAGCAGCCATTTCAGTTTGATATATCTAATAACTGATGGACACAGTAATATTTCAGGATTGAAATGAGGTTTATTGTACTAACAGAAAATGTGCAATATGCATTAAACCAAAATTTGACCGGTGCAAAAGTATGGGCACCTCAACAGAAAAGTGACATTAATATTTAGTAGATCCTCCTTTTGCAGAGATAACAGCCTCTAGTCGCTTCCTGTAGCTTTTAATCAGTTCCTGGATCCTGGATGAAGGGATTTTGGACAAACAATTCGCGTTCAGTTAAGTTTGATGGTGGCTGAGCATGGACAGCCCGCTCTCAAATGATCTGAAAACAAAGATTGTTCAACATAGTTGTTCAGGGGAAGGATACAAAACGTTGTCTCAGAGATTTAACCTGTCAGTTTCCACTGTGAGGAACATAGTAAGGAAATGGAAGACCACAGGGACAGTTCTTGTTAAAGAGGACCTTTCACCACTTTTGGGCACAGGCAGTGTTATATACTGCCAGAAAACTGACAGTGCACTGAATTCAGCGCACTGTCGGCTTTCTCGATCTATGCCCGGTGTAAAGCGCTATCGGTCCCGGTACCGTAGCGCTTTACAGTCAGAAGGGCGTTTCTGACCATTAGCCAGAGACGTCCTTCTGCCTCGCGGCGCCAATCGCGCTGTACTGTGGAGCCGGGAGGAACGCCCCCCTCCCTCTCCTGATAATACTGGTCTATGGACGAGCTGTGTGAGCAGAGGGAGGGGGCGTTCCTCCCGGCTCCACAGCACAGCGCGATTGGCGCCGCGAGGCAGAAGGACGTTCCTGGCTAACAGTCAGAAACGCCCTTCTGACCATAGAAGAGCTACGGTACCGGACCGTAAGATCTTCACACCGGGCACAGATCGGGAAAGCCGACAGTGCGCTGAATTCAGCGCACTGTCAGCTTTCTGGCAGTATATAGAACTGCCTGTGCCCGGATATGGTGAAAGGTCCTCTTTAAGCCCAGAAGTGGCAGGCCAAGAAAAATATCAGAAAGGCAGAGAAGAAGAATGGTGAGAAGAGTCAAGGACAATCCACAGACACCTCCAAAGAGCTGCAGCATCATCTTGCTGCAGATGGTGTCACTGTGCATCGGTCAACTATACAGCGCACTTTGCACAAGGAGAAGCTGTATGGGAGAGTGATGAGAAAGAAGCCGTTTCTGCACGTACGCCACAAATAGAGTCACTGCCTGAGCGATGCAAAAGCACATTTGGACAAGCCAGCTTCATTTTGGAAGAAGGTCCTGTGGACTGATGAAAGATTGAGTTGTTTGGTCATACAAAAAGGCGTTATGCATGGCGTCCAAAAAGAAACAGCATTCCAAGAAAAACACATGCTACCCACTGTAAAATTTGGTGGAGGTTCCATCATGCTTTGGGGCTGTGTGGCCAATGCCGGCATCGGGAATCTTGGTAAAGTTGAGAGTCGCATGGATTCCACTCAGTATCAGCAGATTCTTGAGAATAATGTTCAAGAATCAGTGACGAAGTTGAAGTTACGCCGGGGATGGATATTTCAGCAAGACAATGATCCAAAACACCAAAGCTCCAAATCCTCAGGCATTCATGCAGAGGAACAATTACAATGTTCTGGAATGGCCATCCCAGTCCCCAGACCTGAATATCATTGAACATCTATGGGATGATTGGAAGCGGGCTGTCCATGCTCGGCGACCATCTAACTTAACTGAACTTGAATTGTTTTGTAAAGAGGAACGGTCCAAAATCCCTTCATCCAGGATCCATGAACTGATTAACAGCTCCAGGAAGCGACTAGAGGCAAAAGGAGGAGGAGCTACGAAATTACTGGCACTTTTCTGTTGAGGTGCCCATACTTTTGCACCGGTCAAATTTTGGTTTAATGCATATTGCACATTTTCTGTTAGTACAATAAACCTCATTTCAATCCTGAAATATTACTGTGTCCATCAGTTATTAGATATATCAAACTGAAATGGCTGCTGCAAATACCAAAATATTTAGAACTAAAAATGATTAAGATTAATAGGGGTGCCCAAACTTTTTCATAGGACTGTATACTGGTCACTATTATACACTCCGCCCTTATATATTATATATACTGGTCACTATTATACACCCCCTTATATATTATATATACTGGTCACTATTATACACTCCGCCCTTATATATTATATATACTGGTCACTATTATACACCCCCTTATATATTATATATACTGGTCACTATTATACACCCCCCCCTTATATATTATATATACTGGTCACTATTATACACCCCCCCTTATATATTATATATACTGGTCACTATTATGCACCCCCCTTATATATTATATATACTGGTCACTATTATACACCCCCCTTATATATTATATATACTGGTCACTATTATACACCCCCTTATATATTATATATACTGGTCACTATTATACACCCCCCTTATATATTATATATACTGGTCACTATTATACACCCCCTTATATATTATATATACCGGTCACTATTATACACCCCCCTTATATATTATATATACTGGTCACTATTATACACCCCCCTTATATATTATATATACTGGTCACTATTATACACCCCCTTATATATTATATATACTGGTCACTATTATACACCCCCTTATATATTATATATACTGGTCACTATTATACACCCCCCCTTATATAGTATATATATACTGGTCACTATTATACACCCCCCTTATATATTATATATACTGGTCACTATTATACACCCCCTTATATATTATATATACTGGTCACTATTATACACCCCCCCTTATATAGTATATATATACTGGTCACTATTATACCCCCCCCTTATATATTATATATACTGGTCACTATTATGCACCCCCCTTATATATTATATATACTGGTCACTATTATACACCCCCCTTTTATATTATATATACTGGTCACTATTATACACCCCCTTATATATTATATATACTGGTCACTATTATACACCCCCCCTTATATAGTATATATATACTGGTCACTATTATACACCCCGCCCTTATATATTATATATAGTGGTCACTATTATACACCCCCCCTTATATATTATATATACTGGTCACTATTATACACTCCCCCTTATATATTATATATACTGGTCACTATTATACACCCCCCCTTATATATTATATATACTGGTCACTATTATACACTCCCCCTTATATATTATATATACTGGTCACTATTATACACCCCCCCCCCCTTATATATTATATATACTAGTCACTATTATACACCCCCCCTTATATATTATATATACTGGTCACTATTATACACCCCCCCCCCTTATATATTATATATACTAGTCACTATTATACACCCCCCTTATATATTATATATACTGGTCACTATTATACACCCCCCCTTATATATTATATATACTGGTCACTATTATACACCCCCCTTATATATTATATATACTGGTCACTATTATACACCCCCTTATATATTATATATACTGGTCACTATTATACACCCCCCCCTTATATAGTATATATATACTGGTCACTATTATACACCCCGCCCTTATATATTATATATAGTGGTCACTATTATACACCCCCCCCCTTATATATTATATATACTGGTCACTATTATACACCCCCTTATATATTATATATACTGGTCACTATTATACACTCCCCCTTATATATTATATATACTGGTCACTATTATACACCCCCCTTATATATTATATATACTGGTCACTATTATACACCCCCCCTTATATATTATATATACTGGTCACTATTATACACCTCCCTTATATATTATATATACTGGTCACTATTATACACTCCCCCTTATATATTATATATACTGGTCACTATTATACACCCCCCCTTATATATTATATATACTGGTCACTATTATACACCCCCCCTTATATATTATATATACTGGTCACTATTATACCACCACCCCCCCTTATATATTATATATACTGGTCACTATTATACACTCCCCCTTATATATTATATATACTGGTCACTATTATACACCCCCCCCCTTATATATTATATATACTGGTCACTATTATACACCCCCCCCTTATATATTATATATACTGGTCACTATTATACACCCCCCCCTTATATATTATATATACTGGTCACTATTATACACCCCCTTATATATTATATATACTGGTCACTATTATACATTCCCCTTATATATTATATATACTGGTCACTATTATACACCCCCCTTATATATTATATATACTGGTCACTATTATACACCCCGCCCTTATATATTATATATACTGGTCACTATTATACACCCCCCTTATATATTATATATACTGGTCACTATTATACACCCCCCCTTATATATTATATATACTGGTCACTATTATACACCCCGCCCTTATATATTATATATACTGGTCACTATTATGCACCCCCCTTATATATTATATATACTGGTCACTATTATACACCCCCCTTATATATTATATATACTGGTCACTATTATACACCCCCCCTTATATATTATATATACTGGTCACTATTATACACCCCCCTTATATATTATATATACTGGTCACTATTATACACCCCCCCCTTATATATTATATATACTGGTCACTATTATACACCCCCCCTTATATATTATATATACTGGTCACTATTATACACCCCCCTTATATATTATATATACTGGTCACTATTATACACCCCCCCTTATATATTATATATACTGGTCACTATTATACCAACCCCCCCCCTTATATATTATATATACTGGTCACTATTATACACTCCCCCTTATATATTATATATACTGGTCACTATTATACACCCCCCCCTTATATATTATATATACTGGTCACTATTATACCCCCCCCCTTATATATTATATATACTGGTCACTATTATACACCCCCCCCCCTTATATATTATATATACTGGTCACTATTATACACCCCCCCTTATATATTATATATACTGGTCACTATTATACATTCCCCTTATATATTATATATACTGGTCACTATTATACACCCCCCCCTTATATATTATATATACTGGTCACTATTATACACCCCGCCCTTATATATTATATATAGTGGTCACTATTATGCACCCCCCTTATATATTATATATACTGGTCACTATTATACACCCCCTTATATATTATATATACTGGTCACTATTATACACTCCCCCTTATATATTATATATACTGGTCACTATTATACACCCCCCTTATATATTATATATACCGGTCACTATTATACACCCTGTCACGGAGCAAAGGTATACGTCTTCCTCCGGATGGTCTTTTGAATCAACAGGGACGCAAGAGGTCGGGAGACAACAGCAATTTATTGTAATCCACAAAGTTAGTAGCCGGCGGCGGTCACATCAACCGTAATAACAATAAGTCCACAGAAGTCACAATCCAATGATAACTTTGGTTCCTTGGTCCTGTAACTAAATCCTGGCTCTCTGCAGAGCTGTGCACAGGCCGGCTAACACATACTAACTGCTAGCTACAACTATATACTAAGACTGTTACACCTATATCTGTGGGGGGGAAGGGCTGAGTCACAGATCCTTCCCCCCTCACCTATACCAAGGAGAGCAGACTCCCTGTCTACTATGGACAATGCACCATCCAACATCTTCTTGGAGACACTGATCAGATTATCTCCACCCATTGTCCTCACTAGTTAGAGGTATTTGCATACAATGTGCTAACACACTAGACCCTAATCAGCCAACTACACACTGATGTTTACAACAGGTTAGAGAATACATTCCACATGAAATATATATTACACATTGCCTATAGTATAGACTCTAACCATCCCGTGACAACCCCTCCCCCTCTCAAAACATGTGCATGACACAATTGGCCTACACAGGTAAATTGGGGAATGCACATCAGTCTCTATAGCTCATATTTCCTCCTGCCGGGATAACCCATCCGTGTTCTGGTGTTGGTTCCCTCGGCGGTACTTAATGGTAAAGTTGTAGGGTTGAAGGGCTGGCATCTGTCAGAAAATCCGGTCGATCCATGTTGGCGTCTCTCTGAGCTTGGCTTCGGGTCACTGCTCCCACAAAGTGGCACTGTAGATTTCCAACATCGTTGCCTAACAGAACATCGGCCGGCAGCCCGCTCATCACACCAATTGTGCATCGTTTTGGTCCATAACCATAGTCGAGTTCCACGGTAGCTTTAGGAATACGTTTCCGAGTACCCCCTGCCAACTTGATAGAAATGCCAGGGCCCTCCTCTAGGGCCTCGGGTCGCACAACTCGGGGGTCCGCTACCGTTAGGAAAGCTCCCGAGTCCCGGAATCCAACAACTGTTCGGCCATCCAGTAGGACCTCCTGCAAGTGCTTCCTCTGAAGGTTTGCGGGATGTGTGGCGGAAGGCTGAATCCCATAGACCCCTGGAGGTGGAACAGATGGGTCATTCATGGAGTCATCTGGAAATGGGGCCAAACTTTCTGTCCTAGGGGTGGTTCCCAGGTAGTGAATAGGCCGGGATGCCACGGTGGCCCGTGCCCCCATGTTAACAGGGCAACTAGCTTGCAAATGTCCAGGCCGCCCGCACCCAAAACATCTGCGCTCTAGCATTCTTCCAGTAGGTCGTTGTCTAGGGACAGGGTTGTTCATAGCTGGAGGCCGATGGGCTGGGGCAGGGGTAGAGGGGGAATTGTAATCCTGAGGCCGGGCACGAAAGGTGGTTGGCTGGATGAAGGGTGTCTGGCGGACTGTGGTAGTTTTCCGCTCCTCTGCAAACAACCTCTTCCACTGCGGCTTGATGGTCAGGCCCTCATCTGCAAGAGAAGCAGCTTGCTCAACTGTGGCTGGGTTCCGTTCCAGCACCCACTCACGGATCTCAGCGGGGCACTGGGAAAAGAACTGTTCCTTAAGTATGACTTGGAGGATCTTATCGACTGTGACAGCCTCCTCTCCTTCTAGCCAGCGCTTGCATGCTTGCTTCAACTTGTGGGCGAACATGTGGAAGGAGCTTCCCCCATTGTAAGACAAAGAGCGGAACTGAACTCGGTAGGTCTCTGGAGTGACTGCATAATACTTCTGCACCGCTCTTTTAATGGCCTCATAGTCCCGCTGATCACTAGGGTCCATGGCTCTGAGAGCTTCCGCAGCCCATCTCGTAGGTGCCCCACCAGATACCGGACCCAATCCTTCTCTGGGACTTCCATCAGGCGGCACTGGTGTTCGAAGTCCTGAAAATATCCATCAACATCCCCAGCCGCTTCATCAAAGGTCTTGAAGTGTTTATGGGACACATATGGTGGTTCTCTCACTGTTGGGCTGGGGGCCGACGTTTGATTATAATTCCGCGTAGTTATCTCAGCCATTCGCATTTCATGCGCCATTCTTTCCTTTTCATGCGCCATTCTCTGTTCCTCCTTCTCCGTTTCCTGAGCCCTCTGTAATGCTCTACTCCTTTGCTCTGCAGTTGCTTCTAGCCCCAGCACTGCCAACTCCTCCTCATACAAAACAACCCATCTGCTCTTTTGGGTCTGTACCTGCCACTCCTGTATCTCTCCAGTCTCTTCGGGGGCGTGGGTTCGAATCCCACCGCTGCCACCAGTTGTCACGGAGCAAAGGTATACGTCTTCCTCCGGATGGTCTTTTGAATCAACACGGACGCAAGAGGTCGGGAGACAACAGCAATTTATTGTAATCCACAAAGTTAGTAGCCGGCGGCGGTCACATCAACCGTAATAACAATAAGTCCACAGAAGTCACAATCCAATGATAGCTTTGGCTCCTTGGTCCTGTAACTAAATCCTGGCTCTCTGCAGAGCTGTGCACAGGCCGGCTAACACATACTAACTGCTAGCTAATATACTATATACTAAGACTGTTACTTCCTCTATCTGTGGGTGGGGAGGGCTGAGTCACAGATCCTTCCCCCCTCACCTATACCAAGGAGAGCAGACTCCCTGTCTACTATGGACAATGCACCATCCAACATCTTCTTGGAGACACTGATCAGATTATCTCCACCCATTGTCCTCACTAGTTAGAGGTATTTGCATACAATGTGCTAACACACTAGACCCGAATCAGCCAACTACACACTGATGTTTACAACAGGTTAGAGAATACATTCCACATGAAATATATATTACACATTGCCTATAGTATAGACTCTAACCATCCCGTGACACACCCCCTTATATATTATATATACTGGTCACTATTATACACCCCCCCTTATATATTATATATACTGGTCACTATTATACACCCCCCCTTATATATTATATATACTGGTCACTATTATACACCCCCCTTATATATTATATATACTGGTCACTATTATACACCCCCTTATATATTATATATACTGGTCACTATTATACACCCCCCCTTATATATTATATATACTGGTCACTATTATACACCCCCCTTATATATTATATATACTGGTCACTATTATACACCCCCCCTTATATATTATATATACTGGTCACTATTATACACCCCCTTATATATTATATATACTGGTCACTATTATACACCCCCCCTTATATATTATATATACTGGTCACTATTATACACCCCCTTATATATTATATATACTGGTCACTATTATACACCCCCCTTATATATTATATATACTGGTCACTATTATACACCCCCTTATATATTATATATACTGGTCACTATTATACACCCCTCCCTTATATATTATATATACTGGTCACTATTATACACCCCCTTATATATTATATATACTGGTCACTATTATACACCCCCCTTATATATTATATATACTGGTCACTATTATACCCCCCCCCCCTTATATATTATATATACTGGTCACTATTATACACCCCCTTATATATTATATATACTGGTCACTATTATACACCCCCCCCCTTATATATTATATATACTGGTCACTATTATACACCCCCCTTATATATTATATATACTGGTCACTATTATACACCCCCCCTTATATATTATATATACTGGTCACTATTATACACCCCCTTATATATTATATATACTGGTCACTATTATACACCCCCTTATATATTATATATACTGGTCACTATTATACACCCCCTTATATATTATATATACTGGTCACTATTATACACCCCCCTTATATATTATATATACTGGTCACTATTATACCCCCCCCCCTTATATATTATATATACTGGTCACTATTATACACCCCCCCCTTATATATTATATATACTGGTCACTATTATACACCCCCCCCTTATATATTATATATACTGGTCACTATTATACCCCCCCTCCTTATATATTATATATACCGGTCACTATTATACACCAACCTTATATATTATATATACTGGTCACTATTATACACCCCCCTTATATATTATATATACTGGTCATTATTATACACCCCTTTTATATTATATATACTGGTCACTATTATACACCCCCTTATATATTATATATACTGGTCACTATTATACACCCCCCCTTATATATTATATATACTGGTCACTATTATACACCCCCCCTTATATATTATATATACTGGTCACTATTATACACCCCCTTATATATTATATATACTGGTCACTATTATACACCCCCCTTATATATTATATATACTGGTCACTATTATACACCAACCTTATATATTATATATACTGGTCACTATTATACACCCCCCCCCCCTTATATATTATATATACTGGTCACTATTATACACCCCCTTATATATTATATATACTGGTCACTATTATACACCCCCCTTATATATTATATATACTGGTCACTATTATACACCCCCTTATATATTATATATACTGGTCACTATTATACACCCCCTTATATATTATATATACTGGTCACTATTATACACCCCGCCCTTATATATTATATATACTGGTCACTATTATACACCCCCTTATATATTATATATACTGGTCACTATTATACACCCCCTTATATATTATATATACTGGTCACTATTATACACCCTCCTTATATATTATATATACTGGTCACTATTATACCCCCCCCCCTTATATATTATATATACTGGTCACTATTATACACCCCCTTATATATTATATATACTGGTCACTATTATACACCCCTCCCCTTATATATTATATATACTGGTCACTATTATACACCCCCTTATATATTATATATACTGGTCACTATTATACACCCCCCTTATATATTATATATACTGGTCACTATTATACCCCCCCCCTTATATATTATATATACTGGTCACTATTATACACCCCCCTTATATATTATATATACTGGTCACTATTATACACCCCCTTATATATTATATATACTGGTCACTATTATACACCCTCCTTATATATTATATATACTGGTCACTATTATACACCCCCCTTATATATTATATATACTGGTCACTATTATACACCCCCCTTATATATTATATATACTGGTCACTATTATACACCCCCCTTATATATTATATACACTGGTCACTATTATACACCCCCCCTTATATATTATATATACTGGTCACTATTATACACCCCCCCCTTATATATTATATATACTGGTCACTATTATACACCCCCCCCTTATATATTATATATACTGGTCACTATTATACCCCCCCTCCTTATATATTATATATACTGGTCACTATTATACACCAACCTTATATATTATATATACTGGTCACTATTATACACCCCCCCTTATATATTATATATACTGGACACTATTATACACCCCCCCTTATATATTATATATACTGGTCACTATTATACACTCCCCCTTATATATTATATATACTGGACACTATTATACACCCCCCCTTATATATTATATATACTGGTCACTATTATACCCCCCCCCCTTATATATTATATATACTGGTCACTATTATACACTCCCCCTTATATATTATATATACTGGTCACTATTATACACCCCCTTATATATTATATATACTGGTCACTATTATACACCCCCCCTTATATATTATATATACTGGTCACTATTATACACCCCCCCCCCTTATATATTATATATACTGGTCACTATTATACACCCCCTTATATATTATATATACTGGTCACTATTATACACCCCCTTATATATTATATATACTGGTCACTATTATACACCCCGCCCTTATATATTATATATACTGGTCACTATTATACACCCCCTTATATATTATATATACTGGTCACTATTATACACCCCCCTTATATATTATATATACTGGTCACTATTATACACCCCCCCTTATATATTATATATACTGGTCACTATTATACACCCCCCCTTATATATTATATATACTGGTCACTATTATACACCCCCCCCCCCTTATATATTATATATACTGGTCACTATTATACACTCCCTTATATATTATATATACTGGTCACTATTATACACCCCCCTTATATATTATATATACCGGTCACTATTATACACCCCCCCTTATATATTATATATACTGGTCACTATTATACACCCCCCCCTTATATATTATATATACTGGTCACTATTATACACCCCCCCTTATATATTATATATACTGGTCACTATTATACCCCCCCCTCCTTATATATTATATATACTGGTCACTATTATACCCCCCCTCCTTATATATTATATATACTGGTCACTATTATACACCAACCTTATATATTATATATACTGGTCACTATTATACACCAACCTTATATATTATATATACTGGTCACTATTATACACCCCCCTTATATATTATATATACTGGACACTATTATACACCCCCCCCTTATATATTATATATACTGGTCACTATTATACACCCCCTTATATATTATATATACTGGTCACTATTATACACCCCCCCCTTATATATTATATATACTGGTCACTATTATACACCCCCCCCCTTATATATTATATATACTGGTCACTATCATACACCCCCTTATATATTATATATACTGGTCACTATTATACACCCCCTTATATATTATATATACTGGTCACTATTATACACCCCCCACCTTATATATTATATATACTGGTCACTATTATACACCCCCCCCTTATATATTATATATACTGGTCACTATTATACACCCCCCTTATATATTATATATACTGGACACTATTATACACCCCCCCCTTATATATTATATATACTGGTCACTATTATACACCCCCCTTATATATTATATATACTGGTCACTATTATACACCCCCCTTATATATTATATATACTGGTCACTATTATACACCCCCCTTATATATTATATATACTGGTCACTATTATACACCCCCCTTATATATTATATATACTGGTCACTATTATACACCCCCCCTTATATATTATATATACTGGTCACTATTATACACCCCCCCTTATATATTATATATACTGGTCACTATTATACACCCCCCTTATATATTATATATACTGGTCACTATTATACACCAACCTTATATATTATATATACTGGTCACTATTATACACCCCCCCTTATATATTATATATACTGGTCACTATTATACACCCCCCTTATATATTATATATACTGGTCACTATTATACACCAACCTTATATATTATATATACTGGTCACTATTATACACCCCCTTATATATTATATATACTGGTCACCATTATATACCCCCCTTATATATTATATATACTGGACACTATTATACACCCCCCCTTATATATTATATATACTGGTCACTATTATACACCCCCCCTTATATATTATATATACTGGTCACTATTATACACCCCCCTTATATATTATATATACTGGTCACTATTACACACCAACCTTATATATTATATATACTGGTCACTATTATACACCCCCCTTATATATTATATATACTGGACACTATTATACACCCCCCCTTATATATTATATATACTGGTCACTATTATACACCCCCTTATATATTATATATACTGGTCACTATTATACACCCCCTTATATATTATATATACTGGTCACTATTATACACCCCTCTTATATATACTGGTCACTATTATACACCCCCCCCTTATATATTATATATACTGGTCACTATTATACACCCCCTTATATATTATATATACTGGTCACTATTATACACCCCCCCCTTATATACTATATATACTGGTCACTATTATACACCCCCCTTATATATTATATATACTGGTCACTATTATACACCCCCCTTATATATTATATATACTGGTCACTATTATACACCCCCCCTTATATATTATATATACTGGTCACTATTATACACCCCCTTATATATTATATATACTGGTCACTATTATACACCCCCCTTATATATTATATATACTGGTCACTATTATACACCCCCCCTTATATATTATATATACTGGTCACTATTATACACCGCCCTTATATATTATATATACTGGTCACTATTATACACCCCCCTTATATATTATATATACTGGTCACTATTATACACCCCCCCTTATATATTATATATACTGGTCACTATTATACACCCCCCTTATATATTATATATACTGGTCACTATTATACACCCCCTTATATATTATATATACTGGTCACTATTATACACCCCCTTATATATTATATATACTGGTCACTATTATACACCCCCCTTATATATTATATATACTGGTCACTATTATACACCCCCTTATATATTATATATACTGGTCACTATTATACACCCCCCCCCCTTATATATTATATATACTGGTCACTATACTGTATATACAAGTACTGGTGTAACTGGTTCTTCCACTACAGACACGAGCAGACAAGGGCCCGGTGATGGAGAAATAAGGAGAAATCCCTTCCAGCCTGTGACTATAATATATGGAGGAGAAGAGCTGGCATGGGAGGGGTTAGTGAGGCGGATAGCTGTGTCTGTATATACTGTATATATATATATAGTCTGTACTAACCTCGCTGATCCGCCATCATGTCCTGAGAGAGAGACCACTGACTACTACTGCTAGCAAGAGAGGAAGGACCTGGGATGATGTCACCAGTATCATGTGACCAGTACATGGGGGCGGAGCTCAGGAGAAGGATGAAGGACCTGGGATGATGTCACCAGTATCATGTGACCAGTACATGGGCGGAGCTCAGGAGAGGAGAAGGATGAAGGACCTGGGATGATGTCACCAGTATCATGTGACCAGTACATGGGGCGGAGCTCAGGAAAGGAGAAGGATATAGGACCTGTGATGATGTCACCGATATCATGTGACCAGTACATGGGGCGGAGCTCAGGAGAAGGATGAAGGACCTGTGATGATGTCACCAGTATCATGTGACCAGTACATGGGGCGGAGCTCAGGAGAGGAGAAGGATGAAGGACCTGTGATGATGTCACCAGTATCATGTGACCAGTACATGGGGGCGAGCTCAGGAGAAGGATGAAGGACCTGTGATGATGTCACCAGTATCATGTGACCAGTACATGGGGGCGGAGCTCAGGAGAAGGATATAGGACCTGTGATGATGTCACCGCTATCATGTGACATAAATCCTTCTCTCCTGAGCTCCGCCCCTCCTGTACTGATACAAATAAGCTTTATTAGCATTACCAAAGAATAAAACATTTGGTGTTGCCAAAGCCAAAAAGAGGTTGGGGGTGGTGGAGGGGGATGGGTACGGGTTTAGGAGTTGGGGTTG
Source organism: Leptodactylus fuscus (assembly GCF_031893055.1). Lineage (NCBI taxonomy): Eukaryota > Metazoa > Chordata > Amphibia > Anura > Leptodactylidae > Leptodactylus > Leptodactylus fuscus. The sequence continues at coordinate 248,533,547 of NC_134267.1, read as the reverse complement.
GAGTCTCCTTAGAGTCTTGTCATTCTTGTTTGGGGCATGTGGGTATCAGTGGGTATGGGATAGATGGGTGATGGGGGGGCTTAGTGGTGTGTGGGTGGGGGGTTTAATAGTCCATGGAGTCTCATCTTCCTCTTAGTTGGTGACTGCTATATGGGGAGGTGGGGGTGGGGCGGGCGGGGTGTATTGGGATAAATATAACAGTCCGTGGAGTCTCATCTTCCTCTTAGTTGGTGGCTGCTATATGGGGAGGTGCGGGTGGGGTGGGGCGGGTGTATTGGGATAAATATAACAGTCCGTGGAGTCTCATCTTCCTCTTCGTTGGTGACAGCTGGACACGTATTGGGCAGCGATCTCCACAGTGGCCTCTTCTTCTCCCAGTAGGATGTAGAGTTTCCTCTTCTCCCAGTCTGGGATGTGGGCAGAGAGTCTTTGGTAGTAGACGGCCCTCACAGCTGAGTATTTGGTGCAGTGTAGCAGGAAGTGGGTCTGGTCTTCTAGGGCCCCCTGGTCACAGTGCTGGCACAGTCTCTTCTCCCGTGGCTTGTACGTCTGTCTGTATCGCCCCGTCTCTATCTCTAGGTTGTGGGCGCTCAGTCTGTACCGGCTCAGGGTCTGTCTGTGCTTGGGGTGGCGTATTCTCTCCAGGTAGGTGGCCATGGTGTAGTCCCTTTGTAGGGATTGGTACACATTGGTGAGTTTCTTGGAGTTATTTATTTCGTTTCTCCATTCTTCAATGTACCGCTCTCTGTTTGCCTCTGTGGTCGCCTTTATTTCGGCCTTGGTTATTATCTGTTGGTGTTTTTGGTTTGGTGGTTGGCTGCTGTTTGGTTGGTGAATGTCTGGTTTGCTCAGGTGGCTTAGCCATGCTTGGTGGTGGTAGGAGTCGCTCCCCTGGATGTGTGCCTGGAAAGCTAGCGCCCTCTTCTGTATGGTGAGCCATAGGGGGAGTCTGCCTAGCTCTGCCCTGCAGGCCATGTTGGTGGTGTTGTGATGGACATCTGGGACATTCTCCTCCGGGCAGTCCTGTGGAGTAGTAGTATCTAGAGGAGAAAGTCTCCGCTCCTTACACTGCTGATCAGTCCAGGAATCCGTCTCCTCTTCTGCTTCTTCTTTAACCTCAGCCTTAATGTCCATCAGATCTTCACCCTAGACAGGGAAGAAACAACATTCACTTGGGTTCTGTCACTTCATGGTCAGGTTTTGGTGAGACTGTAAGGAGATGAAACATCCGCCATGTTTGCCTTCAGTAGGTGATCCTGTGACTGGTTCGGCCCCCATGGGACAGGTAGGTCACTACTCCGGAGAGACCCTTTATTACAAGTGCATGAACCCCTTCAGTCGCTAAAGGAGTCCCTGCATTCCAACACACAGTCCCTGAGATGCGCCACAAAGGGTTACTATAGTTCACCGGTCAATGACCTCTAGTAACCTCTACCACCTGATGTAAGCCTGCAACAAATGATTTACTGTGTGAGAGGAGAAGGTTCTGGACAAAGGAGAAGTGACAATACCTGTGTAGGGGGGTTTGTTTTATTCTTGTTTGTTTTTGTGGGGTGTTTTATCTCAGTAATAGATGTTTCAGTGCGGTTTGTATTTATGATATAACTACTGGTTAGTAATGTCTGTTGTCTGATTGAGGGGTTTAGTATTAGTCACTACTCTATCTCCTCATTATTATGCCAGTACCCACCGCCACCAGGGGTACCAGGAAGAGCTGGGTACTATCCAGTATCCCCAAACCATGGGCCTTCCTACCGGGGTCATTCCAGGCTGTTCAGCTACAGAACAAAGTTTACTCAACTACTTTACCCCAGGATTATTCTCAGAAGAGTCTGCCCATAGCGAACTGCTTAAAGCACACGTGTCTGTATGAAGTATATAGCTATAACATGCTGAGAAGGGGAATGTCTCATGAAAGATTTCTACTGCTACTGATACCGATGTATCGCTGAATCATGTAAGTATAAGTGACAGTATTCTGCAAGTGAGAGCCTGTTCTACAGCCTGCGCGAGACACGACTACATTATAGTTATATCCTTATCCATTACTATACGACAATGCAGTGAGGGGAGGCCTATAGCGCCATCTACCTGCTGAGTGTCTGGTACATGTATGAGTGCAGGAGCGGCGAGCTCCACCCCCTATATAGATGTACCCCAGGACTCAGCAGCGCCATCTACCTGCTGACTGTCTGGTACATGTATGAGTGCAGGAGCTCCACCCCCTATATAGATGTACCCCAGGACTCAGCAGCGCCATCTACCTGCTGACTGTCTGGTACATGTATGAGTACAGGAGCTCCACCCCCTATATAGATGTACCCCAGGACTCAGCAGCGCCATCTACCTGTTGACTGTCTGGTACATGTATGAGTGCAGGAGCGGCGAGCTCCACCCCCTATATAGATGTACCCCTGGACTCAGCAGCGCCATCTACCTGCTGACTGTCTGGTACATGTATGAGTGCAGGAGCGGCGAGCTCCACCCCCTATATAGATGTACCCCAGGACTCAGCAGCGCCATCTACCTGCTGACTGTCTGGTACATATATGAGTACAGGAGCGGTGAGCTCCACCCCCTATATAGATGTACCCCAGGACTCAGCAGCGCCATCTACCTGCTGACTGTCTGGTATATGTATGAGTACAGGAGCTCCACCCCCTATATAGATGTACCCCAGGACTCAGCAGCGCCATCTACCTGCTGACTGTCTGGTACATGTATGAGTGCAGGAGCGGCGAGCCCCACCCCCTATATAGATGTACCCCAGGACTCAGCAGCGCCATCTACCTGTTGACTGTCTGGTACATGTATGAGTGCAGGAGCTCCACCCCCTATATAGATGTACCCCAGGACTCAGCAGCGCCATCTACCTGCTGACTGTCTGGTACATGTATGAGTGCAGGAGCGGCGAGCTCCACCCCCTATATAGATATACCCCAGGACTCAGCAGCGCCCCCTACCTGCTGACTGTCTGGTACATGTATGAGTGCAGGAGCTCCACCCCCTATATAGATGTACCCCAGGACTCAGCAGCGCCATCTACCTGCTGACTGTCTGGTACATGTATGAGTGCAGGAGCGGCGAGCTCCACCCCCTATATAGATATACCCCAGGACTCAGCAGCGCCCCCTACCTGCTGACTGTCTGGTACATGTATGAGTGCAGGAGCTCCACCCCCTATATAGATGTACCCCAGGACTCAGCAGCGCCATCTACCTGCTGACTGTCTGGTACATGTATGAGTGCAGGAGCGGTGAGCTCCACCCCCTATATAGATGTACCCCAGGACTCAGCAGCGCCATCTACCTGCTGACTGTCTGGTACATGTATGAGTGCAGGAGCTCCACCCCCTATATAGATGTACCCCAGGACTCAGCAGCGCCATCTACCTGCTGACTGTCTGGTATATGTATGAGTACAGGAGCTCCACCCCCTATATAGATGTACCCCAGGACTCAGCAGCGCCATCTACCTGCTGACTGTCTGGTAAATGTATGAGTACAGGAGCTCCACCCCCTATATAGATGTACCCCAGGACTCAGCAGCGCCATCTACCTGCTGACTGTCTGGGACATGTATGAGTGCAGGAGCGGCGAGCTCCACCCCCTATATAGATGTACCCCAGGACTCAGCAGCGCCCCCTACCTGCTGACTGTCTGGTACATGTATGAGTACAGGAGCGGCGAGCTCCACCCCCTATATAGATGTACCCCAGGACTCAGTAGCGCCATCTACCTGCTGACTGTCTGGTACATGTATGAGTGCAGGAGCTCCACCCCCTATATAGATGTACCCCAGGACTCAGCAGCGCCCCCTACCTGCTGACTGTCTGGTACATGTATGAGTACAGGAGCTCCACCCCCTATATAGATGTACCCCAGGACTCAGCAGCGCCATCTACCTGCTGACTGTCTGGTACATGTATGAGTACAGGAGCTCCACCCCCTATATAGATGTACCCCAGGACTCAGCAGCGCCATCTACCTGCTGACTGTCTGGTACATGTATGAGTACAGGAGCTCCACCCCCTATATAGATGTACCCCAGGACTCAGCAGCGCCATCTACCTGCTGACTGTCTGGTACATGTATGAGTGCAGGAGCTCCACCCCCTATATAGATGTACCCCAGGACTCAGCAGCGCCATCTACCTGCTGACTGTCTGGTACATGTATGAGTGCAGGAGCGGCGAGCTCCACCCCCTATATAGATGTACCCCAGGACTCAGCAGCGCCATCTACCTGCTGACTGTCTGGTACATGTATGAGTACAGGAGCTCCACCCCCTATATAGATGTACCCCAGGACTCAGCAGCGCCATCTACCTGCTGACTGTCTGGTACATGTATAAGTGCAGGAGCGGCGAGCTCCACCCCCTATATAGATGTACCCCAGGACTCAGCAGCGCCATCTACCTGCTGACTGTCTGGTACATGTATGAGTACAGGAGATCCACCCCCTATATAGATGTACCCCAGGACTCAGCAGCACCCCCTACCTGCTGACTGTCTGGGACATTCTCCTCCGGGCAGTCCTGGGAATACAGAGGACTCAGGGGACATCTCTCGGTGGGATTTCTCCTACTGGATCCATCTGTGGAGACACAAACACACAGTGACGGAATACATGAGCTGCTGGAGATCTGTCTATACATCAGACACTTCTAGGGTTACTTATGGGGTGAGCCTAATAACTTTCTGCTACACCCCAAGGTAATCCAGTCCACCCCACATTGACTCCACCCCCAGGTGATTCCATAACAGATAGAAAACCTCACAGTAATGGCTTCCACTATGGAGCAGACGCCGAGCAGAGTGTGAGGCTGTAAGACAGGGCCAGTCCAAGAACTTGCTGTAAATCTCAAGGGCCCGTTGTGGTTTCAGCTCCTGTGAACCCGAAAAGAATCTGCCCGATGCCGTCCCAGTCACAGGTGGAAGGTTACAACACAAAAAAAGAGGACCCCAGCCCCCCAAAACTAATAGAAGTGGACACAACCCCTCGGCCTTGGGTGAAAGCAGCAGCTCATATACAGAAAGTATAAAAAATCCAGCTCTGGAAACGCGTTACAATAAAACGTAACCTTTAATAGTCCATTATTAGAATAAGCCCCAAACAATAGCGCTCCGTCCAATAAACAACAAGGAGCAGAAACAATGTGTCTAATAAGAATTCACGAAAACAAACACAAAAATACATCACCCGGAACTCCTTGTGGGTTTTTAAATTAAAACTTCGTCTTTATTAATTTTCATTAAAAAAAACTTTGCTCTTACAGACTTCTCAGTGGTGTATAGGGTCCATGTGCTGAGGTGGTACTGTTCACGCTAACGCGTTTCAGTGCCGAGGCACCTTAATCATGGCATGTTAGTAACTATCAGACAATACATACAAACAAACATCGGATGAATTTCTTTAAAAAGGGTATACTAATTTTTGCGGTGTTCAGATCATAAACCATAATTATCTTACGGTTAAACATCTTCTGGAAACTTTCCATCCCCTCCTTTTTTTCTTTAATATGATGGACTCAGATACCGAAAATAACAGACAGAAAAGACTAGCGGAGGTTTTTAATTTGAATGGTGACAATATTCAACGGAAGGATAACACATCCTCCATGCTTTATAAACGAGAGAATTTGTGGTTACAAGAGGTCAAGGTATGGTGGGATCACAAAACCCTGTCATCATACTTAGAAAAAGCCATGATACCCAGAGGTTTGAGGGTGAAAAACTCCCCCCCACACCACATATAATACAGAATTTCAACATGAATGGGAGAGAATCCTAACGGACTGCTCACTGAAACTTATAACATTGATTATACAAGAGGAAGAAAAGCAACTCATTAATCTGAAAGAGAACATACAGACTATCACAGAAGAACTCCAACCACATCCCAATACGGCACAATAGAAGGAGGATTTTACCAAAATTCAGAAGCAAATAGAGGAACTAGAGGATAAGATAGTAGAGACTAAGGGACCGTAAGGACTATGAAAGTGGTATTGTTTACAACTGGAAGAATGAACGTATTTTTACCCCCAGATCTATTCTAAAAAAATCTCGCCATAATACACCACGAACCCGGTATCCCTCAGATAGAAAGGTCTCTTTTAGTTCCTCTGACAAAGACACGGATTACACAGACACAGAGTCTACGGCTTCTTTTTTTATCCCCAAGAAATCAACGCCTGTCCAAAATGGATTCCACGAATTCCTCACCTTTACAAGATACCAGAAGAGGAAAAATCACCGGGGCGGCCGTAAACACCGTAAAAAACACTGCAAAAACACGCAGCAGCTACAGATCATAGAAGCCGATTCCTCTAACCATCAATCAAGACAACCACTTACCCCAGACAGACGGAAGACGGGCTAATGAAGTAACAACTCCACCCGAGACTTTCTCAGACAATTGCAGCCTCCTTCATTTGTCTTCGTCTACTCTTTCAGCAACTTGTGTCCAGCTAGTAAGTAAAGCTCGAAGTTTTCTTCCTACAGCCAGATTTGATCTTTTTAATACATTATTAGACATTAACAAATTTGTACGAGCATTAACCCTAAAAAGATTCTTCTTTAACACGGATGATTCAATAGAAACAATCATTGCTGCTCCTCACTCAAATGAGTTTCCTGATTTAAAGTTCAAAGAGAAATTATGTCTAACCGCACTTACAGCAATGCAAACTCCTTCTACCCAAATTAGAGCTATAGACCATGTGAGAGTTACACCCTAAATACTACCCAATGTCAGCACGAGGACCGATACTAGATCAGGTTCAACAACAAATAGAAAAAGAACTTACACGACTACATGAGGCAGAGTATTCATTTATACATAACCTTACCAGAAAAGAAAGAGAATGTCTACAAAGCCTAGAAAAAAACTCGGACATAATAATAATAATAATAATAATAATAATAATAAATGTTATTTCTATAGCGCCAACATATTCCGCAGCGCTGTACAATGTGTAGGGTTCAAATACAGACAGAAAGATACATTACAAAGAAAGTCATTTCACACAATGGGACTGAGGGCCCTGCTCACAAGAGCTTACAATCTATGAGGTAGAGGGGGTGACACAAGAGCTTACAATCTATGAGGTAGAGGGGGGGACACAAGAGCTTACACTCTATGAGGTAGAGGGAGTGACACAAGAGCTTACAATCTATGAGGTAGAGGGGGGACACAAGAGCTTACAATCTATGAGGTAGAGGGGGGGACACAAGAGCTTACACTCTATGAGGTAGAGGGGGTGACACAAGAGCTTACACTCTATGAGGTAGAGGGGGTGACACAAGAGCTTACAATCTATGAGGTAGAGGGGGTGACACAGGAGCTTACAATCTATGAGGTAGAGGGGGTGACACAAGAGCTTACAATCTATGAGGTAGAGGGGGGACACAAGAGCTTACAATCTATGAGGTAGAGGGGGGGACACAAGAGCTTACAATCTATGAGGTAGAGGGGGTGACACAAGAGCTTACAATCTATGAGGTAGAGGGGGTGACACAAGAGCTTACAATCTATGAGGTAGAGGAGGTGACACAAGAGCTTACAATCTATGAGGTAGAGGGGGTGACACAAGAGCTTACAATCTATGAGGTAGAGGGGGTGACACAAGAGCTTACACTCTATGAGGTAGAGGGGGGGACACAAGAGCTTACAATCTATGAGGTAGAGGGGTGACACAAGAGCTTACAGTCTATGAGGTAGAGGGGGGACACAAGAGCTTACACTCTATGAGGTAGAGGGGGGGACACAAGAGCTTACAGTCTATGAGGTAGAGGGGGGACACAAGAGCTTACACTCTATGAGGTAGAGGGGGGGACACAAGAGCTTACACTCTATGAGGTAGAGGGGGGGACACAAGAGCTTACAATCTATGAGGTAGAGGGGGTGACACAAGAGCTTACACTCTATGAGGTAGAGGGGGTGACACAAGAGCTTACACTCTATGAGGTAGAGGGGGTGACACAAGAGCTTACAATCTATGAGGTAGAGGGGGGACACAAGAGCTTACACTCTATGAGGTAGAGGGGGGGACACAAGAGCTTACACTCTATGAGGTAGAGGGGTGACACAAGAGCTTACACTCTATGAGGTAGAGGGGGGGACACAAGAGCTTACACTCTATGAGGTAGAGGGGTGACACAAGAGCTTACAGTCTATGAGGTAGAGGGGGTGACACAAGAGCTTACACTCTATGAGGTAGAGGGGGGGACACAAGAGCTTACAATCTATGAGGTAGAGGGGGGGACACAAGAGCTTACACTCTATGAGGTAGAGGGGGGGACACAAGAGCTTACAATCTATGAGGTAGAGGGGTGACACAAGAGCTTACAATCTATGAGGTAGAGGGGGGGACACAAGAGCTTACACTCTATGAGGTAGAGGGGGTGACACAAGAGCTTACACTCTATGAGGTAGAGGGGGGGACACAAGAGCTTACACTCTATGAGGTAGAGGGGGTGACACAGGAGCTTACAGTCTATGAGGTAGAGGAGGGGACACAAGAGCTTACAATCTATGAGGTAGAGGGGGGGACACAGGAGCTTACAATCTATGAGGTAGAGGGGGGGACACAGGAGCTTACACTCTATGAGGTAGAGGGGTGACACAAGAGCTTACAATCTATGAGGTAGAGGGGTGACACAAGAGCTTACACTCTATGAGGTAGAGGAGGTGACACAGGAGCTTACAATCTATGAGGTAGAGGGGGGGACACAAGAGCTTACAGTCTATGAGGTAGGGGGGTGACACAAGAGCTTACACTCTATGAGGTAGAGGGGGGGACACAGGAGCTTACACTCTATGAGGTAGAGGGGTGACACAAGAGCTTACAATCTATGAGGTAGAGGGGGTGACACAAGAGCTTACACTCTATGAGGTAGAGGGGGTGACACAGGAGCTTACAATCTATGAGGTAGAGGGGGGGACACAGGAGCTTACACTCTATGAGGTAGAGGGGGGGACACAAGAGCTTACACTCTATGAGGTAGAGGGGGGGACACAAGAGCTTACAATCTATGAGGTAGAGGGGGTGACACAAGAGCTTACAATCTATGAGGTAGAGGGGGGGACACAAGAGCTTACAATCTATGAGGTAGAGGGGGGGGACACAAGAGCTTACATTCTATGAGGTAGAGGGGGTGACACAGGAGCTTACATTCTATGAGGTAGAGGGGGTGACACAAGAGCTTACACTCTATGAGGTAGAGGGGGGGACACAAGAGCTTACACTCTATGAGGTAGAGGGGTGACACAAGAGCTTACAATCTATGAGGTAGAGGGGGTGACACAAGAGCTTACAATCTATGAGGTAGAGGGGGGGACACAAGAGCTTACACTCTATGAGGTAGAGGGGGGGACACAAGAGCTTACACTCTATGAGGTAGAGGGGGGGACACAAGAGCTTACAATCTATGAGGTAGAGGGGGGGACACAGGAGCTTACACTCTATGAGGTAGAGGGGGGGACACAAGAGCTTACACTCTATGAGGTAGAGGGGGGGACACAAGAGCTTACAATCTATGAGGTAGAGGGGTGACACAAGAGCTTACAGTCTATGAGGTAGAGGGGGTGACACAAGAGCTTACAGTCTATGAGGTAGAGGAGGTGACACAAGAGCTTACAATCTATGAGGTAGAGGGGGTGACACAAGAGCTTACACTCTATGAGGTAGAGGGGGGGACACAGGAGCTTACACTCTATGAGGTAGAGGGGGGGACACAAGAGCTTACACTCTATGAGGTAGAGGGGGGACACAAGAGCTTACAATCTATGAGGTAGAGGGGTGACACAAGAGCTTACAATCTATGAGGTAGAGGGGGGGACACAAGAGCTTACACTCTATGAGGTAGAGGGGGGGACACAAGAGCTTACAGTCTATGAGGTAGAGGGGGGGGACACAAGAGCTTACATTCTATGAGGTAGAGGGGGGGACACAGGAGCTTACACTCTATGAGGTAGAGGGGGTGACACAAGAGCTTACAATCTATGAGGTAGAGGGGGGACACAAGAGCTTACAATCTATCAGGTAGAGGGGGGGACACAAGAGCTTACAATCTATGAGGTAGAGGGGGTGACACAAGAGCTTACAATCTATGAGGTAGAGGGGGGGACACAAGAGCTTACAATCTATGAGGTAGAGGGGGTGACACAGGAGCTTACATTCTATGAGGTAGAGGGGGTGACACAAGAGCTTACACTCTATGAGGTAGAGGGGGTGACACAAGAGCTTACAATCTATGAGGTAGAGGGGTGACACAAGAGCTTACAATCTATGAGGTAGAGGGGGTGACACAAGAGCTTACAATCTATGAGGTAGAGGGGTGACACAAGAGCTTACAGTCTATGAGGTAGAGGGGGGGACACAGGAGCTTACAGTCTATGAGGTAGAGGGGGGACACAAGAGCTTACAATCTATGAGGTAGAGGGGTGACACAAGAGCTTACAATCTATGAGGTAGAGGAGGGTGACACAAGAGCTTACAATCTATGAGGTAGAGGGGGTGACACAGGAGCTTACACTCTATGAGGTAGAGGGGTGACACAAGAGCTTACAGTCTATGAGGTAGAGGGGGGGACACAAGAGCTTACAATCTATGAGGTAGAGGGGGTGACACAAGAGCTTACAATCTATGAGGTAGAGGGGGTGACACAGGAGCTTACACTCTATGAGGTAGAGGGGGGACACAAGAGCTTACAATCTATGAGGTAGAGGGGTGACACAAGAGCTTACAATCTATGAGGTAGAGGGGGTGACACAAGAGCTTACAATCTATGAGGTAGAGGGGGTGACACAGGAGCTTACACTCTATGAGGTAGAGGGGGGACACAAGAGCTTACAATCTATGAGGTAGAGGGGTGACACAAGAGCTTACAGTCTATGAGGTAGAGGGGGGGACACAGGAGCTTACACTCTATGAGGTAGAGGAGGGGGTGACACAAGAGCTTACAGTCTATGAGGTAGAGGGGGGGACACAAGAGCTTACAGTCTATGAGGTAGAGGGGGGGACACAAGAGCTTACAATCTATGAGGTAGAGGGGTGACACAAGAGCTTACAATCTATGAGGTAGAGGGGTGACACAAGAGCTTACAGTCTATGAGGTAGAGGGGGGGGGACACAAGAGCTTACAATCTATGAGGTAGAGAGGGTGACACAAGAGCTTACAGTCTATGAGGTAGAGGGGGGGACACAAGAGCTTACAATCTATGAGGTAGAGGGGGTGACACAAGAGCTTACACTCTATGAGGTAGAGGGGGTGACACAAGAGCTTACAATCTATGAGGTAGAGGGGTGACACAAGAGCTTACAATCTATGAGGTAGAGGGGTGACACAAGAGCTTACAGTCTATGAGGTAGAGGGGGGGGGACACAAGAGCTTACAATCTATGAGGTAGAGAGGGTGACACAAGAGCTTACAGTCTATGAGGTAGAGGGGGTGACACAAGAGCTTACAGTCTATGAGGTAGAGGGGGGGACACAAGAGCTTACACTCTATGAGGTAGAGGGGGGACACAAGAGCTTACAATCTATGAGGTAGAGGGGGGGGCACAAGAGCTTACAATCTATGAGGTAGAGGGGGGGACACAAGAGCTTACAATCTATGAGGTAGAGGGGGGGGGACACAAGAGCTTACAATCTATGAGGTAGAGGGGGGACACAAGAGCTTACAATCTATGAGGTAGAGGGGGTGACACAAGAGCTTACAGTCTATGAGGTAGAGGGGGGACACAAGAGCTTACAATCTATGAGGTAGAGGGGGGGACACAGGAGCTTACAGTCTATGAGTTAGAGGGGGTGACACAAGAGCTTACAATCTATGAGGTAGAGGGGGTGACACAAGAGCTTACAGTCTATGAGGTAGAGGGGGTGACACAAGAGCTTACAGTCTATGAGGTAGAGGGGGTGACACAGGAGGTAGCAGGGGCGGCATTGCTTATACAGGGGTCAGACACTTCTGTCATTACACAAACATAAGACTTTATGAGCCGTCACCAGCCGTGTCCTGTAACATGTGGATGGAGCTCGGACCTATAAAGTTATCCTGAGATGACATCATATCATGTGGGGTAATGTGGGGGCGGGGACAGAGGAGGGGGAAGGGTTTACGTTAGACATTGTGATCGGCCGCTCTGATAAGATGTGTCTTTAGTTTGCGTTTGAAACTGTAGAAGTTGGGAGTTACTCTGATTGTCCGGGGTAGAGCATTCCAGAGAAGTGGTGCAGCTCGGGAGAAGTCTTGTATACGAGCGTGGGAGGTTCTGATAATAGAGGATGGAAGTGTTAGGTCATTGAGTGAGCGGAGAGCAGGGGTTGGGCGATAGACAGAGATGAGGGAGGAGATGTAGGGAGGTGCGGCATTATGGAGAGCCTTGTGGGGGAGGGGGAGAACTTTATATTTTATTCTATAATGAATAGGCAGCCAGTGTAGTGACTGGCACAGACCGGAGGCCTCGCTGTAGTGACCGGCACAGACCAGAGGCCTCGCTGTAGTGACCGGCACAGACCGGAGGCCTCGCTGTAGTGACCGGCACAGACCGGAGGCCTCGCTGTAGTGACTGGCACAGACCGGAGGCCTCGCTGTAGTGACCGGCACAGACCGGAGGCCTCGCTGTAGTGACCGGCACAGACCGGAGGCCTCGCTGTAGTGACCGGCACAGACCGGAGGCATCACTGTAGCGTCTAGCCTGATAGATGAGCCTGGCCGCTGCATTCAGAATAGATTGTAGAGGGGAGACTTTAGTGAGGGGAAGACCGATTAGTAAGGAGTTACAGTAGTCAAGGCGAGAATGAATCAGAGAGACAGTAAGTGTCTTTAGTGTATCTCTGGTAAGGAAAGGGCGTATTCTGGAGATGTTTTTGAGGTGGAGGTGACATGAACGTGCGAGTGATTCAATATGACGGGTGAAGGAAAGGTCTGCGTCAAACGTGACCCCGAGGCAGCGGGCATGCTGCCTAGGAGTTATAGTAAGGCCTGAGACTGCAATGGATATATCAGGGACAGATCTATTAGATGGTGGAAACAGTAGTAGTTCAGTCTTAGAGAGATTTAGTTTCAGATAGAGAGAGGACATGATATTAGAGACAGCAGAGAGACAGTCACTGGTGTTCTGTATGAGTGCAGGGGTGATGTCCCGGGAAGATGTGTATAATTGGGTGTCATCAGCATAAAGATGGGACCTGAAGCCAAATCTGGTGATGGTTTGTCCAATGGGGGCTGTGTAGAGAGAGGAGAGCAGGGGGCCTAGGACCGAGCCCTGAGGAACCCCAACAGCAAGGGAAAGCAGGGAGGAAATAGAGCCCGCAAATGATAGACGGAAAGTGCGGTCTGAGAGATAAGAGGAGAACCAGGAGAGCGCAGTGTCCATGAGGCCGACTGAGCGGAGCAGAGTGAGGAGGAGGAGATGATGGTCAACAGTGTCAAAAGCTGCAGAGAGGTCCAGAAGAATAAGAAGAGAGAAGTCACCATTGGATTTAGCCATTAGGAGATCATTGGAGACTTTTGTGAGAGCCGTTTCAGTAGAGTGAAGAGCGCGGAAACCAGATTGTAAGGGGTCAAGCAGAGAGTTAGCAGAGAGATAGCGGATTAGACGAGAATAGACCAGGCGTTCCAAGAGTTTAGAGATAAAGGAGAGGTTAGAGACGGGTCGATAGTGAGCAGCACAGGATGGGTCCAGGGAGGGTTTTTTCAATAGCGGAGTTATAACAGCATGCTTGAAGGAGGATGGGAAGATTCCAGAAGAGAGAGAGAGGGTAAATATTTTAGTAAGGTAAGTTTTGACAGCAGGGGACAGAGATTGGAGAAGGTGCGAGGGGAAGGGGTCACTACTGCAGGTTGTAGGGTGAGATGAAGAAAGTAGCTGGGAGACTTCCTCTTCTGTAACAGGTTCAAAAGATGAGAATGGACAGGCTGAAGTGCGGTTGGTGAGGAGATCAATGCCACCTGGGGCTTGGGCAGTAATTTCCTGACGGATCTTATCAATTTTATCATGGAAATACGTGGCCAGGTCATCGGCACTAAGGTCTGTGAATGGCGTCTGCACCTTTGGTGTGAATAAGGAGTGAAAAGTTTCAAAAAGCCTTTTAGGGTTGCTGGAGAGAGAAGAGATGAGGGCAGTGAAATAGTCTTGCTTGGCGAGGTGAAGGGCAGAGCTATATGTTTTAAGCATAAATTTGAAGTGGAGGAAGTCTGCAGGTGAGCGTGATTTTCTTCAGAGACGTTCGGCACACCTAGAGCAGCGCTGAAGAAATCGTGTCTGTGGCGTGTGCCAGGGTTGCTGCCTCCTATGTGGGACTTTACGAGTGGAGCCATCTCATCCAATGCATTATTAAGGGTTTCATTATAGTGACTGGTGGCCAGATTGGGACAGGAGATTGAGGAGATGGGGAACAGAGAGGATGGTAGAGTATCTGAGAGGTGCTGGGTGTCGATGGCACATAAGTTCCTATATGTGTGATGGGTAGGGGCGTCTTGTGAAGGGGAGAGGGCACTGATGGTGAGAGACAGAAGATTATGATCAGAGAGGGGCAGAGCAGAGTTAGTAAATTTAGAGACTGTGAGGAGTCGATGGAAGACAAGATCAATCGTGTTACCATCTATATGTGTGACAGAAGAAGAACATTGTGAGAGACCAAGAGAAGTGGTTAATGAGAGAAACTGTGAGGCAGCTGGGGAGTGAGGGGGGCAATAGGGATGTTACAGGCACCCATGATGAGGGTAGGAATGTCACTGGATAAAAAGTGGGGAAGCCAAGAAGCAAAGTGATCCAAAAATTGGTAGGGTGAGCCAGGTGGGCGGTAGATCACAGCTACATGTAAGGAGAGTGGGCGGAAAAGTCTGATAGCATGGACTTCAAATGAGGGGAATGTGAGTGAGGGGACCGGGGGAATGGACTGAAAAATGCACTGTGGTGACAGAAGTAATCCTACCCCACCACCCTGCCTGTTGTCAGGCCTAGAGGTATGTGAGAATTGTAGGCCACCATGACACAGAGCAGCAGCGGAGGCCGTATCTGACTGCTGGATCCAAGTTTCAGTACGGACATAGTGATCAGACAAGCTGATAAAGGTGGGAAAATTGTCATTTTAAACAGTCTAGATTATAAAACAGCTGTCAATCAAATTCTTGATGACACTTTGACATACCAAAAACTAAAAGAAGATCCCACTTACATATTTTCAGCCACCCTATACGATCTTATAAGATCTGGAGTTAATCAGGGATTCTTAACGGAGAAAGAGGCAGAATATCTGCATGTACAGTTTCCAACAACTCCTATCTTCCATGGACTCCCCAAAGTTCACAAAAATACCTTTCCTCCACCACTTAGGCCCATTATAGCAGGGATAGGGTCCCTGAATGAACCCGTTTGTTCCTGGGTTGATGACATATTGCAACCACTGGCTACTAGGGTACCAGGTTTCATAAGGGACACCAAGGATCTCTTAGATATCTTTCAAACCTTTGAATGGAGACCAGAATACCAATGGCTCACGTGCGACGTTGTGTCCCTTTACTCTTATTCTTATGGTAGTGTTGGAAGGGACCTCAAGGGCCATCGGGTCCAACCCCCTGAGTGCAGGTTTTCCTAAATCATCCCAGCTATATGTTTCTCCAGATTCCGCTTGAAGATACTCCAGCATAGCACACAGAACAGCACTAGAAGCATTGTCGTATAGTCTTTACTGCCACTCACAATACACTGAAGACTTTATCCAGTACATTCTGGAAGCCGTGCAATACCTCCTCTCTCATAACTAGTTCATGTTTGACAATAAATATTATCTTCAATTGTGTGGAGTCCCCATGGGGGCAAAATTCTCCCCTTCACTAGCTAATAGAAGCATGGGCTGGTGGGAGGAACAGACTATTGTTACACCATATAACCCTTTTCTTGATAATATCGTCCATTATGCCAGATATATTGATGATATGCTGCTGGTGTGGTCAGGGGAAGAGAAGACACTGACCACATCAGCAGCAACAGTCATAACCTCAGGTTTACATCTCAACTCAGCCCTACCAGCGTTGACTTTTTGGATATTACACTGATAGGTGATGTTACACGAGGGACAGTCGAATCTAAGCTTGGTGGAAACACCACTTTACATGCCAAAAGCCACCACCCCCAGCACACAATAAAATCCGTTCCAGTTGGGGAATTAACCAGGGCCAAAAGGATCTGTTCTCAAGAAGAGGACTATAATAAGGAATCCAATGTTATTTCCCATAGACTATATGCAAGGGGTTACACCAAATGGCACCTAGGTCGTGCAAAACACAGAACTACAACCAAGTCAAGAACAGATCTGCTTGACCACAAACCAAAAGTCACACGAAACAATGGTGCCATCTATTTCTCCACTCCTTATAGTCTGGATTATATAAACATCACCAAAACCATTAATAATCATCTAGCCATTGTGAGACAGGATGATACCCGTAACCATATCCTTAAAGATGGTTGTAAATATGTGGCCAGACGAGGGAGGACACTCGGTAACATTCTGTCACCCAGCCTTTCACTAAGCAATGAAACAGACCAGGATTCACCTCCTTATATGAAAGGCTTTTCCAAATGCGCTGGAAACAGAGGCAATATCTGCAAATCTGCCCTAAAAACCAATTGTTACACAGATTCCTCTTCTAATAACAAATCCTATATTAACCCCTTTCTGCGATTCAGACCATGTCATCTACTGAATCATCTGTAACATCTGCCACCTTACATATGTGGGCTGCACATCACGAGCATTAACGTCAAGACTCGCAGAACATATCAGGGGCTGCCAAAATATCAGCACACGCAATAAATCAGCAGCCTCAACACATTTAGAGACACACAATGGTAAGATCGGTGGTCTCCGCTGCCATGCCATAGAAATGGGGCTAAACCACACAGGGGGGGTAATTGGCAGCACAAGCTCGACAAGCGAGAGGCAGACTGGATATACACCCTGAACACCAGGTATCCATCAGGCAGGAATAAGAGAACCGATCTATCTTATTGTTATTAGTCATCTAACAGTGCCAGCGGTGTGCTTCCATACAATGGGATCCCCTCCCCCCCCCCACACGGGAGATAGAACAACTCCGCTCATACCATAGGAAATAGTAGGCCCTTACACAATTGGTCAATCGGCATCACGTGACTTCTTCATTTACAAACTGGAAGACACGGCCGGAGATACATTGGAGAGGAGAATACTGCTTAGATAGCAGGCAGCTCAGTGATTGGTCGCCTCAATCCTATGTGTAACACTAAGATCAGGAGGCCTCTCCAGGAATGGCCATCTGTAATCACATGGCTTCACACTAAGGATGAACCATATTGGGTTTAACTCCATGTATACATATACACTAGAGTAAGCTCCCCCTCAGCTCCGTCCTAGATATGAGCCATTCTCTAAACTACAATGTCATAGCCCAATGGAAATCGGTAGGCGGCCTCCTCATTGGGTAATAAGACACCTATACTGTACAATGAGCAAGGTAGGCCCTATCGTGATTGGTCCATTCGTAACACGTGACCTCCTGCCGAAAGCATCTGTGTACCAGGCGGCCTCCTCATTGGGTAATAAGACACCTATACTGTACAATGAGATAAGTAAGCCCTTGTCTGATTGGTCAACTTCCAACATGTGATTTTCTGTCAGAATCGTCTCCCCACTAGGTGGCCCTCTCACTGGGTAACAATATATCTATGCTGTATAATGGGCCCTCATGTGATTGGCCAACTTCTGACATGTGACTTTCTGTTAGAGGTATCTCATTGGATAATAATATTCTATATTGCACAATGAGATAAGTAGGCACGTTCGTGATTGGTCCATTCGTAACACGTGACCTCCTGCTGAAAGCATCTGTGTACCAGGCGGCCTCCTCATTGGGTAATAATACACCTATACTGTATAATGAGATAAGTAGGCACGTTCGTGATTGGTCCATTCGTAACACGTGACCTCCTGCTGAAAGCATCTGTGTACCAGGCGGCCTCCTCATTGGGTAATAATACACCTATACTGTATAATGAGATAAGTAGGCACGTTCGTGATTGGTCAACTCCCAACATGAGATTTTTTGTCAGAAGTGTATTTCTTACTAATGTACTACACACAATTCTTCAGTAATGCCGACTTACAGGTATGGGGGTTATAGCATGTCCCCTCTCAGCTCCGCCCACACAATTCTTCAGTAATGCCGACTTACAGGTATGGGGGTTATAGCATGTCCCCTCTCAGCTCCGCCCACACAATTCTTCAGTAATGCCGACTTACAGGTATGGGGGTTATAGCATGTCCCCTCTCAGCTCCGCCCACACAATTCTTCAGTAATGCCGACTTACAGGTATGGGGGTTATAGCATGTCCCCTCTCAGCTCCGCCCACGTTACGGGCTCTATCTCCATAATATGAATGATGGGCTGCCACCCCATTGGCCGCTGAGGTAGGAGGCATTATGATGATTGGCTCATACCAACGTCAATCAGAAGCAGCTATAGAACGCTTGATACAACTCATGTTTATTACACCCAGACAAGTTCTCTTTCAGGTCCGCAACCATCACCGACTATAGGCGGAGCTTATGGTAGACTCTTCTCTGATTGGCCCAAAGTTTGGATCTTGTTGTCCCTTCTGAGAATAAAGTACATTCACACTAATATAACGTTAATAACGACAATAAAATCATCACACACACGATTTTTTCCTTTTTTCATTTTTCCATTCAGTACATATCTATTATTTCATATCATTGTAATTATTGTATATTCTAACACTGAGAAGACGAGATCTAATTCAATACTTTTGTACTTTATGTCGCACATCTTCAGATTAATCTTCTCCGTAGCAATAATATTTACATAAAAACACAACAATCAACGGGAGAAATCTCTGGAGGAACAACATTGGCTCCACCGTAGATAGTGACCACTTCTGTAGGGAGGTGATTTTTAACCCTTTGTTTGTATGTCTTGTATTTTTTGTATATAAAGCTTTTATCTGATAGTTACTAACATGCCATGATTAAGGTGCCTCGGCACTGAAACGCGTTGGCGTGAACAGTACCACCTCAGCACATGGACCCTATACACCAGGCATGTCAGACTCAGGGTACCCCGAGGGCCACATGAGTAACAAGAGCGAGGGCCGCGCAAAGCAACTAATGTCACACACGTATTTTAACAGCCGTCATGAAAACAGGATATGAAGTAGTAATATGTAACAGCAACTAATAGATTTCACAAAAATACAGCAATTAAAAACTAAACATTTATTTGCTATCATTTTTTTCAATCTTTTTTAGATGATAAGTGGTGATTAGTCAGCCTTGTTCTCTGAGAAGATTTTGTTAGTTTCATAAAAGAAAATTATCTGTTTACATATACACCCTTCATCTGCCCCCAGATTCATGCCCCTCCATCTCTGCCCCCAGATACATGTCCCCCCATCTCTGCCCCCAGTTTCATGTACCCCCATGTCTGCCCCAGTTTAATATTTAATATATAATATATGTGCACTGGATATTTAATATATCTGCACTGGATATATATATAATATATGTGCACTGGATATATAATATATGTGCACTGGATATTTAATATATGTGCACTGGATATATATAATATATGTGCACTGGATATATAATATATGTGCACTGGATATTTAATATATATGCACTGGATATTTAATATATGTGCACTGGATATATATAATATATGTGCACTGGATATTTAATATATGTGCACTGGATATTTAATATATGTGCACTGGATCTATAATATATGTGCACTGGATATTTAATATACGTGCACTGAATATTTAATATATGTGCACTGGATAAATATAATATATGTGCACTGGAAAAATATAATATATGTGCCTTGGATCTATAATATATGTGCACTGGATATATATAATATATGTGCACTGAATACATAATATATGTGCACTGGATATATATAATACATGTGCACTGGATATATATATATATATATAATATGTGCACTGGATATATATAATATATGTGCACTAAATATATAATATATGTGCACTGGATCTATAATATATGTGCACTGGATATTTAATATATGTGCACTGGATATATATAATATATGTGCACTGGATATATAATATATGTGCACTGGATATTTAATATATGTGCACTGAATATATATAATATATGTGTACTGGATCAATAATATATGTGCACTGGGTATATTTAATATAGGTGCACTGGATATATAATATACGTGCACTGCATATTTAATATATGTGCACTGGATATATATATATTATATGTGCACTGGATATTTAATATATGTGCACTGGATATATATAATATATGTGCACTGGATATATATAATATGTGTGCAATGGAAATATAATATATGTGTACTGGATATAAAATATATATGTGCACTGAATATATATATTATATAGGCACTGGATATTTAATATATGTGCACTGGATATTTAATATATCTGCACTGGATATATATAATATATGTGCACTGGATATTTAATATATGTGAACTGGATATTTAATATATGTGCACTGGATATATATAATATATGTGCACTAGATATATAATATATGTGCACTGGATATATAATATATATGCACTGGATATTTATAATATATGTGCACTGGATATATAATATATGTGCAATGGATATATTTAATATATGTGCACTGGATATATAATATATGTGCACTGGATATATATAATATATGTGCACTGGATATATAATATATGTGCACTGGACATTTAATATATGTTCACTGGATCAATAATATATGTGCACTGGGTATGTTTAATATATGTGCACTGGATATATAATATATGTGCACTGCATATTTAATATATGTGCACTGGATATATATATTATATGTGCACTGGATAATTAATATATGTGCACTGGATATATATAATATATGTGCACTGGATATATATAATATGTTTGCAATGAAAATATAATATATGTGCACTGGATATATAATATATATGTGCACTGGATATATATAATATATGTGCACTGGATCTATAGTATATGTGCACTGGATATTTAAAATATCTGCACTGGATATATATATAACATATGTGCACTGGATATTTAATATATGTGCACTGGATATATAAAATATATGTGCACTGGATTGATAAGTTATGTGCACTGGAAATATATAATATATGTGCACTGGATATATATAATATATGTGCACTGGATATATAATATATGTGCACTAGATATTTAATATATGTGCACTGGATATATATAATATATGTGCACTAGATATATAATATATGTGCACTGGATATTTATAATATATATGCACTGGATATATAATATATGTGCTATGGATATGTTTAATATATGTGCACTGGATATATAATATATGTGCAGTGAAAATATATAATATATGTGTACTGGATCAATAATATATGTGCACTGGGTATATTTAATATATGTGCACTGGATATATAATATATGTGCACTTGAGATTTTTAATATATGTGCACTGGATATATTTAATATATATGCACTGGATATTTAATATATGTACACTAAATATATATAATAAATATGCACTGGATATATAATATATGTGCACTGGATATTTAATATATGTGCATTGGATATATATAATATATGTGCACTGGATATTTAATATATGTACACTGTTTATATATATAATAAATGTGCACTGGATATATAATATATGTGCAATGGATATATTTAATATATGTGCACTGGATATATAATATATGTGCACTCGATATATGAAATATGTGCACTGGATATATATAATATATGTGCACTGGATCTATAATGTATGTGCACTGGATATATAATATATGTGCACTGGATATTTAATATATGTGCACTGGATATATATAATATATGTGCACTGGATATTTATAATATATGTGCACTGGATATATAATATATGTGCACTGGACATTTAATATATGTGCACTGGATATATAATATATGTGCACTGAATATATATAATATATGTGCACTGGATCAATAATATATGTGCACTGGATCAATAATATATGTGCACTGGGTTTATTTAATATATGTGCACTGTATATATAGTATATGTGCACTGCATATTTAATTTATGTGCACTGGATATATATATTATATGTGCACTGGATAATTAATATATGTGCACTAGATATATATAATGTATGTGCACTGGATATATATAATATGTGTACAATGGAAATATAATATATGTGCACTGGATATATATAATATGTTTGCACTCGATCTATAGTATATGTGCACTGGATATTTAATATATGTGCACTGGATATATAAAATATATGTGCAATGGATTGATAATTTATGTGCACTGGATATATATAATATATGTGCACTGGATATATTTAATATATGTGCACTGGATATATTTAATATATGTACACTGGATATATATAATATATGTGCACTGGATATATAATATATGTGCACTGGATATATTTAATATATGTGCACTGGATATATTTAATATATGTACACTGGATATATATAATATATGTGCACTGGATATATAATATATGTGCACTGGATATTTAATATTTGTGCACTGGATATATATATAATATATGTGCACTAGATATATAATATTTTTGCACTGGATATTTATAATATATATGCACTGGATATGTAATATATGTGCACTGGATATATATAATATATGTGCACTGGATATATAATATATGTGCACTGGATATTTAATATATGTGCACTGGATACAAATAATATATGTGCACTGGATATATAATATATGTGCACTGGATATTTATAATATATGTGCACTGGATATATAATATATGTGCTGTGAATATATATAATATATGTGTACTGGATCAATAATATATGTGCACAGGGTATATTTAATATATGTGCACTTGAGATTTTTAATATATGTGCGCTGGATATATTTAATGTATATGCACTGGATATTTAATATATGTACACTAAATATATATAATAAATGTGCACTGGATATATAATTTTTGTGCACTGGATATTTAATATATGTGCACTGGATATATAATATATGTGCACTATATATATAATATATGTGCACTTGATATTTTTAATATATGTGCACTGGATATTTCATATATGTACACTGTTTATATATATAATAAATGTGCACTGGATATATAATATATGTGCAATGGATATATTTAATATATGTGCACTGGATATATAATATATGTGCACTCGATATATGAAATATGTGCACTGGATATATATAATATATGTGCACTGGATCTATAATATATGTGCACTGGATATATAATATATGTGCACTGGATATTTAATATATGTGCACTGGATATATATAATATATGTGCACTGGATATATAATATATGTGCACTGGATATTTATAATATATGTGCACTGGATATATAATATATGTGCACTGGACATTTAATATATGTGCACTGGATATATAATATATGTGCACTGAATATATATAATATATGTGCACTGGATCAATAATATATGTGCACTGGGTTTATTTAATATATGTGGACTATATATAGTATATGTGCACTGCATATTTAATATATGTGCACTGGATATATATATTATATGTGCACTGGATAATTAATATATGTGCACTGGATATATAATAGATATGTGCACTGGATATATATAATATGTTTGCACTCGATCTATAGTATATGTGCACTGGATATTTAATATATGTGTACTGGATATATAAAATATATGTGCACTGGATTGATAATTTATGTGCACTGGATATATATAATATATGTGCACTGGATATATTTAATATATGTGCACTGGATATATTTAATATATGTGCACTGGATATATTTAATATATGTACACTGGATATATATAATATATGTGCACTGGATATATAATATATGTGCACTGGATATTTAATATTTGTGCACTGGATATATATATAATATATGTGCACTAGATATATAATATTTGTGCACTGGATATTTATAATATATATGCACTGGATATATAATATATGTGCACTGGATATATATAATATATGTGCACTGGATATATAATATATGTGCACTGGATATTTAATATATGTGCACTGGATATATATAATATATGTGCACTGGATATATAATATATGTGCACTGGATATTTAATATATGTGCACAGGGTATATTTAATATATGTGCACTGGATATATAATATATGTGCACTGCATATTTATTATATGTGCACTGGATATATATATATATATTATATGTGCACTGGATATTTAATATATGTGCACTGGATATAAAATATATATGTGCACTGGATATATATATAATATGTGTGCACTGGATATTTAATATATGTGCACTGGATATTTAATATATTTGCACTGGATATATATAATATATGTGCACTGGATATTTAATATATGTGCACTGGATATATATAATATATGTGCACTGGATTGATAGTTTATGTGCACTGGATATATATAATATATGTGCACTGGATTTATAATATATGTGCACTTGATATTTTTAATATATGTGCACTGGATATATTTAATATATGTGCACTGGATATATAATATATGTGCACTGGATAAATATAATATATGTGCCCTGGATATATAATATATGTACACTGGATATATATAATATGTGTGCACCGGATATATCATATATGTTCACTGGATATATTTATTATATGTGCACTGAATATTTAATATATGTGCACTGGATATTTTTAATATATGTGCACTGGATATTTGATATATTTGCACTGGTTATATGTAATGTATGTGCACTGGATATTTATAATATATATGCACTGGATATATAATATATGTGCACTGGACATTTAATATATGTGCACTGGATATATATAATATATGTTCACTGGATATATAATATGTGTGCACTGAATATATATAATATATGTGTACTGGATCAATAATATATGTGCACTGGGTATATTTAATATAGGTGCACTGGATATATAATATACGTGCACTGCATATTTAATATATGTGCACTGGATATATATATTATATGTGCACTGGATATGTAATATATGTGCACTGGATCTATATAATATATGTGCACTGGATATATATAATATGTGTGCAATGGAAATATATGTGCACTGGATATAAAATATATATGTGCACTGAATATATATATTATATAGGCACTGGATATTTAATATATGTGCACTGGATATTTAATATATCTGCACTGGATATATATAATATATGTGCACTGGATATTTAATATATGTGCACTGGATATATATAATATATGTGCACTTGATATTTTTAATATATCTGCACTGGATATATTTAATATATGTGCACTGGATATATAATATATGTGTACTGGATATATATAATATATGTGCACTGGATATATAATATATGTGCACTGGACATTTAATATATGTGCACTGGATCAATAATATATGTGCACTGGGTATGTTTAATATATGTGCACTGGATATATAATATATGTGCACTGCATATTTAATATATGTGCACTGGATATATATATATATTATATGTGCACTGGATAATTAATATATGTGCACTGGATATATATAATATATGTGCACTGGATATATATAATATGTGTGCAATGGAAATATAATATATGTGCACTGGATATATAATATATATGTGCACTGGATATATATAATATATGTGCACTGGATCTATAGTATATGTGCACTGGATATTTAAAATATCTGCACTGGATATATAAAATATATGTGCACCGGATTGATAATTTATGTGCACTGGATATATATAATATATGTGCACTGGATATATTTAATATATGTGCACTGGATATATTTAATATATGTACACTGGATATATATCATATATGTGCACTGGATATATAATATATGTGCACTGGATATTTAATATATGTGCACTGGATATATATAATATATGTGCACTAGATATATAATATATGTGCACTGGATATTTATAATATATATGAACTGGATATATAATATATGTGCACTAGATATATATAATATATGTGCACTGTATATATGAAATATGTGCACTGGATATATATAATATATGTGCACTGGATACATAATATATGTGCACTAAATATATAATATATTTGCACTGGATATTTAATATATGTGCACTGGATATATATAATATATGTGCACTGGATATATAATATATGTGCACTGGATATTGAATATATGTGCACTGGATATATATATTATATGTGCACTGGATATTTATAATATACATGCACTGGATATATAATATACGTGCAATGGATATATTTAATATATGTGCACTGGATATATAATATATGTGCACTGGATATATGAAATATGTGCACTGGATATATATAATATATGTGCACTGGATCTATATAATATGTGTGCACTGGATATTTAATATATGTGCACTGGATATTTAATATATCTGCACTGGATATATATAATATATGTGCACTGGATATTTAATATATGTGCACTGGATATATATAATATATGTGCACTGGATTGATAATTTATGTGCACTGGACATATATAATATATGTGCACTGGATATATAATATATGTGCACTTGATATTTTTAATATATGTGCACTGGATATATAATATATGTGCACTGGATATATATATATAATATATGTGCCCTGGATATTTAATATATGTGCACTGGATATATAAAATATATGTGCACTGGATTGATAATTTATGTGCACTGGATATACATAATATATGTGCACTGGATATATTTAATATATGTGCACTGGATATTTAATATATGTGCGCTGGATATATATAATATATGTGCACTAGATATATAATATATGTGCACTGGATATTTATAATATATATGCACTGGATATATAATATATGTGCAATGGATATATTTAATATATGTGCACTGGATATATAATATATGTGCACTGGATATATATAATATATGTGCACTGGATCTATAATATATGTGCACTGGATATATAATATATGTGCATTGGATATTTAATATATGTGCACTGGATATATATAATATATGTGCACTGGATATATAATATATGTGCACTAGATATTTCATATATGTGCACTGGATATTTATAATATATATGCACTGGATATATAATATATGTGCTGTGAATATATATAATATATGTGTACTGGATCAATAATATATGTGCACAGGGTATATTTAATATATGTGCACTGGATATATAATATATGTGCACTGCATATTTAATATATGTGCACTGGATATATATATATATTATATGTGCACTGGATATTTAATATATGTGCACTGGATATATATAATATATGTACACTGGATATATATAATATGTGTGCAATGGAAATATAATATATGTGCACTGGATATAAAATATATATGTGCACTGGATATATATATAATATGTGTGCACTGGATATTTAATATATGTGCACTGGATATTTAATATATGTGCACTGGATATTTAATATATGTGCACTGGATATATATAATATATGTGCACTGCATATATAATATATGTGCACTGGATATTTATAATAAATGTGCACTGGATATATAATATATGTGCAGTGAATATATATAATATATGTGTACTGGATCAATAATATATGTGCACTGGGTATATATAATATATGTGCATTGAATATATAATATATGTGCACTGGATATTTAATATATGTGCACTGGATATATATAATATATGTGCAAAGGATATATATAATATATGTGCACTGGATTTTGAATATATGTGCACTGGATATATTTAATGTATGTGCACTGGATATATAATATATGTGCACTGGATATATATAATATATGTGCCCTGGATATTTAATATATGTACACTGGATATATAATATATGTACACTGGACATTTAATATATGTGCACTGGATATATATAATATATGTGCACTGGATATATAATATATGTGCACTGGATATATAATATATGTGCACTGAATATACATAATATATGTGTACTGGATCAATAATATATGTGCACTGGGTATATTTAATATATGTGCACTGGATATATATAATATGTGTGCAATGGAAATATAATATATGTGCACTGGATATATAATATATATGTGCACTGGATATATATAATATATGTGCACTGGATATTTAATATATGTGCGCTGGATATATATAATATATGTGCACTAGATATATAATATATGTGCACTGGATATTTATAATATATATGCACTGGATATATAATATATGTGCAATGGATATATTTAATATATGTGCACTGGATATACAATATATGTGCACTGGATATATATAATATATGTGCACTGGATATATGAAATATGTGCACTGGATATATATAATATATGTGCACTGGATATATATAATATGTGTGCAATGGAAATCTAATATATGTGCACTGGATATATATAATATATATGTGCACTGGATATATATAATAAATGTACACTGGATCTATAGTATATGTGCACTGGATATTTAATATATCTGCACTGGATATATATATATATAATATATGTGCACTGGATATTTAATATATGTGCACTGGATATATAAAATATATGTGCACTGGATTGATAATTTATGTGCACTGGATATATTTAATATATGTACACTGGATATATATAATATATGTGCACTGGATATATAATATATGTGCACTGGATATTTAATATATGTGCGCTGGATATATATAACATATGTGCACTAGATATATAATATATGTGCACTGGATATTTATAATATATATGCACTAGATATATAATATATGTTCAATGGATATATTTAATATATGTGCACTGTATATATGAAATATGTGCACTGGATATATATAATATATGTGCACTGGATCTATAATATATGTGCACTGGATATATAATATATGTGCACTGGATATATATAATATATGTGCACTGGATATATATAATATATGTGCACTGGATATATAATATATGTGCACTGGATATTTAATATATGTGCACTGGATATATATATTATATGTGCACTAGATATATAATATATGTGCACTGGATATTTATAATATATATGCACTGGATATATAATATATGTGCAATGGATATATTTAATATATGTGCACTGGATATATAATATATGTGCACTGGATATATATATAATATATATGCACTGGATATATGAAATATGTGCACTGGATATATATAATATATGTGCACTGGATCTTTAATATATGTGCACTGGATATATAATATATGTGCACTGGATATTTAATATATGTGCACTGGATATATGTAATATATGTGCACTGGATATATAATATATGTGCACTGGATATTTATAATAAATGTGCACTGTATATATAATATATGTGCAGTGAATATATATAATATATGTGTACTGGATCAATAATATATGTGCACTGGGTATATATAATATATGTGCACTGAATATATAATATATGTGCACTGCATATTTAATATATGTGCACTGGATATATATATTATAAGTGCACTGGATATTTAATATATGTGCACTGGATATTTATAATATATGTGCAATGGATATATATAATATGTGTGCACTGGATATTTAGTATATGTGCATTGGATATTTAATATATCTGCACTGGATATATATAATATATGTGAACTGGATATTTAATATATGTGCACTGGATATATATATAATATATGTGCACTGGATATATAATATATGTGCACTTGATATTTTTAATATATGTGCACTGGATATATTTAATATATGTGCACTGGATATATAATATATGTGCACTGGATATATATAATATATGTGCCCTGGATATATAATATATGTACACTGGATATATATAATATTTGTGCACCGGATATATCATATATGTTCACTGGATATATTTAATATATGTGCACTGGATATTTAATATATGTGCACTGGATATTTTTAATATATGTGCACTGGATATTTAATATATGTGCACTGGTTATATATAATATATGTGCACTGGATATATAATATATGTGCACTGGACATTTAATATATGTGCACTGGATCAATAATATATGTGCACTGGGTATGTTTAATATATGTGCACCTGATATATATATTATATGTGCACTGGATAATTAATATATATGTGCACTGGATATATATAATATATGTGCACTGGATCTATAGTATATGTGCACTGGATATTTAATATATCTGCACTGGATATATATATATAATATATGTGCACTGGATATTTAATATATGTGCACTGGATATATAAAATATATGTGCACTGGATTGATAATTTATGTGCACTGGATATATATAATATATGTACACTGGATATATATAATATATGTGCACTGGATATATAATATATGTGCACTGGATATATATAATATATGTGCACTAGATATATAATATATGTGCACTGGATATTTATAATATATATGCACTGGTTATATAATATATGTGCAATGGATATATTTAATATATGTGCACTGGATATATAATATATGTGCACTGGATCTATAATATATGTGCACTGGATATATAATATATGTGCACTGGGTATTTAATATATGTGCACTGGATATATATATTATATGTGCACTGGATATATAATATATGTGCAATGGATATATTTAATATATGTGCACTGGATATATATAATATATGTGCACTGGATATATGAAAAATGTGCACTGTATATATATAATATATGTGCACTGGATCAATAATATATGTGCACTGGATCTATAATATATGTGCACTGGATCTATAATATATGTGCACTGGATCTATAATATATGTGCACTGGATCTATAATATATGTGCACTGGATACATTTAATATATGTGCACTGGATATATAATATATGTGCACTGCATATTTAATATATGTGCACTGGATATATATATTATAAGTGCACTGGATATTTAATATATGTGCACTGGATATATATAATATATGTGCAATGGATATATATAATATGTGTGCACTGGATATTTAATATATGTGCACTGGATATATATAATATATGTGCACTGGATTAATAATTTATGTGCACTGGATATATATAATATATGTGCACTGGATATTTAATATATGTGCACTGGATATTTAATATATGTGCACTGGATATTTTTAATATATGTGCACTGGATATTTAATTTATGTGCACTGGTTATATATAATATATGTGCACTGGATCTTTATAATATATGTGCACTGGATATTTAATTTATGTGCACTGGTTATATATAATATATGTGCACTGGATATATAATATATGTGCACTGGATATTTAATATATGTGCACTGGATATATATATTATATGTGCACTGGATATATAATATATGTGCAATGGATATATTTAATATATGTGCACTGGATATATAATATATGTGCACTGGATATATATAATATATGTGCACTGGATATATGAAAAATGTGCACTGGATATGTATAATATACGTGCACTGGATCTATAATATATGTGCACTGGATCTATAATATATGTGCACTGGATCTATAATATATGTGCACTGGATCTATAATATATGTGCACTGGATACATTTAATATATGTGCACTGGATATATAATATATGTGCACTGCATATTTAATATATGTGCACTGGATATATATATTATAAGTGCACTGGATATTTAATATATGTGCACTGGATATATATAATATATGTGCAATGGATATATATAATATGTGTGCACTGGATATTTAATATATGTGCACTGGATATATATAATATATGTGCACTGGATTAATAATTTATGTTCACTGGATATATATAATATATGTGCACTGGATATATAATATATGTGCACTGGATATTTAATATATGTGCACTGGATATTTTTAATATATGTGCACTGGATATTTAATTTATGTGCACTGGTTATATATAATATATGTGCACTGGATCTTTATAATATATGTGCACTGGATATTTAATTTATGTGCACTGGTTATATATAATATATGTGCACTGGATATTTATAATATATGTGCACTGGATATTTAATATATGTGCACTGGATATTTTTAATATATGTGCACTGGATATTTAATTTATGTGCACTGGTTATATAATATATGTGCACTGGATATATAATATATGTGCACTGGATATTTAATATATGTGCACTGGATATTTTTAATATATGTGCACTGGATATTTAATTTATGTGCACTGGTTATATAATATATGTGCACTGGATCTTTATAATATATGTGCACTGGATATTTAATTTATGTGCACTGGTTATATATAATATATGTGCACTGGATATTTATAATATATGTGCACTGGATATTTAATATATGTGCACTGGATATATATAATATATGTGCACTGGATATATAATATATGTGCACTGGATATTTAATATATGTGCACTGGATATTTTTAATATATGTGCACTGGATATTTAATTTATGTGCGCTGGTTATATAATATATGTGCACTGGATATATAATATATGTGCACTGGACATTTAATATATGTGCACTGGATATATATAATATATGTGCACTGGATATATAATATATGTGCACTGAATATATATAATATATGTGTACTGGATCAATAATATATGTGCACTGGGTATATTTAATATATGTGCACTGGATATATAATATATGTGCACTGCATATTTAATATATGTGCACTGGATATATAATATACGTGCACTGCATATTTAATATATGTGCACTGGATATATAATATACGTGCACTGCATATTTTATATATGTGCACTGGATATATATATTATATGTGCACTAAATATTTAATATATGTGCACTGGATATATATGATATATGTGCACTGGATATATATAATATGTGTGCAATGGAAATATAATATATGTTCACTGGATATATATATTATATGTGCACTGAATATTTAAAATATGTGCACTGGATATTTAATATATCTGCATTGGATATATATAATATATGTGCACTGGATATTTAATATATATGCACTGGATATATATAATATATGTGCACTAGATATATAATATATGTGCACTGGATATATAATATATATGCACTGGATAATTATAATATATGTGCACTGGATATATAATATATGTGCAATGGATATATTTAATATATGAGCACTGGATATATAATATATGTGCACTGGATACATAATATATGTGCACTTTATATTTAATATATGTGCACTGGATATATATAATATAATATATGTGCACTGGATATATAATATATATGCACTGGACATTTAATATATGTGCACTGGATCAATAATATATGTGCACTGGGTATGTTTAATATATGTGCACTGGATATATAATATATGTGCACTGCATATTTAATATATGTGCACTGGATATATATATTATATGTGCACTGCATAATTAATATATGTGCACTGGATATATATAATATATGTGCACTGGATATATATAATATGTGTGCAATGGAAATATAATATATGTGCACTGGATATATAATATATATGTGCACTGGACATTTAATATATGTGCACTGGATCAAAAATATATGTGCACTGGGTATGTTTAATATATGTGCACTGGATATATAATATATGTGCACTGCATATTTAATATATGTGCACTGGATATATATATTATATGTGCACTGGTTAATTAATATATGTGCACTGGATATATATAATATATGTGCACTGGATATATATAATATGTGTGCAATGGAAATATAATATATGTGCACTGGATATATAATATATATGTGCCCTGGATATATATAATATATGTGCACTGGATCTATAGTATATGTGCACTGGATATTTAATATATCTGCACTGGATATATATATATAATATATGTGCACTGGATATTTAATATATGTGCACTGGATATATAAAATATAAGTGCACTGGATTGATAATTTATGTGCAATGGATATATATAATATATGTGCACTGGATATATTTAATATATGTGCACTGGATATATTTAATATATGTACACTGGATATATATAATATATGTGCGCTGGATATATGTAATATATGTGCACTAGATATATAATATATGTGCACTGGATATTTATAATATATATGCACTGGATATATAATATATGTGCAATGGATATATTTAATTTATGTGCACTGGATATATAATATATGTGCACTGGATATATATAATATATGTGCACTCGATATATGAAATATGTGCACTGGATATATATAATATATGTGCACTATATCTATAATATATGTGCACTGGATACATAATATATGTGCATTGGATATTTAATATATGTGCACTGGATATATATAATATATGTGCACTGAATATATATAATATGTGTGCACTGGATATATAATATATGTGCACTGGACATTTAATATATGTGCACTGGATCAATAATATATGTGCACTGGAAATGTTTAATATATGTGCACTGGATATATAATATATGTGCACTGCATATTTAATATATGTGCACTGGATATATATATATATATATATATATATATATATATATATATATATTATATGTGCACTGGATAATTAATATATGTGCACTGGATATATATAATATATGTGCACTGGATATATATAATATGTGTGCAAAGGAAATAAAATATATGTGCACTGGATCTATAGTATATGTGCACTGGATATTTAATATATCTGCACTGGATATATATATATATAATATATGTGCACTGGATATTTAATATATGTGCACTGGATATATAAAATATATGTGCACTGGATTGATAATTTATGTGCACTGGATATATATAATATATGTGCACTGGATATATTTAATATATGTACACTGGATATATATAATATATGTGCACTGGATATATAATATATGTGCACTGGATATTTATAATATATGCACTGGATATATAATATATGTGCAATGGATATATTTAATATATGTGCACTGGATATATAATATATGTGCACTGGATATATATAATATATGTGCACTGGATATATGAAATATGTGCACTGGATATATATAATATATGTGCACTGGATATATATAATATGTGTGCAATGGAAATATAATATATGTGCACTGGATATATAATATATATGTGCACTGGATATATATAATATATGTGCACTGGATCTATAGTATATGTACACTGGATATTTAATATATCTGCACTGGATATATATATAATATATGTGCACTGGATATTTATTTTATGTGCACTGGATATATAAAATATATGTGCACTGGATTGATAATTTATGTGCACTGGATATATATAATATATGTGCACTGGATATATTTAATATATGTACACTGGTTATATTTAATATATGTACACTGGATATATATAATATATGTGCACTGGATATATAATATATGTGCAATGGATATTTAATATATGTGCGCTGGATATATATAATATATGTGCAATGGATATATTTAATTTATGTGCACTGGATATATAATATATGTGCACTGGATATATATAATATATGTGCACTCGATATATGAAATATGTGCACTGGATAAATATAATATATGTGCACTGGATCTATAATATATGTGCACTGGATACATAATATATGTGCATTGGATATTTAATATATGTGCACTGGATATATATAATATATGTGCACTGGATATATATAATATGTGTGCACTGGATATATAATATGTGTGCACTGGACATTTAATATATGTGCACTGGATCAATAATATATGTGCACTGGAAATGTTTAATATATGTGCACTGGATATATAATATATGTGCACTGCATATTTAATATATGTGCACTGGATATATATATATTATATGTGCACTGGATAATTAATATATGTGCACTGGATATATATAATATATGTGCACTGGATATATATAATATGTGTGCAAAGGAAATAAAATATATGTGCACTGGATCTATAGTATATGTGCACTGGATATTTAATATATCTGCACTGGATATATATATAATATATGTGCACTGGATATTTAATATATGTGCACTGGATATATAAAATATATGTGCACTGGATTGATAATTTATGTGCACTGGATATATATAATATATGTGCACTGGATATATTTAATATATGTACACTGGATATATATAATATATGTGCACTGGATATATTTAATATATGTACACTGGATATATATAATATATGTGCACTGGATATTTATAATATATGCACTGAATATATAATATATGTGCAATGGATATATTTAATATATGTGCACTGGATATATAATATATGTGCACTGGATATATATAATATATGTGCACTGGATATATGAAATATGTGTACTGGATATATATAATATATGTGCACTGGATATATATAATATGTGTGCAATGGAAATATAATATATGTGCACTGGATATTTAATATATCTGCACTGGATATATATATAATATATGTGCACTGGATATTTAATATATCTGCACTGGATATATATATAATATATGTGCACTGGATATTTATTTTATGTGCACTGGATATATAAAATATATGTGCACTGGATTGATAATTTATTTGCACTGGATACATATAATATATGTGCACTGGATATATTTAATATATGTACACTGGTTATATTTAATATATGTACACTGGATATATATAATATATGTGCACTGGATATATAATATATGTGCAATGGATATTTAATATATGTGCGCTGGATATATATAATATATGTGCACTAGATATATAATATATGTGCACTGGATATTTATAATATATATGCACTAGATATATAATATATATTCAATGGATATATTTAATATATGTGCACTGGATATATAATATATGTGCACTGGATATTTATAATATATGTGCACTGTATATATGAAATATGTGCACTGGATATATATAATATATGTGCACTGGATCTATAATATATGTGCACTGGATATATAATATATGTGCACTGGATATTTAATATATGTGCACTGGATATATGTAATATATGTGCACTGGATATATAATATATGTGCACTGGATATTTAATATATGTGCACTGGATATATATATTATATGTGCACTAGATCTATAATATATGTGCACTGGATATTTATAATTAGAGATGAGCGAACACTAAAATGTTCGAGGTTCGAAATTCGATTCGAACAGCCGCTCAATGTTCGTGTGTTCGAATGGGTTTCGAACCCCATTATAGTCTATGGGGAACAGATACTCGTTAAGGGGGAAACCCAAATCCGTGTCTGGAGGGTCACCAAGTCCACTATGACACCCCAGGAAATGATGCCAACACCTCTGGAATGACACTGGGACAGCAGGGGAAGCATGTCTGGGGGCATCTAACACACCAAAGACCCTCTATTACCCCAACATCACAGCCTAACAACTACACACTTTACACACTCAATACCACCTCTCTGACAGTAGGAAAACACCTTGAAACATGTGTATTTGGCACTTGCAGTGAGGAGAGCTTGTCACCAGCAGTGAATTTGGCCCTTGTAGTAAGTTGAGGTTGGCACCAACATTTGTTTTGAAAATCAGGGTGGATTGAGCCTCTAACCAGCAGAGTTTGGGCAAATTCATGGTGGAGGGAGCCTCTAAACACCCCAGTTTGGGCAAATTCATGGTGGAGGGAGCCTCTAAAAACCCCAGTTTGGACCAATTCATGGTGGAGGGAGCCTCTAACCAGCTCAGTGTGGGCAAATTCATGGTGGAGGGAGCCTCTAAAAAACCCAGTTTGGACCAATTCATGGTGGAGGGAGCCTCTAACCAGCCCAGTTTGGGCAAATTCATGGTGGAGGGAGCCTCTAACCAGCCCAGTTTGGGCAAATTCATGGTGGAGGGAGCCTCTAAAAAACCCAGTTTGGACCAATTCATGGTGGAGGGAGCCTCTAACCAGCCCAGTTTGGGCAAATTCATGGTGGAGGGAGCCTCTAACCAGCCCAGTTTGGACCAATTAATGGTGGAGGGAGCCTCTAACCAGCCCAGTTTGGACCAATTAATGGTGGAGGGAGCCTCTAACCAGCCCAGTTTGGACCAATTAATGGTGGAGGGAGCCTCTAACCAGCCCAGTTTGGACCAATTAATGGTGGAGGGAGCCTCTAACCACCCCAGTTTGGACCAATTCATGGTGGAGGGAGCCTCTAAAAACCCCAGTTTGGGCAAATTCATGGTGGAGGGAGCCTCTAAACAGCCCAGTTTGGGCAAATTCATGGTGGAGGGAGCCTCTAACCAGCCCAGTTTGGACCAATTCATGGTGGAGGGAGCCTCTAAAAACCCCAGTTTGGACCAATTCATGGTGGAGGGAGCCTCTAACCAGCCCAGTTTGGGCAAATTCATGGTGGAGGGAGCCTCTAAACAGCCCAGTTTGGGCAAATTCATGGTGGAGGGAGCCTCTAACCAGCCCAGTTTGGACCAATTCATGGTGGAGGGAGCCGCTAAACAGCCCAGTTTGGGCAAATTCATGGTGGAGGGAGCCTCTAAACAGCCCAGTTTGGACCAATTCATGGTGGAGGGAGCCTCTAAAAAACCCAGTTTGGACCAATTCATGGTGGAGGGAGCCTCTAAAAAACCCAGTTTGGACCAATTCATGGTGGAGGGAGCCTCTAAACAGCCCAGTTTGGGCAAATTCATGGTGGAGGGAGCCTCTAACCAGCCCAGTTTGGACCAATTAATGGTGGAGGGAGCCTCTAAACAGCCAAGTTTTGGGAAATTCATGGTGGAGGGAGCCTCTAACCAGCCCAGTTTGGACCAATTCATGGTGGAGGGAGCCTCTAAACAGCCCAGTTTGGGCAAATTCATGGTGGAGGGAGCCTCTAAAAAACCCAGTTTGGACCAATTCATGGTGGAGGGAGCCTCTAAACAGCCAAGTTTGGACCAATTCATGGTGGAGGGAGCCTCTAAAAACCCCAGTTTGGACCAATTCATGGTGGAGGGAGCCTCTAACCAGCCCAGTTTGGGCAAATTCATGGTGGAGGGAGCCTCTAAACAGCCCAGTTTGGGCAAATTCATGGTGGAGGGAGCCTCTAACCAGCCCAGTTTGGACCAATTAATGGTGGAGGGAGCCGCTAAACAGCCCAGTTTGGGCAAATTCATGGTGGAGGGAGCCTCTAAACAGCCCAGTTTGGACCAATTCATGGTGGAGGGAGCCTCTAAAAAACCCAGTTTGGACCAATTCATGGTGGAGGGAGCCTCTAAACAGCCCAGTTTGGGCAAATTCATGGTGGAGGGAGCCTCTAACCAGCCCAGTTTGGACCAATTAATGGTGGAGGGAGCCTCTAAACAGCCAAGTTTTGGGAAATTCATGGTGGAGGGAGCCTCTAACCAGCCCAGTTTGGACCAATTAATGGTGGAGGGAGCCTCTAAACAGCCCAGTTTGGGCAAATTCATGGTGGAGGGAGCCTCTAAAAAACCCAGTTTGGACCAATTCATGGTGGAGGGAGCCTCTAACCAGCCCAGTTTGTGGCAAATTCATGGTGGAGGGAGCCTCTAAACACCCCAGTTTGGGCAAATTCATGGTGGAGGGAGCCTCTAACCAGCCCAGTTTGGACCAATTAATGGTGGAGGGAGCCGCTAAACAGCCCAGTTTGGACCAATCATGGTGGAGGGAGCCTCTAAAAAACCCAGTTTGGACCAATTCATGGTGGAGGGAGCCTCTAAACAGCCCAGTTTGGGCAAATTCATGGTGGAGGGAGCCTCTAACCAGCCCAGTTTGGACCAATTAATGGTGGAGGGAGCCTCTAAACAGCCAAGTTTTGGGAAATTCATGGTGGAGGGAGCCTCTAACCAGCCCAGTTTGGACCAATTAATGGTGGAGGGAGCCTCTAAACAGCCCAGTTTGGACCAATTCATGGTGGAGGGAGCCTCTAAAAAACCCAGTTTGGACCAATTCATGGTGGAGAGAGCCTCTAACCAGCCCAGTTTGGACTAATTAATGGTGGAGGGAGCCTCTAAACAGCCAAGTTTGGACCAATTCATGGTGGAGGGAGCCTCTAAAAAACCCAGTTTGGACCAATTCATGGTGGAGGGAGCCTCTAACCAGCCCAGTTTGGACCAATTCATGGTGGAGGGAGCCTCTAAACAGCCCAGTTTGGGCAAATTCATGGTGGAGGGAGCCTCTAAAAACCCCCAGTTTGGACCAATTCATGGTGGAGGGAGCCTCTAAAAACCCCAGTTTGGACCAATTCATGGTGGAGGGAGCCGCTAAACAGCCCAGTTTGGACCAATTCATGGTGGAGGGAGCCTCTAACCAGCAGAGTTGGTGGAAATCAGGGTGGAGGGAGCCTCTAACCAGCAGAGTTGGGGGAAATCAGGGTGGAGGGAGCCTAGTATTAGCAGAATTGTGCAACGCTTATGGTGGATGAGTATGAGGATGCGGAGGAATTGGAGAGGTTGAGTACAGACATGGAGTTTCATGTTGGGGTGCTTTACACAGGTGGGCACAAAAATGACGGCTCTACCCAGTGGTGGTTCATTTTTATCAAAGTGAGCCGGTCGGCACTCTCAGCTGACAGACGGGTGCGCTTGTCAGTGATGATGCCACCGGCTGCACTGAACACCCTCTCAGATAGGACGCTGGTGGCAGGACAGGACAGCACCTCCAAGGCATATAGGGCAAGTTCAAGCCACAGGTCCAACTTCGACACCCAATACGTGTAGGGCGCAGAGGGGTCGGAGAGGACAGGGCTGTGGTCGGAAAGGTATTCCCGCAACATGCGCCTATACTTCTCACGCCTGGTGACACTAGGACCCTCCGTGGCGGCACTTTGGCGAGGGGGTGCCATCAAGGTGTCCCAGACCTTAGACAGTGTGCCCCTCGTTTGTGTGGACCGGTGAGAACTTGGTTGCCTACTGGAGGAACTGCCCTCCCTGCCGCCAACGTCACATGCTGGAAACATCTCCATCATATTCTGCACCAATTGCCTGTGGCAAGCATTGATGCGATTGGCCCTCCCCTCTACCGGAATAAAAGACGAGATGTTGTTTTTATACCGGGGGTCAAGGATAGCAAAGATCCAGTACTGGTTGTCCTCCATGATTTTGACAATACGCTTGTCGGTTGTAAAGCACCCCAACATGAACTCAGCCATGTCTGCCACAGTGTTAGTTGGCATGACTCCTCTGGCCCCACCGGAAAGTTCAATCTCCATTTCCTCCTCATCCTCCATGTCTACCCATCCGCGCTGCAACAATGGGACGATTCGAAGTTGCCCGGAAGCCTCCTGTATCACCATCACATCATCGGACAACTCTTCTTCCTCCTCCTCCTCCTCCTCCTCCCCCATTAAACGCAGTGAAGCGGACAGATGTGTGGACCTACTCTCCAGCTGTGACGGATCGGATGCTATCCCTAACTCCTCTGTGTGATCTGAGTTATCCCTGATGTCAATCAGGGATTCTCTCAGAACACACAAGAGCGGGATTGTAAGGCTCACCATCGCATCCTCAGAGCTCACCCTCCTTGTGGACTCCTCAAAGACCCGTAGGATGTCACAAAGGTCTCTCATCCATGGCCACTCATGGATGTGAAACTGAGGCAGCTGACTTTGTGGCACCCTAGGGTTTTGTAGCTGGTATTCCATCAAAGGTCTCTGCTGCTCAACCACTCTATTCAACATCTGAAACGTTGAGTTCCAGCGTGTGGGGACGTCGCACAAAAGCCGGTGTTGTGGCACATGCAGGCGTTGCTGGAGAGATTTTAAGCTAGCAGCGGCTACTGTCGACTTGCGAAAGTGGGCGCACATGCGCCGCACTTTCACCAGTAGCTCTGGAACATTGGGGTAGCTCTTTAGGAAACGTTGCACCACTAGGTTGAAGACGTGGGCCAGGCATGGAACATGTTGGAGTCCGGCAAGCTCCAGAGCTGCTACCAGGTTCCGGCCGTTATCACAAACGACCATGCCTGGGCCCAGGTGCAGCGGCTCAAACCATATTGCCGTCTCATCGAGGAGGGCATCCCTCACCTCGGAGGCAGTGTGCTGTCTGTCCCCCAAGCTGATCAGCTTCAGCACAGCCTGCTGACGTCTACCAACGCCAGTGCTGCAACGTTTCCAACTCGTAGCTGGGGTCAATCTAACAGCGGAGGAGGAGGCGGTGGCGGAGGAGGAGGCGGTAGAGGAGGAGGAGG
Organism: Leptodactylus fuscus; assembly: GCF_031893055.1. Taxonomy (NCBI): domain Eukaryota; kingdom Metazoa; phylum Chordata; class Amphibia; order Anura; family Leptodactylidae; genus Leptodactylus; species Leptodactylus fuscus. The sequence goes on along the minus strand of NC_134267.1, from coordinate 248,491,432 downwards.
CGGTAGAGGAGGAGGAGGAGGGGGGTGTTCTTCTCGTGTCCCTGCCAGGAATGTTAGGCGGGGAGACGAGGTACACCGGGCCAGTTTGGGAAGCAGTCCCAGCCTCAACTACATTCACCCAGTGTGCCGTCAGTGAAATGTAGCGTCCCTGTCCGCATGCACTTGTCCACGCGTCGGTGGTCAAGTGGACCTTTGTGCAAAGCGCGGAACTAAGGGCCCGCCTGATGTTGAGTGACACGTGCTGGTGCAAGGCGGGGACGGCACACCGGGAGAAGTAGTGACGGCTAGGGACGGCATAGCGAGGTGCTGCAGTTGCCATCAGGTCCAGGAAGGCGGGAGTTTCAACAAGCCGGAACGCCAACATCTCCTGGGCCAGCAGTTTAGCGATGTTGGCGTTCAAGGCTTGCGCGTGTGGGTGGTTAGCAGTGTATTTCTGCCGCCGCTCCAATGTCTGAGAGATGGTGGGTTGTTGTAAAGAAACGCCTGATGGTGCCTTTGATGGTGCAGGAAAAGGAGATAAGACAGGACCAGGGGAGGATGAGGTAGAAGTCAACAAAGTGGCGGAGGCAGATGAAGTGGTGTCCTGGCTCGTCCTCTGGAGTGCATCGCCAGCACAGTCAGCAGTGGCAGTGGCAGAGGCAGAGGCAGTGGCAGAGGCAGTGGCAGTGGCGTGAACGGCAGGCGGCCTTTGTCCTGCCGTTGCTGCCTGCCACTGATTCCAGTGCTTGGATTCCAAATGACGGCGCATTGAAGTGGTGGACAGGTTGCTCTTCTCAGAGCCCCTAATCAATTTCGAGAGGCAAATTGTGCAGACAACACTATATCTGTCCTCGGCGCATTCCTTGAAAAAACTCCACACCTTCGAGAAACGTGCCCTCGAGGTGGGAGTTTTTCGGGGCTGGGTACGAACTGGAACATCTTGGGAGATTCCGGGTGTGGCCTGGCTTCGCCTAAGCTGCTGACCTCTGCCTCTGCCTCTAGCTACCCTTTTTGGTGCTGCACCTGCCTCAACATCCACACTACTTTCCCCGCTTGACATCCCCCCTGTCCAGGTCGGGTCAGTGTCCTCATCATCCACCACTTCCTCTTCCAACTCCTGTCTCATCTCCTCCTCCCGCACAATGCGCCGGTCAACTGGATGCCCTGACGGCAACTGCGTCACATCATCGTCGATGAGGGTGGGTTGCTGGTCATCCACCACCAAATCGAACGGAGATGGAGGAGACTCTAGTGTTTGAGCATCTGGACACAGATGCTCCTCTGTTAGGTTCGTGGAATCGTGACGTGGAGAGGCAGGTTGAGGGACAATGAAAGGAGCGGAGAACAGCTCTGGGGAGCAGGGACAGTTTGGGTTATTGTTCTGTAAAGCTTCGGAATTTTGGGAGGAAGGAAGACAAGACTGTTGGGTAATAGGAGGAGAGGAGGCAGAGTCTGACTGGCTGCTGGACAATGTGCTGTAAGCGTTCTCTGACAGCCATTGCAAGACCTGTTCCTGGTTCTCGGGCCTACTAAGGTTTGTACCCTGCAGTTTAGTTAATGTGGCAAGCAACCCTGGCACTGTGGAGTGGCGCAATGCTTGCTGCCCCACAGGAGTAGGCACGGGACGCCCTGTGGCTTCACTGCTACCTTGCTCCCCAGAACCATTCCCCCGACCTCGCCCACGGCCTCGTCCACGTCCCTTTCCGGGAGCCTTGCGCATTTTGAATTCCTAGTTAGAAATTGGCACTGTATACCAGTAGTAAAAATTGTGGGTGCACGTAACCCCAATATATTCTTTGAATTCCCAGTCAGACACTGGCACTATATGGCAGTAGGAAGAAATGAGGGTATTTGTATTCCCAATATATTCTTTGAATTCCCAGTCAGACAATGGCACTGTATACCAGTAGTAAAAATTGTGGGTGCACGTAACCCCAATATATTCTTTGAATTCCCAGTCAGACACTGGCACTATATGGCAGTAGCAAGAAATGAGGGTATTTGTATTCCCAATATATTCTTTGAATTCCCAGTCAGACAATGGCACTGTATACCAGTAGTAAAAATTGTGGGTGCACGTAACCCCAATATATTCTTTGAATTCCCAGTCAGACACTGGCACTATATGGCAGTAGCAAGAAATGAGGGTATTTGTATTCCCAATATATTCTTTGAATTCCCAGTCAGACAATGGCACTGTATACCAGTAGTAAAAATAGTGGGTGTATATAGCCCCAATTCTATTGCTAGGGGACTTGCAGGGTATTTCTGGGGTGAAGGTGGGGGGGCACACCGTTGGAACGGGTATCGGGGTATATATCGGGTATACGGGAATACACTGACAGTGTATTCCATTCAGGATCCTGGGAAAGCTGGGTTGCGGCGATTGAGCCCGTCAGTGCCACGTTACACTGACAAGCTTCTCCCTGGAATTTAGCTCTTACAAGAGCTGTTGGTTGTCTTCTCCTTCCTATCCTAGCCTGTCCCTGCCTACCCAGAATCTAAGCCCTAGCTAGCTGGACGGAAACCTCCGTCCTCGGTGAATTGCAAGCTCAGAATGACGCGAACCTGGGCGGCGCTGTTCTTTTAAATTAGAGGTCACATGTTTTCGGCAGCCAATGGGTTTTGCCTACTTTTCTCAACGTCACCGGTGTCGTAGTTCCTGTCCCACCTACCCTGCGCTGTTATTGGAGCAAAAAAGGCGCCAGGGAAGGTGGGAGGGGAATCGAGTAATGGCGCACTTTACCACGCGGTGTTCGATTCGATTCGAACATGCCGAACAGCCTAATATCCGATCGAACATGAGTTCGATAGAACACTGTTCGCTCATCTCTATTTATAATATATATGCACTAGATATATAATATATGTTCAATGGATATATTTAATATATGTGCCCTGGATCTTTAATATATGTGCACTGCATATATAATATATGTGCACTGGATATTTAATATATGTGCACTGCATATATATATAATATATGTGCACTGGATATATAATATATGTGCACTGGATATTTATAATAAATGTGCACTGGATATATAATATATGTGCAGTGAATATATATAATATATGTGTACTGGATCAATAATATATGTGCACTGGGTATATATAATATATGTGCACTGAATATAAAATATATGTGCACTGCATATTTAATATATGTGCACTGGATATATATATTATAAGTGTACTGGATATTTAATATATGTGCACTGGATATATATATATATATATATATATATATATATATATAATATATATATATGTGCACTGGATATATAATATATGTGCACTTGATATTTTTAATATATGTGCCCTGGATATATAATATATGTGCACTGGACATTTAATATATGTGCACTGGATCAATAATATATGTGCACTGGGTATGTTTAATATATGTGCACTGGATATATAATATATGTGCACTGAATATATATAATATATGTGTACTGGATCAATAATATATGTGCACTGGGTATATTTAATTTATGTGCACTGGATATATATAATATGTGTGCAATGGAAATATAATATATGTGCACTGGATATATAATATATATGTGCACTGGATATATATATAATATATGTGCACTGGATATTTAATATATGTGCACTGGATATATAAAATATATGTGCACTGGATTGATAATTTATGTGAACTGGATATATATAATATATATGCACTGGATATATTTAATATATGTACACTGGATATATATAATATATGTGCACTGGATATATAATATATGTGCACTGGATATTTAATATATGTGCGCTGGATATATATAATATATGTGCACTAGATATATAATATATGTGCACTGGATATTTATAATATATATGCACTGGATATTTAATATATGTGCACTGGATATATATAATATATGTGCACTGGATATATGAAATATGTGCACTGGATATATATAATATATGTGCACTGGATATATATAATATGTGTGCAATGGAAATATAATATATGTGCACTGGATATATATAATATATGTGCACTGGATCTATAGTATATGTGCACTGGATATTTAATATATGTGCACTGGATATATAAAATACATGTGCACTGGATTGATAATTTATGTGCACTGGATATATATAATATATGTGCACTGGATATATTTAATATATGTGCACTGGATATATTTAATATATGTACACTGGATATATATAATATATGTGCACTGGATATATAATATATGTGCACTGGATATTTAATATATGTGCGCTGGATATATATAATATATGTGCACTAGATATATAATATATGTGCACTGGATATTTATAATATATATGCACTAGATATATAATATATGTTCAATGGATATATTTAATATATGTGCACTGGATATATAATATATGTGCACTGGATATATATAATATATGTGCACTGTATGTATGAAATATGTGCACTGGATAAATGTAATATATGTGCACTGGATCTATAGTATATGTGCACTGGATATATAATATATGTGCACTGGATATTTAATATATGTGAACTGGATATATATAATATATGTGCACTGGATATATAATATATGTGCACTAGATATTTAATATATGTGCACTGGATATATATATATTATATGTGCACTAGATATATAATATATGTGCACTGGATATTTATAATATATATGCACTGGATATATAATATATGTGCAATGGATATATTTAATATATGTGCACTGGATATAAAATATATGTGCACTGGAGATATATATATAATATATGTGCACTGGAAATATGAAATATGTGCACTGGATATATATAATATATGTGCACTGGATCTTTAATATATGTACACTGGATATATAATATATGTGCACTGGATATATATAATATATGTGCACTGGATATATAATATATGTGCACTGGATATTTATAATAAATGTGCACTGGATATATAATATATGTGCAGTGATTATATATAATATATGTGTACTAGATCAATAATATATGTGCACTGGGTATATATAATATATGTGCACTGAATATATAATATATGTGCACTGCATATTTAATATATGTGCAATGGATATATATAATATGTGTGCACTGGATATTTAATATATGTGCATTGGATATTTAATATATCTGCAATGGATATATATAATATATGTGCACTGGATATTTAATATATGTGCACTGGATATATATATAATATATGTGCACTGGATATATAATATATGTGCACTTGATATTTTTAATATATGTGCACTGGATATATAATATATGTGCACTGGATATATATAACATATGTGCCCTGGATATATAATATATGTACACTGGATATATATAATATGTGTGCACCGGATATATCATATATGTTCACTGGATATATTTAATATATGTGCACTGGATATTTAATATATGTGCACTGGATATTTTTAATATATGTGCACTGGATATTTAATATATGTGCACTGGTTATATAAAATATATGTGCACTGGATATATAATATATGTGCACTGGATATATGAAAAATGTGCACTGGATATATATAATATATGTGCACTGGATCTATAATATATGTGCACTGGATCTATAATATATGCGCACTGGATACATTTAATATATGTGCACTGGATACATTTAATATATGTGCACTGCATATTTAATATATGTGCACTGGATATATATATTATAAGTGCACTGGATATTTAATATATGTGCACTGGATATATATAATATATGTGCAATGGATATATATAATATGTGTGCACTGGATGTATATAATATATGTGCACTGGATTAATAATTTATGTGCACTGGATATATATAATATATGTGCACTGGATATATAATATATGTGCACTGGATATATAATATATGTGCACTGGATATTTAATATATGTGCACTGGATATTTTTAATATATGTGCACTGGATATTTAATTTATGTGCACTGGTTATATATAATATATGTGCACTGGATATTTATAATATATGTGCACTGGATATATAATATATGTGCACTGGACATTTAATATATGTGCACTGTATATATATAATATATGTGCACTGGATATATAATATATGTGCACTGAATATATATAATATATGTGTACTGGATCAATAATATATGTGCAATGGGTATATTTAATATATGTGCACTGGATCTACATAATATGTGTGCAATGGAAATATAATATATGTGCACTGGATATATAATATATATGTGCACTGGATATATATATAATATATGTGCACTGGATATATAAAATATATGTGCACTGGATTGATAATTTATGTGAACTGGATATATATAATATATGTGCACTGGATATATTTAATATATGTACACTGGATATATATAATATATGTGCACTGGATATATAATATATGTGCACTGGATATTTAATATATGTGCGCTGGATATATATAATATATGTGCACTAGATATATAATATATGTGCACTGGATATTTATAATATATATGCACTGGATATATAATATATGTGCAATGGATATATTTAATATATGTGCACTGGATATTTAATATATGTGCACTGGATATATATAATATATGTGCACTGGATATATGAAATATGTGCACTGGATATATATAATATATGTGCGCTGGATATATATAATATGTGTGCAATGGAAATATATTATATGTGCACTGGATATATATACTATCTGTGCACTGGATCTATAGTATATGTGCACTGGATATTTAATATATCTGCACTGGATATATATATATATATATATATATATATATATATATGTGTGCACTGGATATTTAATATATGTGCACTGGATATATAAAATATATGTGCACTGCATTGATAATTTATGTGCACTGGATATATATAATATATGTGCACTGGATATATTTAATATATGTGCACTGGATATATTTAATATATGTACACTGGATATATATAATATATGTGCACTGGATATATAATATATGTGCACTGGATATTTAATATATGTGCGCTGGATATATATAATATATGTGCACTAGATATATAATATATGTGCACTGGATATTTATAATATAAATGCACTAGATATATAATATATGTTCAATGGATATATTTAATATATGTGCACTGGATATTTAATATATGTGCACTGGATATTTAATATATCTGCATTGGATATATATAATATATGTGCACTGGATATTTAATATATGTGCACTGGATATATATAATATATGTGCACTAGATATATAATATATGTGCACTGGATATATAATATAAATTCACTGGATATATATAATATATGTGCACTAGATATATAATATATGTGCACTGGATATATAATATATGTGCAATGGATATATTTAATATATGTGCACTGGATATATATAATATATGTGCACTGGATCTATAATATATGTGCACTGGATACATAATATATGTGCACTGGATATTTAATATATGTGCACTGGATATATATAATATATGTGCACTGGATATATAATATATGTGCACTGTATATATAATATATATGCACTGGACATTTAATATATGTGCACTGGATCAATAATATATGTGCACTGGGTATGTTTAATATATGTGCACTGGATATATAATATATGTGCACTGCATATTTAATATATGTGCACTGGATATATATATTATATGTGCACTGCATAATTAATATATGTGCACTGGATGTATATAATATATGTGCACTGGATATATATAATATGTGTGCAATGGAAATATAATATATGTGCACTGGATATATAATATATATGTGCACTGGACATTTAATATATGTGCACTGGATCAAAAATATATGTGCACTGGGTATGTTTAATATATGTGCACTGGATATATAATATATGTGCACTGCATATTTAATATATGTGCACTGGATATATATATTATATGTGCACTGGATAATTAATATATGTGCACTGGATATATATAATATATGTGCACTGGATATTTATAATATGTGTGCAATGGAAATATAATATATGTGCACTGGATATATAATACATATGTGCACTGGATATATATAATATATGTGCACTGGATATATTTAATATATGTGCACTGGATATATTTAATATATGTGCTCTGGTATATATAATATATGTGCACTGGATATATAATATATGTGCACTGGATATTTAATATATGTGCGCTGGATATATATAATATATGTGCACTAGATATATAATATATGTGCACTGGATATTTATAATATAAATGCACTAGATATATAATATATGTTCAATGGATATATTTAATATATGTGCACTGGATATATAATATATGTGCACTGGATATATATAATATATGTGCACTGTATGTATGAAATATGTGCACTGGATATATATAATATATGTGCACTGGATCTATAGTATATGTGCACTGGATATATAATATATGTGCACTGGATATTTAATATATGTGCACTGGATATATATATAATATATGTGCACTGGATATATAATATATGTGCACTGGATATATAATATATGTGCACTGGATATTTAATATATGTGCACTGGATCTATATATTATATGTGCACTAGATATATAATATATGTGCACTGGATATTTATAATATATATGCACTGGATATATAATATATGTGCAATGGATATATTTAATATATGTGCACTGGATATAAAATATATGTGCACTGGAGATATATATATAATATATGTCAACTGGATATATGAAATATGTACACTGGATATATAATATATGTGCACTGGATATTTATAATATATGTGCACTGGATATATGATATATGTGCACTGGATATTTATAATAAATGTGCACTGGATATATAATATATGTGCACTGAATATATAATATATGTGCACTGCATATTTAATATATGTGCAATGGATATATATATTATAAGTGCACTGGATATTTAATATATGTGCACTGTATATATATAATATATGTGCAATGGATATATATAATATGTGTGCAATGGAAATATAATATATGTTCACTGGATATAAAATATATATGTGCACTGGATATATATATTATATGTGCACTGGATATTTAATATATGTGCACTGGATATTTAATATATCTGCATTGGATATATATAATATATGTGCACTGGATATATAATATATATGCACTGGATATATATAATATATGTGCACTAGATATATAATATATGTGCACTGGATATATAATATATATGCACTGGATATTTATAATATATGTGCACTGGATATATAATATATGTACACTGGATACATAATATATGTGCACTGGATATTTAATATATGTGCACTGGATATATATATAATATATGTGCACTGGATATATAATATATGTGCACTGTATATATAATATATATGCACTGGACATTTAATATATGTGCACTGGATCAATAATATATGTGCACTGGGTATGTTTAATATATGTGCACTGGATATATAATATATGTGCACTGCATATTTAATATATGTGCACTGGATATATATAATATATGTGCACTGGATATATATAATATGTGTGCAATGGAAATATAATATATGTGCACTGGATATATAATATATATGTGCACTGGACATTTAATATATGTGCACTGGATCAAAAATATATGTGCACTGGGTATGTTTAATATATGTGCACTGGATATATAATATATGTGCACTGCATATTTAATATATGTGCACTGGATATATATATTATATGTGCACTGGATAATTAATATATGTGCACTGGATATATATAATATATGTGCACTGGATATATATAATATGTGTGCAATGGAAATATAATATATGTGCACTGGATATATAATACATATGTGCACTGGATATATATAATATATGTGCACTGGATCTATAGTATATGTGCACTGGATATTTAATATATCTGCACTGGATATATATATATATATATATATATATAATATATGTGCACTGGATATTTAATATATGTGCACTGGATATTTAATATATGTACACTGGATATATATAATATATGTGCGCTGGATATATGTTATATATGTGCACTAGATATAGAATATATGTGCACTGGATATTTATAATATATATGCACTGGATATATAATGTATGTGCAATGGATATATTTAATTTATGTGCACTGGATATATAATATATGTGCACTGGATATATATAATATATGTGCACTGGATATATGAAATATGTGCACTGGATATATATAATATATGTGCACTGGATCTATAATATATGTGCACTGGATACATAAAATATGTGCATTGGATATTTAATATATGTGCACTGGTTATATATAATATATGTGCACTGGATATATATAATATGTGTGCACTGGATATATAATATATGTGCACTGGACATTTAATATATGTGCACTGGATCAAAAATATATGTGCACTGGAAATGTTTAATATATGTGCACTGGATATATAATATATGTGCACTGCATATTTAATATATGTGCACTGGATATATATATATTATATGTGCACTGGATAATTAATATATGTGCACTGGATATATATAATATATGTGCACTGGATATATATAATATGTGTGCAAAGGAAATAAAATATATGTGCACTGGATATATAATATATATGTGCACTGGATATATATAATATATGTGCACTGGATCTATAGTATATGTGCACTGGATATTTAATATATCTGCACTGGATATATATATAATATATGTGCACTGGATATTTAATATATGTGCACTGGATATTTAATATATGTGCACTGGATTGATAATTTATGTGCACTGGATTGATAATTTATGTGCACTGGATATATATAATATATGTGCACTGGATATATTTAATATATGTGCACTGGATATATTTAATATATGTACACTGGATATATATAATATATGTGCACTGGATATATAATATATGTGCACTGGATATTTAATATATGTGCGCTGGACATATATAATATATGTGCACTAGATATATAATATATGTGCATTGGATATTTATAATATATATGCACTGGATATATAATATATGTGCAATGGATATATTTAATATATGTGCACTGGATATATAATATATGTGCACTGGATATATATAATATATTTGCACTGGATATATGAAATATGTGCACTGGATATATATAATATATGTGCACTGGATATATATAATATGTGTGCAATGGAAATATAATATATGTGCACTGGATATATAATATATATGTGCACTGGATATATATATAATATGTGCACTGGATCTATAGTATATGTGCACTGGATATGTAATATATCTGCACTGGATATATATATAATATATGTGCACTGGATATTTAATATATGTGCACTGGATATATAAAATATATGTGCACTGGATTGATAATTTATGTGCACTGGATATATATAATAAATGTGCACTGGATATATTTAATATATGTGCACTGGATATATTTAATATATGTACACTGGATATATATAACATATGTGCACTGGATATATAATATATGTGCACTGGATATTTAATATATGTGGGCTGGTATATATAATATATGTGCACTAGATATATAATATATGTGCACTGGATATTTATAATATATGTGCACTGTATATATGAAATATTTGCACTGGATATATATAATATATGTGCACTGGATCTATAATATATGTGCACTAGATATATAATATATGTGCACTGAATATTTAATATATGTGCACTGGATATATATAATATATGTGCACTGGATATACAATATATGTGCACTGGATATTTAATATATGTGCACTGCATATTTAATATATGTGCACTGGATATATATAATATATGTGCACTGGATATATATAATATATGTGCACTGGATATATATAATATATGTGCACTGAATATATAATATATGTGCACGGCATATTTAATATATGTGCACAGGATATATATATTATAAGTGCACTGGATATTTAATATATGTGCACTGGATATATATAATATATGTGCAATGGATATTTATAATATGTGTGCACTGGATATTTAATATATTTGCATTGGATATTTAATATATCTGCACTGGATATATATAATATATGTGCTCTGGATATTTAATATATCTGCACTGGATATATATAATATATGTGCACTGGATATATAATATATGTGCACTTGATATTTTTAATCTATGTGCACTGGATATATTTAATATATGTGCACTGGATATATAATATATGTGCACTGGATATATATAATATATGTGCCCTGGATATAAAATATATGTACAGTGGATATATATAATATGTGTGCACCGGATATATCATATATGTTCACTGGATATATTTAATGTATGTGCACTGGATATTTAATATATGTGCATTGGATATTTTTAATATATGTGCACTGGATATTTAATATATGTGCACTGGTTATATATAATATATGTGCACTGGATATATAATATATGTGCACTGGACATTTAATATATGTGCACTGGATCAATAATATATGTGCACTGAGTATGTTTAATATATGTGCACTGGATATTTAATATATGTGCACTGCATATTTAATATATGTGCACTGGATATATATATTATTTGTGCACTGGATAATTAATATATGTGCACTGGATATATATAATATATGTGCACTGGATATATAATATATGTGCAATGGATATATTTAATATATGTGCACTGGATATATAATATATGTGCACTGGATATATATAATATATTTGCACTGGATATATGAAATATGTGCACTGGATATATATAATATATGTGCACTGGATATATATAATATGTGTGCAATGGAAATATAATATATGTGCACTGGATATATAATATATATGTGCACTGGATATATATATAATATGTGCACTGGATCTATAGTATATGTGCACTGGATATGTAATATATCTGCACTGGATATATATATAATATATGTGCACTGGATATTTAATATATGTGCACTGGATATATAAAATATATGTGCACTGGATTGATAATTTATGTGCACTGGATATATAATATATGTGCATTGGATATTTAATATATGTACACTGGATACATATAATATATGGACACTGGATATATAATATATGTGCACAGGATATTTAATATATGTGGACTGGATATATATATTATATGTGCACTAGATATATAATATATGTGCACTGGATATTTATAATATATATGCACTGGATATATAATATATGTGCAATGGATATATTTAATATATGTGCACTGGATATATATAATATATGTGCACTGGATCTTTAATATATGTGCACTGGATATATATATAATATATGTGCACTGGATATATAATATATGTGCACTGGATATTTATAATAAATGTGCACTGGATATATGATATATGTGCAGTGAATATATATAAAATATGTGTACTGGATCAATAATATATGTGCACTGGGTATAAATAATATATGTGCACTGAATATATAATATATGTGCACTGCATATTTAATATATGTGCACTGGATATATATAATATATGTGCAATGGATATATATAATATGTGTGCACTGGATATTTAATATATGTGCACTGGATATTTAATATATGTTGACTGGATATATATAATATATGTGCACTGGATATTTAATATATGTGCACTGGATATATATAATATATGTGCACTGGATATATAATATATGTGCACTTGATATTTTTAATATATGTGCACTGGATATATTTCATATATGTGCACTGGATATATAAAATATAAGTGCACTGGATTGATAATTTATGTGCACGGGATATATATAATATATGTGTACTGGATATATAATATATGTGCACTGGATATTTAATATATGTGCGCTGGATATATATAATATATGTGCACTAGATATATAATATATGTGCACTGGATATTTATAATATATATGCACTGGATATATAATATGTGCAATGGATATATTTAATATATGTGCACTGGATATATAATATATGTGCACTGGAAATATAATATATGTGCACTGCATATTTAATATATGTGCGCTGGATATATATAATATATGTGCACTGGATACATAATATATGTGCACTGGATATATGTAATATATGTGCACTTGATATATATAATATGTGTGCAATGGAAATATAATATATGTGCACTGGATATATAATATATATGTGCACTGGATATATATAATATATGTGCAGTGGATCTATATTATATCTGCACTGGATATATATATAATATATGTGCACTGGATATTTAATATATGTGCACTGGATATATAAAATATATGTGCACTGGATTGATAATTTATGTGCACTGGATATATATAATATATGTGCACTGGATATATTTAATATATGTGCACTGTATATATTTAATATATGTACACTGGATATATATAATATATGTGCACTGGATATATAATATATGTGCACTGGATATTTAATATATGTGCGCTGGATATATATAATATATGTGCACTAGATTTATAATATATATGCACTGGATATATAATATATGTGCAATGGATATATTTAATATATGTGCACTGGATATATAATATATGTGCACTGGATATATATAATATATGTGCACTGGATATATGAAATATGTGCACTGGATATATATAATATATGTGCACTGGATATATATAATATGTGTGCAATGGAAATATAATATATGTGCACTGGATATATAATATATATGTGCACTGGATATATATAATATATATGCACTGGATCTATAGTATATGTGCACTGGATATTTAATATATCTGCACTGGATATATATATAATATATGTGCACTGGATATTTAATATATGTGCACTGGATATAAAATATATGTGCACTGGATATTTAATATATGTGCACTGGATATATATAATATATGTGCACTGGATATATAATACATTTGCACTGGATATTTAATATATGTGCACTGGATATTTATAACATATATGCACTGGATATATAATATATGTGCAATGGATATATTTAATATATGTGCACTGGATATTTAATATATGTGCACTGGATATATTTAATATATGTACACTGGATATATATAATATATGTGCACTGGATATATAATATATGTGCACTGGATATTTAATATATGTGCGCTGGATATATAATATATGTGCACTGGATATATAATATATGTGCAATGGATATATTTAACATATGTGCACTGGATATATAATATATGTGCACTGGATATAAAATATATATAAGCATTGGATATATATATATTATATGTGCACTGGATATTTAATGTATGTGCACTGGATATTTAATATATCTGAACTGGATATATATAATATATGTGCACTGGATATTTAATATATGTGCACTGGATATATAAAATATATGTGCACTTGATATTTTTAATATATCTTTACTGGATATATTTAATATATGTGCACTGGATATTTAATATATGTACACTGAATTTATATAATAAATGTGCACTGGATATATAATATATGTGCACTGGATATTTAATATATGTGCACTGGATATATATAATATATGCACTGGATATTTATAATATATGTGCACTGGATATATAATACATGTGCAATGGATATATTTAACATATGTGCACTGGATATGTAATATATGTGCACTGGATATATATAATATATGTGCACTCGATATATGAAATATGTGCACTGGATATATATAATATATGTGCACTGGATCTATAATATATGTGCACTGGATATATAATATATGTGCACTGGATATTTAATATATGTGCGCTGGATATATATAATATATGTGCACTTGATATTTTTAATATATCTGCACTGTATATATTTAATATATGTGCACTGGATATTTAATATATGTACACTGAATTTATATAATAAATGTGCTCTGGATATATAATATATGTGCACTTGATATTTAATATATGTGCACTGGATATATATAATATATGTGCACTAGATATATAATATTTGTGCACTGGATATATAATATATATGCACTGGATATTTATAATATATGTGCACTGGATATATAATACATGTGCAATGGATATATTTAACATATGTGCACTGGATATATAATATATGTGCACTGGATCTATAATATATGTGCACTGGATACATAATATATGTGCACTGGATATTTAATATATGTGCACTGGATATATATATAATACATGTGCACTGGATATATAATATATGTGCACTGGATATATATAATATATGTGCACTGGATATATAATATATGTGCACTGGATATATATAATATATGTGCACTGGATCAATAATATATGTGCACTGGGTATGTTTAATATGTGTGCACTGGATATTTAATATATACACTGGATACATATAATATATGTGCACTGGATATATAATATATGTGCACTGGATATTTAATATATGTGCGCTGGATATATATAATATATGTGCACTAGATATATAATATATGTGCACTGGATATTTATAATATATATGCACTGGATATATAATATATGTGCACTGGATATATATAATATATGTGCACTGGATATATATAATATATGTGCAATGGATATATTTAATATATGTGCACTGGATATATAATATATGTGCACTGGATATATAATATATGTGCACTGGATATATATAATATATGTGCACTGGATATATATAATATATGTGCACTGGATATATATAATATGTGTGCAATGGAAATATAATATATGTGCACTGGATATATAATATATATGTGCACTGGATATATATAATATATATGCACTGGATCTATAGTATATGTGCACTGGATATTTAATATATCTGCACTGGATATATATATAATATATGTGCACTGGATATTTAATATATGTGCACTGAATATATAAAATATATGTGCACTGGATTGACAATTTATGTGCACTGGATATATATAATATATGTGCACTGGATATATTTAATATATGTACACTGGATATATATAATATATGTGCACTGGATATATAATATATGTGCACTGGATATTTAATATATGTGCGATGGATATATATAATATATGTGCACTAGATATATAATATATGTGCACTGGATATATATAATATATGTGCACTGTATATATGAAATATGTGCACTGGATATATATAATATATGTGCACTGGATCTATAATATATGTGCACTGGATATAAAATATATGTGCACTGGATATTTAATATATGTGCACTGGATATATATAATATATGTGCACTGGATATATAATACATGTGCACTGGATATTTAATATATGTGCACTGGATATATATATTATATGTGCACTAGATATATAATATATGTGCACTGGATATTTATAACATATATGCACTGGATATATAATATATGTGCAATGGATATATTTAATATATGTGCACTGGATCTATAATATATGTGCACTGGATCTATAATATATGTGCACTCGATACATTTAATATATGTGCACTGGATATATAATATATGTGCACTGCATATTTAATATATGTGCACTGGATATATATATTATAAGTGCACTGGATATTTAATGTATGTGCACTGGATATATATAATATATGTGCAATGGATATATATAATATGTGTGCACTGGATATTTAATATATGTGCACTGGATATATATAATATATGTGTACTGGATCAATAATATATGTGCACTGGGTATATTTAATATATGTGCACTGCATATTTAATATATGTGCACTGGATATATAATATACGTGCACTGCATATTTAATATATGTGCACTGGATATATAATATACGTGCACTGCATATTTAATATGTGTGCACTAGATATATATATTATATGTGCACTAAATATTTAACATATGTGCACTGGATATATATGATATATGTGCACTGGATATATATAATATGTGTGCAATGGAAATATAATATATGTTCACTGGATATATATATTATATGTGCACTAGATATATAATATATGTGCACTGGATATATAATATATATGCACTGGATATTTATAATATATGTGCACTGGATATATAATATATGTGCAATGGATATATTTAATATATGAGCACTGGATATATAATATATGTGCACTGGATACATAATATATGTGCACTTTATATTTAATATATGTGCACTGGATATATATAATATAATATATGTGCACTGGATATATAATATATATGCACTGGACATTTAATATATGTGCACTGGATCAATAATATATGTGCACTGGGTATGTTTAATATATGTGCACTGGATATATAATATATGTGCACTGCATATTTAATATATGTGCACTGGATATATATATATTATATGTGCACTGGTTAATTAATATATGTGCACTGGATAAATATAATATATGTGCACTGGATATATATAATATGTGTGCAATGGAAATATAATATATGTGCACTGGATATATAATATATATGTGCACTGGATATATATAATATATGTGCACTGGATCTATAGTATATGTGCACTGGATATTTAATATATCTGCACTGGATATATAAAATATAAGTGCACTGGATTGATAATTTATGTGCAATGGATATATATAATATATGTGCGCTGGATATATGTAATATATGTGCACTAGATATATAATATATGTGCACTGGATATTTATAATATATATGCACTGGATATATAATATATGTGCAATGGATATATTTAATTTATGTGCACTGGATATATAATATATGTGCACTGGATATATATAATATATGTGCACTCGATATATGAAATATGTGCACTGGATATATATAATATATGTGCACTGGATCTATAATATATGTGCACTGGATACATAATATATGTGCATTGGATATTTAATATATGTGCACTGGAAATATATATTATATATGTGCACTGGATATATATAATATGTGTGCACTGGATATATAATATATGTGCACTGGACATTTAATATATGTGCACTGGATCAATAATATATGTGCACTGGAAATGTTTAATATATGTGCACTGGATATATAATATATGTGCACTGCATATTTAATATATGTGCACTGGATATATATATATTATATGTGCACTGGATATATAATATATGTGCATTGGATATTTAATATATGTACACTGGATACATATAATATATGGACACTGGATATATAATATATGTGCACAGGATATTTAATATATGTGGACTGGATATATATATTATATGTGCACTAGATATATAATATATGTGCACTGGATATTTATAATATATATGCACTGGATATATAATATATGTGCAATGGATATATTTAATATATGTGCACTGGATATATATAATATATGTGCACTGGATCTTTAATATATGTGCACTGGATATATATATAATATATGTGCACTGGATATATAATATATGTGCACTGGATATTTATAATAAATGTGCACTGGATATATGATATATGTGCAGTGAATATATATAAAATATGTGTACTGGATCAATAATATATGTGCACTGGGTATAAATAATATATGTGCACTGAATATATAATATATGTGCACTGCATATTTAATATATGTGCACTGGATATATATAATATATGTGCAATGGATATATATAATATGTGTGCACTGGATATTTAATATATGTGCACTGGATATTTAATATATGTTGACTGGATATATATAATATATGTGCACTGGATATTTAATATATGTGCACTGGATATATATAATATATGTGCACTGGATATATAATATATGTGCACTTGATATTTTTAATATATGTGCACTGGATATATTTCATATATGTGCACTGGATATATAAAATATAAGTGCACTGGATTGATAATTTATGTGCACGGGATATATATAATATATGTGCACTGGATATATAATATATGTGCACTGGATATTTAATATATGTGCGCTGGATATATATAATATATGTGCACTAGATATATAATATATGTGCACTGGATATTTATAATATATATGCACTGGATATATAATATGTGCAATGGATATATTTAATATATGTGCACTGGATATATAATATATGTGCACTGGAAATATAATATATGTGCACTGCATATTTAATATATGTGCGCTGGATATATATAATATATGTGCACTGGATACATAATATATGTGCACTGGATATATGTAATATATGTGCACTTGATATATATAATATGTGTGCAATGGAAATATAATATATGTGCACTGGATATATAATATATATGTGCACTGGATATATATAATATATGTGCAGTGGATCTATATTATATCTGCACTGGATATATATATAATATATGTGCACTGGATATTTAATATATGTGCACTGGATATATAAAATATATGTGCACTGGATTGATAATTTATGTGCACTGGATATATATAATATATGTGCACTGGATATATTTAATATATGTGCACTGTATATATTTAATATATGTACACTGGATATATATAATATATGTGCACTGGATATATAATATATGTGCACTGGATATTTAATATATGTGCGCTGGATATATATAATATATGTGCACTAGATTTATAATATATATGCACTGGATATATAATATATGTGCAATGGATATATTTAATATATGTGCACTGGATATATAATATATGTGCACTGGATATATATAATATATGTGCACTGGATATATGAAATATGTGCACTGGATATATATAATATATGTGCACTGGATATATATAATATGTGTGCAATGGAAATATAATATATGTGCACTGGATATATAATATATATGTGCACTGGATATATATAATATATATGCACTGGATCTATAGTATATGTGCACTGGATATTTAATATATCTGCACTGGATATATATATAATATATGTGCACTGGATATTTAATATATGTGCACTGGATATATAAAATATATGTGCACTGCATTGATAATTTATGTGCACTGGATATATATAATATATGTGCACTGGATATATTTAATATATGTACACTGGATATATATAATATATGTGCACTGGATATATAATATATGTGCACTGGATATTTAATATATGTGCACTGGATATATATAATATATGTGCACTGGATATATAATACATTTGCACTGGATATTTAACATATGTGCACTGGATATATATGATATATGTGCACTGGATATATATAATATGTGTGCAATGGAAATATAATATATGTTCACTGGATATATATATTATATGTGCACTAGATATATAATATATGTGCACTGGATATATAATATATATGCACTGGATATTTATAATATATGTGCACTGGATATATAATATATGTGCAATGGATATATTTAATATATGAGCACTGGATATATAATATATGTGCACTGGATACATAATATATGTGCACTTTATATTTAATATATGTGCACTGGATATATATAATATAATATATGTGCACTGGATATATAATATATATGCACTGGACATTTAATATATGTGCACTGGATCAATAATATATGTGCACTGGGTATGTTTAATATATGTGCACTGGATATATAATATATGTGCACTGCATATTTAATATATGTGCACTGGATATATATATATTATATGTGCACTGGTTAATTAATATATGTGCACTGGATAAATATAATATATGTGCACTGGATATATATAATATGTGTGCAATGGAAATATAATATATGTGCACTGGATATATAATATATATGTGCACTGGATATATATAATATATGTGCACTGGATCTATAGTATATGTGCACTGGATATTTAATATATCTGCACTGGATATATAAAATATAAGTGCACTGGATTGATAATTTATGTGCAATGGATATATATAATATATGTGCGCTGGATATATGTAATATATGTGCACTAGATATATAATATATGTGCACTGGATATTTATAATATATATGCACTGGATATATAATATATGTGCAATGGATATATTTAATTTATGTGCACTGGATATATAATATATGTGCACTGGATATATATAATATATGTGCACTCGATATATGAAATATGTGCACTGGATATATATAATATATGTGCACTGGATCTATAATATATGTGCACTGGATACATAATATATGTGCATTGGATATTTAATATATGTGCACTGGAAATATATATTATATATGTGCACTGGATATATATAATATGTGTGCACTGGATATATAATATATGTGCACTGGACATTTAATATATGTGCACTGGATCAATAATATATGTGCACTGGAAATGTTTAATATATGTGCACTGGATATATAATATATGTGCACTGCATATTTAATATATGTGCACTGGATATATATATATTATATGTGCACTGGATAATTAATATATGTGCACTGGATATATATAATATATGTGCACTGGATATATATAATATGTGTGCAAAGGAAATAAAATATATGTGCACTGGATCTATAGTATATGTGCACTGGATATTTAATATATCTGCACTGGATATATATATATAATATATGTGCACTGGATATTTAATATATGTGCACTGGATATATAAAATATATGTGCACTGGATTGATAATTTATGTGCACTGGATATATATAATATATGTGCACTGGATATATTTAATATATGTGCACTGGATATATTAAATATGTGCACTGGGTATATATAATATATGTGCACTGGATATTTATAATATGTGTGCAATGGAAATATAATATATGTGCACTGGATATATAATATATATGTGCACTGGATATATATAATATATGTGCACTGGATCTATAGTATATGTACACTGGATATTTAATATATCTGCACTGGATATATAATATATGTGCACTGGATATTTATTTTATGTGCACTGGATATATAAAATATATGTGCACTGGATTGATAATTTATGTGCACTGGATATATATAATATATGTGCACTGGATATATTTAATATATGTACACTGGTTATATTTAATATATGTACACTGGATATATATAATATATGTGCACTGGATATATAATATATGCACAATGGATATTTAATATATGTGCGCTGGATATATATAATATATGTGCAATGGATATATTTAATTTATGTGCACTGGATATATAATATATGTGCACTGGATATATATAATATATGTGCACTCGATATATGAAATATGTGCACTGGATATATATAATATATGTGCACTGGATCTATAATATATGTGCACTGGATACATAATATATGTGCACTGGATATATATAATATATGTGCACTGGATA
Organism: Leptodactylus fuscus; assembly: GCF_031893055.1. Classification (NCBI taxonomy): domain Eukaryota; kingdom Metazoa; phylum Chordata; class Amphibia; order Anura; family Leptodactylidae; genus Leptodactylus; species Leptodactylus fuscus. Next base: position 248,468,379 of record NC_134267.1, on the reverse strand, counting down.
TATATAATATGTGTGCACTGGATATATAATATATGTGCACTGGACATTTAATATATGTGCACTGGATCAATAATATATGTGCACTGGAAATGTTTAATATATGTGCACTGGATATATAATATATGTGCACTGCATATTTAATATATGTGCACTGGATATATATATATTATATGTGCACTGGATAATTAATATATGTGCACTGGATATATATAATATATGTGCACTGGATATATATAATATGTGTGCAAAGGAAATAAAATATATGTGCACTGGATATATAATATATATGTGCACTGGATATATATAATATATGTGCACTGGATCTATAGTATATGTGCACTGGATATTTAATATATCTGCACTGGATATATATATAATATATGTGCACTGGATATTTAATATATGTGCACTGGATATATAAAATATATGTGCACTGGATTGATAATTTATGTGCACTGGATATATATAATATATGTGCACTGGATATATTTAATATATGTGCACTGGATATATTTAATATATGTACACTGGATATATATAATATATGTGCACTGGATATATAATATATGTGCACTGGATATTTAATATATGTGCGCTGGATATACATAATATATGTGCACTAGATATATAATATATGTGCATTGGATATTTATAATATATATGCACTGGATATATAATATATGTGCAATGGATATATTTAATATATGTGCACTGGATATATAATATATGTGCACTGGATATATATAATATATGTGCACTGGATATATGAAATATGTGCACTGGATATATATAATATATGTGCACTGGATATATATAATATGTGTGCAATGGAAATATAATATATGTGCACTGGATATATAATATATATGTGCACTGGATATATATATAATATGTGCACTGGATCTATAGTATATGTGCACTGGATATGTAATATATCTGCACTGGATATATATATAATATATGTGCACTGGATATTTAATATATGTGCACTGGATATATAAAATATATGTGCACTGGATTGATAATTTATGTGCACTGGATATATATAATAAATGTGCACTGGATATATTTAATATATGTGCACTGGATATATTTAATATATGTACACTGGATATATATAACATATGTGCACTGGATATATAATATATGTGCACTGGATATTTAATATATGTGGGCTGGATATATATAATATATGTGCACTAGATATATAATATATGTGCACTGGATATTTATAATATATGTGCACTATATATATGAAATATTTGCACTGGATATATATAATATATGTGCACTGGATCTATAATATATGTGCACTGGATATATAATATATGTGCACTGAATATTTAATATATGTGCACTGGATATATATAATATATGTGCACTGGATATACAATATATGTGCACTGGATATTTAATATATGTGCACTGCATATTTAATATATGTGCACTGGATTTATATAATATATGTGCACTGGATATATAATATATGTGCACTGGATATTTAATATATGTGCGCTGGATATATATAATATATGTGCACTAGATATATAATATATGTGCACTGGATATTTATAATATATATGCACTGGATATATAATATGTGCAATGGATATATTTAATATATGTGCACTGGATATATAATATATGTGCACTGGAAATATAATATATGTGCACTGCTTATTTAATATATGTGCGCTGGATATATATAATATATGTGCACTGGATACATAATATATGTGCACTGGATATATGTAATATATGTGCACTTGATATATATAATATGTGTGCAATGGAAATATAATATATGTGCACTGGATATATAATATATATGTGCACTGGATATATATAATATATGTGCAGTGGATCTATATTATATCTGCACTGGATATATATATAATATATGTGCACTGGATATTTAATATATGTGCACTGGATATATAAAATATATGTGCACTGGATTGATAATTTATGTGCACTGGATATATATAATATATGTGCACTGGATATATTTAATATATGTGCACTGTATATATTTAATATATGTACACTGGATATATATAATATATGTGCACTGGATATATAATATATGTGCACTGGATATTTAATATATGTGCGCTGGATATATATAATATATGTGCACTAGATTTATAATATATATGCACTGGATATATAATATATGTGCAATGGATATATTTAATATATGTGCACTGGATATATAATATATGTGCACTGGATATATATAATATATGTGCACTGGATATATGAAATATGTGCACTGGATATATATAATATATGTGCACTGGATATATATAATATGTGTGCAATGGAAATATAATATATGTGCACTGGATATATAATATATATGTGCACTGGATATATATAATATATATGCACTGGATCTATAGTATATGTGCACTGGATATTTAATATATCTGCACTGGATATATATATAATATATGTGCACTGGATATTTAATATATGTGCACTGGATATATAAAATATATGTGCACTGCATTGATAATTTATGTGCACTGAATATATATAATATATGTGCACTGGATATATTTAATATATGTACACTGGATATATATAATATATGTGCACTGGATATATAATATATGTGCACTGGATATTTAATATATGTGCGCTGGATATATATAATATATGTGCACTAGATATATAATATATGTGCACTGGATATATATAATATATGTGCACTGTATATATGAAATATGTGCACTGGATATATATAATATATGTGCACTGGATCTATAATATATGTGCACTGGATATAAAATATATGTGCACTGGATATTTAATATATGTGCACTGGATATATATAATATATGTGCACTGGATATATAATACATTTGCACTGGATATTTAATATATGTGCACTGGATATATATATTATATGTGCACTAGATATATAATATATGTGCACTGGATATTTATAACATATATGCACTGGATATATAATATATGTGCAATGGATATATTTAATATATGTGCACTGGATATTTAATATATGTGCACTGGATATATTTAATATATGTACACTGGATATATATAATATATGTGCACTGGATATATAATATATGTGCACTGGATATTTAATATATGTGCGCTGGATATATAATATATGTGCACTGGATATATAATATATGTGCAATGGATATATTTAACATATGTGCACTGGATATATAATATATGTGCACTGGATATAAAATATATATAAGCATTGGATATATATATTATATGTGCACTGGATATTTAATGTATGTGCACTGGATATTTAATATATCTGAACTGGATATATATAATATATGTGCACTGGATATTTAATATATGTGCACTGGAGATATAAAATATATGTGCACTTGATATTTTTAATATATCTTCACTGGATATATTTAATATATGTGCACTGGATATTTAATATATGTACACTGAATTTATATAATAAATGTGCACTGGATATATAATATATGTGCACTGGATATTTAATATATGTGCACTGGATATATATAATATATGCACTGGATATTTATAATATATGTGCACTGGATATATAATACATGTGCAATGGATATATTTAACATATGTGCACTGGATATGTAATATATGTGCACTGGATATATATAATATATGTGCACTCGATATATGAAATATGTGCACTGGATATATATAATATATGTGCACTGGATCTATAATATATGTGCACTGGATATATAATATATGTGCACTGGATATTTAATATATGTGCACTGGATATATATAATATATGTGCACTGGATATATAATATATGTGCACTGGATATATAATATATGTGCACTGGATATATATATTATATGTGCACTAGATATATAATATATGTGCACTGGATATTTATAATATATATGCACTGGATATATAATATATGTGCAATGGATATATTTAATATATGTGCACTGGATATATAAAATATGTGCACTGGATATAAAATATATATGTGCACTGGATATATATATTATATGTGCACTGGATATTTAATGTATGTGCACTGGATATTTAATATATCTGCACTGGATATATATAATATATGTGCACTGGATATTTAATATATGTGCGCTGGATATATATAATATATGTGCACTTGATATTTTTAATATATCTGCACTGTATATATTTAATATATGTGCACTGGATATTTAATATATGTACACTGAATTTATATAATAAATGTGCACTGGATATATAATATATGTGCACTGGATATTTAATATGTGTGCACTGGATATATATAATATATGTGCACTAGATATATAATGTTTGTGCACTGGATATATAATATATATGCACTGGATATTTATAATATATGTGCACTGGATATATAATACATGTGCAATGGATATATTTAACATATGTGCACTGGATATATAATATATGTGCACTGGATCTATAATATATGTGCACTGGATACATAATATATGTGCACTGGATATTTAATATATGTGCACTGGATATATATATAATACATGTGCACTGGATATATAATATATGTGCACTGGATATATATAATATATGTGCACTGGATATATAATATATGTGCACTGGATATATATAATATATGTGCACTGGATCAATAATATATGTGCACTGGGCATGTTTAATATGTGTGCACTGGATATTTAATATATACACTGGATACATATAATATATGTGCACTGGATATATAATATATGTGCACTGGATATTTAATATATGTGCGCTGGATATATATAATATATGTGCACTAGATATATAATATATGTGCACTGGATATTTATAATATATATGCACTGGATATATAATATATGTGCACTGGATATATATAATATATGTGCACTGGATATATATAATATATGTGCAATGGATATATTTAATATATGTGCAATGGATATATTTAATATATGTGCACTGGATATATAATATATGTGCACTGGACATATAATATATGTGCACTGGATATATATAATATATGTGCACTGGATATATATAATATATGTGCACTGGATATATATAATATGTGTGCAATGGAAATATAATATATGTGCACTGGATATATAATATATATGTGCACTGGATATATATAATATATATGCACTGGATCTATAGTATATGTGCACTGGATATTTAATATATCTGCACTGGATATATATATAATATATGTGCACTGGATATTTAATATCTGTGCACTGAATATATAAAATATATGTGCACTGGATTGATAATTTATGTGCACTGGATATATATAATATATGTGCACTGGATATATTTAATATATGTACACTGGATATATATAATATATGTGCACTGGATATATAATATATGTGCACTGGATATGTAATATATGTGCGATGGATATATATAATATATGTGCACTAGATATATAATATATGTGCACTGGATATATATAATATATGTGCACTGTATATATGAAATATGTGCACTGGATATATATAATATATGTGCACTGGATCTATAATATATGTGCACTGGATATATATAATATATGTGCACTGGATATATAATACATGTGCACTGGATATTTAATATATGTGCACTGGGTATATATATTATATGTGCACTAGATATATAATATATGTGCACTGGATATTTATAACATATATGCACTGGATATATAATATATGTGCAATGGATATAATTAATATATGTGCACTGGATCTATAATATATGTGCACTGGATCTATAATATATGTGCACTGGATCTATAATATATGTGCACTGGATACATTTAATATATGTGCACTGGATATATAATATATGTGCACTGCATATTTAATATATGTGCACTGGATATATATATTGTAAGTGCACTGGATATTTAATATATGTGCACTGGATATATATAATATATGTGCAATGGATATATATAATATGTGTGCACTGGATATTTAATATATGTGCACTGGATATATATAATATATGTGCACTGGATTAATAATTTATGTGCACTGGATATATATAATATATGTGCACTGGATATATAATATATGTGCACTGGATATTTAATATATGTGCACTGGATATTTTTAATATATGTGCACTGGATATTTAATTTATGTGCACTGGTTATATATAATATATGTGCACTGGATCTTTATAATATATGTGCACTGGATATTTAATTTATGTGCACTGGTTATATATAATATATGTGCACTGGATATATAATATATGTGCACTGGATATTTAATATATGTGCACTGGATATATATATTATATGTGCACTGGATATATAATATATGTGCAATGGATATATTTAATATATGTGCACTGGATATATAATATATGTGCACTGGATATATATAATATATGTGCACTGGATATATGAAAAATGTGCACTGGATATATATAATATACGTGCACTGGATCAATAATATATGTGCACTGGATCTATAATATATGTGCACTGGATCTATAATATATGTGCACTGGATCTATAATATATGTGCACTGGATCTATAATATATGTGCACTGGATACATTTAATATATGTGCACTGGATATATAATATATGTGCACTGCATATTTAATATATGTGCACTGGGTATATATATTATAAGTGCACTGGATATTTAATATATGTGCACTGGATATATATAATATATGTGCAATGGATATATATAATATGTGTGCACTGGATATTTAATATATGTGCACTGAATATATATAATATATGTGCACTGGATTAATAATTTATGTTCACTGGATATATATAATATATGTGCACTGGATATATAATATATGTGCACTGGATATTTAATATATGTGCACTGGATATTTTTAATATATGTGCACTGGATATTTAATTTATGTGCACTGGTTATATATAATATATGTGCACTGGATCTTTATAATATATGTGCACTGGATATTTAATTTATGTGCACTGGTTATATATAATATATGTGCACTGGATATTTATAATATATGTGCACTGGATATTTAATATATGTGCACTGGATATATATAATATATGTGCACTGGATATATAATATATGTGCACTGGATATTTAATATATGTGCACTGGATATTTTTAATATATGTGCACTGGATATTTAATTTATGTGCACTGGTTATATAATATATGTGCACTGGATATATAATATATGTGCACTGGATATATAATATATGTGCACTGGATATTTAATATATGTGCACTGGATATTTTTAATATATGTGCACTGGATATTTAATTTATGTGCACTGGTTATATATAATATATGTGCACTGGATCTTTATAATATATGTGCAATGGATATTTAATTTATGTGCACTGGTTATATATAATATATGTGCACTGGATATTTATAATATATGTGCACTGGATATTTAATATATGTGCACTGGATATATATAATATATGTGCACTGGATATATAATATATGTGCACTGGATATTTAATATATGTGCACTGGATATTTTTAATATATGTGCACTGGATATTTAATTTATGTGCACTGGTTATATAATATATGTGCACTGGATATATAATATATGTGCACTGGATATATAATATATGTGCACTGGATATATATAATATATGTGCACTGGATATATAATATATGTGCACTGAATATATATAAAATATGTGTACTGGATCAATAATATATGTGCACTGGGTATATTTAATATATGTGCACTGCATATTTAATATATGTGTACTGGATATATAATATACGTGCACTGCATATTTAATATATGTGCACTGGATATATAATATACGTGCACTGCATATTTAATATATGTGCACTAGATATATATATTATATGTGCACTAAATATTTAACATATGTGCACTGGATATATATGATATATGTGCACTGGATATATATAATATGTGTGCAATGGAAATATAATATATGTTCACTGGATATATATATTATATGTGCACTGAATATTTAAAATATGTGCACTGGATATTTAATATATCTGCATTGGATATATATAATATATGTGCACTGGATATTTAATATATGTGCACTGGATATATATAATATATGTGCACTAGATATATAATATATGTGCACTGGATATATAATATATATGCACTGGATATATATAATATATGTGCACTAGATATATAATATATGTGCACTGGATATATAATATATATGCACTGGATATTTATAATATATGTGCACTGGATATATAATATATGTGCAATGGATATATTTAATATATGAGCACTGGATATATAATATATGTGCACTGGATACATAATATATGTGCACTTTATATTTAATATATGTGCACTGGATATATATAATATAATATATGTGCACTGGATATATAATATATATGCACTGGACATTTAATATATGTGCACTGGATCAATAATATATGTGCACTGGGTATGATTAATATATGTGCACTGGATATATAATATATGTGCACTGCATATTTAATATATGTGCACTGGATATATATATTATATGTGCACTGGTTAATTAATATATGTGCACTGGATATATATAATATATGTGCACTGGATATATATAATATGTGTGCAATGGAAATATAATATATGTGCACTGGATATATAATATATATGTGCACTGGACATTTAATATATGTGCACTGGATCAAAAATATATGTGCACTGGGTATGTTTAATATATGTGCACTGGATATATAATATGTGTGCACTGCATATTTAATATATGTGCACTGGATATATATATTATATGTGCACTGGTTAATTAATATATGTGCACTGGATATATATAATATATGTGCACTGGATATATATAATATGTGTGCAATGGAAATATAATATATGTGCACTGGATATATAATATATATGTGCCCTGGATATATATAATATATGTGCACTGGATCTATAGTATATGTGCACTGGATATTTAATATACCTGCACTGGAGATATATATATAATATATGTGCACTGGATATTTAATATATGTGCACTGGATATATAAAATATAAGTGCACTGGATTGATAATTTATGTGCAATGGATATATATAATATATGTGCGCTGGATATATGTAATATATGTGCACTAGATATATAATATATGTGCACTGGATATTTATAATATATATGCACTGGATATATAATATATGTGCAATGGATATATTTAATTTATGTGCACTGGATATATAATATATGTGCACTGGATATATATAATATATGTGCACTCGATATATGAAATATGTGCACTGGATATATATAATATATGTGCACTGGATCTATAATATATGTGCACTGGATACATAATATATGTGCATTGGATATTTAATATATGTGCACTGGATATATATAATATATGTGCACTGGATATATATAATATGTGTGCACTGGATATATAATATATGTGCACTGGACATTTAATATATGTGCACTGGATCAATAATATATGTGCACTGGAAATGTTTAATATATGTGCACTGGATATATAATATATGTGCACTGCATATTTAATATATGTGCACTGGATATATATATATTATATGTGCACTGGATAATTAATATATGTGCACTGGATATATATAATATATGTGCACTGGATATATATAATATGTGTGCAAAGGAAATAAAATATATGTGCACTGGATCTATAGTATATATGCACTGGATATTTAATATATCTGCACTGGATATATATATATAATATATGTGCACTGGATATTTAATATATGTGCACTGGATATATAAAATATATGTGCACTGGATTGATAATTTATGTACACTGGATATATATAATATATGTGCACTGGATATATTTAATATATGTACACTGGATATATATAATATATGTGCACTGGATATATAATATATGTGCACTAGATATTTATAATATATGCACTGGATATATAATATATGTGCACTGGATATATATAATATATGTGCACTGGATATATGAAATATGTGCACTGGATATATATAATATATGTGCACTGGATATTTATAATATGTGTGCAATGGAAATATAATATATGTGCACTGGATATATAATATATATGTGCACTGGATATATATAATATATGTGCACTGGATCTATAGTATATGTACACTGGATATTTAATATATCTGCACTGGATATATAATATATGTGCACTGGATATTTATTTTATGTGCACTGGATATATAAAATATATGTGCACTGGATTGATAATTTATGTGCACTGGATATATATAATATATGTGCACTGGATATATTTAATATATGTACACTGGTTATATTTAATATATGTACACTGGATATATATAATATATGTGCACTGGATATATAATATATGCGCAATGGATATTTAATATATGTGCGCTGGATATATATAATATATGTGCAATGGATATATTTAATTTATGTGCACTGGATATATAATATATGTGCACTGGATATATATAATATATGTGCACTCGATATATGAAATATGTGCACTGGATATATATAATATATGTGCACTGGATATATAATATATGTGCATTGGATATTTAATATATGTGCACTGGATATATATAATATATGTGCACTGGATATATATAATATGTGTGCACTGGATATATAATATATGTGCACTGGACATTTAATATATGTGCACTGGATCAATAATATATGTGCACTGGAAATGTTTAATATATGTGCACTGGATATATAATATATGTGCACTGCATATTTAATATATGTGCACTGGATATATATATATTATATGTGCACTGGATAATTAATATATGTGCACTGGATATATATAATATATGTGCACTGGATATATATAATATGTGTGCAAAGTAAATAAAATATATGTGCACTGGATATATAATATATATGTGCACTGGATATATATAATATATGTGCACTGGATCTATAGTATATGTGCACTGGATATTTAATATATCTGCACTGGATATATATATAATATATGTGCACTGGATATTTAATATATGTGCACTGGATATATAAAATATATGTGCACTGGATTGATAATTTATGTGCACTGGATATATATAATATATGTGCACTGGATATATTTAATATATGTGCACTGGATATATTTAATATATGTACACTGGATATATATAATTTATGTGCACTGGATATATAATATATGTGCACTGGATATTTAATATATGTGCGCTGGATATACATAATATATGTGCACTAGATATATAATATATGTGCATTGGATATTTATAATATATGTGCACTGGATATATGAAATATGTGCACTGGATATATATAATATATGTGCACTGGATATATATAATATGTGTGCAATGGAAATATAATATATGTGCACTGGATATATAATATATATGTGCACTGGATATATATATAATATGTGCACTGGATCTATAGTATATGTGCACTGGATATGTAATATATCTGCACTGGATATATATATAATATATGTGCACTGGATATTTAATATATGTGCACTGGATATATAAAATATATGTGCACTGGATTGATAATTTATGTGCACTGGATATTTAATATATCTGCACTGGATATATAAAATATAAGTGCACTGGATTGATAATTTATGTGCAATGGATATATATAATATATGTGCGCTGGATATATGTAATATATGTGCACTAGATATATAATATATGTGCACTGGATATTTATAATATATATGCACTGGATATATAATATATGTGCAATGGATATATTTAATTTATGTGCACTGGATATATAATATATGTGCACTGGATATATATAATATATGTGCACTCGATATATGAAATATGTGCACTGGATATATATAATATATGTGCACTGGATCTATAATATATGTGCACTGGATACATAATATATGTGCATTGGATATTTAATATATGTGCACTGGAAATATATATTATATATGTGCACTGGATATATATAATATGTGTGCACTGGATATATAATATATGTGCACTGGACATTTAATATATGTGCACTGGATCAATAATATATGTGCACTGGAAATGTTTAATATATGTGCACTGGATATATATATATTATATGTGCACTGGATAATTAATATATGTGCACTGGATATATATAATATATGTGCACTGGATATATATAATATGTGTGCAAAGGAAATAAAATATTTGTGCACTGGATCTATAGTATATGTGCACTGGATATTTAATATATCTGCACTGGATATATATATATAATATATGTGCACTGGATATTTAATATATGTGCACTGGATATATAAAATATATGTGCACTGGATTGATAATTTATGTGCACTGGATATATATAATATATGTGCACTGGATATATTTAATATATGTGCACTGGATATATTAAATATGTGCACTGGGTATATATAATATATGTGCACTGGATATTTATAATATGTGTGCAATGGAAATATAATATATGTGCACTGGATATATAATATATATGTGCACTGGATATATATAATATATGTGCACTGGATCTATAGTATATGTACACTGGATATTTAATATATCTGCACTGGATATATAATATATGTGCACTGGATATTTATTTTATGTGCACTGGATATATAAAATATATGTGCACTGGATTGATAATTTATGTGCACTGGATATATATAATATATGTGCACTGGATATATTTAATATATGTACACTGGTTATATTTAATATATGTACACTGGATATATATAATATATGTGCACTGGATATATAATATATGCGCAATGGATATTTAATATATGTGCGCTGGATATATATAATATATGTGCAATGGATATATCTAATTTATGTGCACTGGATATATAATATATGTGCACTGGATATATATAATATATGTGCACTCGATATATGAAATATGTGCACTGGATATATATAATATATGTGCACTGGATCTATAATATATGTGCACTGGATACATAATATATGTGCACTGGATATATATAATATATGTGCACTGGATATATATAATATGTGTGCACTGGATATATAATATATGTGCACTGGACATTTAATATATGTGCACTGGATCAATAATATATGTGCACTGGAAATGTTTAATATATGTGCACTGGATATATAATATATGTGCACTGCATATTTAATATATGTGCACTGGATATATATATATTATATGTGCACTGGATAATTAATATATGTGCACTGGATATATATAATATATGTGCACTGGATATATATAATATGTGTGCAAAGGAAATAAAATATATGTGCACTGGATATATAATATATATGTGCACTGGATATATATAATATATGTGCACTGGATCTATAGTATATGTGCACTGGATATTTAATATATCTGCACTGGATATATATATAATATATGTGCACTGGATATTTAATATATGTGCACTGGATATATAAAATATATGTGCACTGGATTGATAATTTATGTGCACTGGATATATATAATATATGTGCACTGGATATATTTAATATATGTGCACTGGATATATTTAATATATGTACACTGGATATATATAATATATGTGCACTGGATATATAATATATGTGCACTGGTTATTTAATATATGTGCGCTGGATATACATAATATATGTGCACTAGATATATAATATATGTGCATTGGATATTTATAATATATATGCACTGGATATATAATATATGTGCAATGGATATATTTAATATATGTGCACTGGATATATAATATATGTGCACTGGATATATATAATATATGTGCACTGGATATATGAAATATGTGCACTGGATATATATAATATATGTGCACTGGATATATATAATATGTGTGCAATGGAAATATAATATATGTGCACTGGATATATAATATATATGTGCACTGGATATATATATAATATGTGCACTGGATCTATAGTATATGTGCACTGGATATGTAATATATCTGCACTGGATATATATATAATATATGTGCACTGGATATTTAATATATGTGCACTGGATATATAAAATATATGTGCACTGGATTGATAATTTATGTGCACTGGATATATATAATAAATGTGCACTGGATATATTTAATATATGTGCACTGGATATATTTAATATATGTACACTGGATATATATAACATATGTGCACTGGATATATAATATATGTGCACTGGATATTTAATATATGTGGGCTGGATATATATAATATATGTGCACTAGATATATAATATATGTGCACTGGATATTTATAATATATGTGCACTATATATATGAAATATTTGCACTGGATATATATAATATATGTGCACTGGATCTATAATATATGTGCACTGGATATATAATATATGTGCACTGAATATTTAATATATGTGCACTGGATATATATAATATATGTGCACTGGATATACAATATATGTGCACTGGATATTTAATATATGTGCACTGCATATTTAATATATGTGCACTGGATTTATATAATATATGTGCACTGGATATATAATATATGTGCACTGGATATTTAATATATGTGCGCTGGATATATATAATATATGTGCACTAGATATATAATATATGTGCACTGGATATTTATAATATATATGCACTGGATATATAATATGTGCAATGGATATATTTAATATATGTGTACTGGATATATAATATATGTGCACTGGAAATATAATATATGTGCACTGCTTATTTAATATATGTGCGCTGGATATATATAATATATGTGCACTGGATACATAATATATGTGCACTGGATATATGTAATATATGTGCACTTGATATATATAATATGTGTGCAATGGAAATATAATATATGTGCACTGGATATATAATATATATGTGCACTGGATATATATAATATATGTGCAGTGGATCTATATTATATCTGCACTGGATATATATATAATATATGTGCACTGGATATTTAATATATGTGCACTGGATATATAAAATATATGTGCACTGGATTGATAATTTATGTGCACTGGATATATATAATATATGTGCACTGGATATATTTAATATATGTGCACTGTATATATTTAATATATGTACACTGGATATATATAATATATGTGCACTGGATATATAATATATGTGCACTGGATATTTAATATATGTGCGCTGGATATATATAATATATGTGCACTAGATTTATAATATATATGCACTGGATATATAATATATGTGCAATGGATATATTTAATATATGTGCACTGGATATATAATATATGTGCACTGGATATATATAATATATGTGCACTGGATATATGAAATATGTGCACTGGATATATATAATATATGTGCACTGGATATATATAATATGTGTGCAATGGAAATATAATATATGTGCACTGGATATATAATATATATGTGCACTGGATATATATAATATATATGCACTGGATCTATAGTATATGTGCACTGGATATTTAATATATCTGCACTGGATATATATATAATATATGTGCACTGGATATTTAATATATGTGCACTGGATATATAAAATATATGTGCACTGCATTGATAATTTATGTGCACTGAATATATATAATATATGTGCACTGGATATATTTAATATATGTACACTGGATATATATAATATATGTGCACTGGATATATAATATATGTGCACTGGATATTTAATATATGTGCGCTGGATATATATAATATATGTGCACTAGATATATAATATATGTGCACTGGATATATATAATATATGTGCACTGTATATATGAAATATGTGCACTGGATATATATAATATATGTGCACTGGATCTATAATATATGTGCACTGGATATAAAATATATGTGCACTGGATATTTAATATATGTGCACTGGATATATATAATATATGTGCACTGGATATATAATACATTTGCACTGGATATTTAATATATGTGCACTGGATATATATATTATATGTGCACTAGATATATAATATATGTGCACTGGATATTTATAACATATATGCACTGGATATATAATATATGTGCAATGGATATATTTAATATATGTGCACTGGATATTTAATATATGTGCACTGGATATATTTAATATATGTACACTGGATATATATAATATATGTGCACTGGATATATAATATATGTGCAATGGATATATTTAACATATGTGCACTGGATATATAATATATGTGCACTGGATATAAAATATATATAAGCATTGGATATATATATTATATGTGCACTGGATATTTAATGTATGTGCACTGGATATTTAATATATGTGCACTGGATATATATAATATATGCACTGGATATTTATAATATATGTGCACTGGATATATAATACATGTGCAATGGATATATTTAACATATGTGCACTGGATATATAATATATGTGCACTGGATATATATAATATATGTGCACTGGATCTATAATATATGTGCACTGGATATATAATATATGTGCACTAGATATATAATATATGTGCACTGGATATTTATAATATATATGCACTGGATATATAATATATGTGCAATGGATATATTTAATATATGTGCACTGGATATATAAAATATGTGCACTGGATATAAAATATATATGTGCACTGGATATATATATTATATGTGCACTGGATATTTAATGTATGTGCACTGGATATTTAATATATCTGCACTGGATATATATAATATATGTGCACTGGATATTTAATATATGTGCGCTGGATATATATAATATATGTGCACTTGATATTTTTAATATATCTGCACTGTATATATTTAATATATGTGCACTGGATATTTAATATATGTACACTGAATTTATATAATAAATGTGCACTGGATATATAATATATGTGCACTGGATATTTAATATGTGTGCACTGGATATATATAATATATGTGCACTAGATATATAATGTTTGTGCACTGGATACATAATATATGTGCACTGGATATTTAATATATGTGCACTGGATATATATATAATACATGTGCACTGGATATATAATATATGTGCACTGGATATATATAATATATGTGCACTGGATATATAATATATGTGCACTGGATATATATAATATATGTGCACTGGATCAATAATATATGTGCACTGGGCATGTTTAATATGTGTGCACTGGATATTTAATATATACACTGGATACATATAATATATGTGCACTGGATATATAATATATGTGCACTGGATATTTAATATATGTGCGCTGGATATATATAATATATGTGCACTAGATATATAATATATGTGCACTGGATATTTATAATATATATGCACTGGATATATAATATATGTGCACTGGATATATATAATATATGTGCACTGGATATATATAATATATGTGCAATGGATATATTTAATATATGTGCAATGGATATATTTAATATATGTGCACTGGATATATAATATATGTGCACTGGACATATAATATATGTGCACTGGATATATATAATATATGTGCACTGGATATATATAATATATGTGCACTGGATATATATAATATGTGTGCAATGGAAATATAATATATGTGCACTGGATATATAATATATATGTGCACTGGATATATATAATATATATGCACTGGATCTATAGTATATGTGCACTGGATATTTAATATATCTGCACTGGATATATATATAATATATGTGCACTGGATATTTAATATCTGTGCACTGAATATATAAAATATATGTGCACTGGATTGATAATTTATGTGCACTGGATATATATAATATATGTGCACTGGATATATTTAATATATGTACACTGGATATATATAATATATGTGCACTGGATATATAATATATGTGCACTGGATATGTAATATATGTGCGATGGATATATATAATATATGTGCACTAGATATTTAATATATGTGCACTGGATATATATAATATATGTGCACTGTATATATGAAATATGTGCACTGGATATATATAATATATGTGCACTGGATCTATAATATATGTGCACTGGATATAAAATATATGTGCACTGGATATTTAATATATGTGCACTGGATATATATAATATATGTGCACTGGATATATAATACATGTGCACTGGATATTTAATATATGTGCACTGGGTATATATATTATATGTGCACTAGATATATAATATATGTGCACTGGATATTTATAACATATATGCACTGGATATATAATATATGTGCAATGGATATAATTAATATATGTGCACTGGATCTATAATATATGTGCACTGGATCTATAATATATGTGCACTGGATCTATAATATATGTGCACTGGATACATTTAATATATGTGCACTGGATATATAATATATGTGCACTGCATATTTAATATATGTGCACTGGATATATATATTATAAGTGCACTGGATATTTAATATATGTGCACTGGATATATATAATATATGTGCAATGGATATATATAATATGTGTGCACTGGATATTTAATATATGTGCACTGGATATATATAATATATGTGCACTGGATTAATAATTTATGTGCACTGGATATATATAATATATGTGCACTGGATATATAATATATGTGCACTGGATATTTAATATATGTGCACTGGATATTTTTAATATATGTGCACTGGATATTTAATTTATGTGCACTGGTTATATATAATATATGTGCACTGGATCTTTATAATATATGTGCACTGGATATTTAATTTATGTGCACTGGTTATATATAATATATGTGCACTGGATATATAATATATGTGCACTGGATATTTAATATATGTGCACTGGATATATATATTATATGTGCACTGGATATATAATATATGTGCAATGGATATATTTAATATATGTGCACTGGATATATAATATATGTGCACTGGATATATATAATATATGTGCACTGGATATATGAAAAATGTGCACTGGATATATATAATATACGTGCACTGGATCAATAATATATGTGCACTGGATCAATAATATATGTGCACTGGATCTATAATATATGTGCACTGGATCTATAATATATGTGCACTGGATATATAATATATGTGCACTGGATATTTAATATATGTGCACTGGATATTTTTAATATATGTGCACTGGATATTTAATTTATGTGCACTGGTTATATATAATATATGTGCACTGGATCTTTATAATATATGTGCACTGGATATTTAATTTATGTGCACTGGTTATATATAATATATGTGCACTGGATATTTATAATATATGTGCACTGGATATTTAATATATGTGCACTGGATATATATAATATATGTGCACTGGATATATAATATATGTGCACTGGATATTTAATATATGTGCACTGGATATTTTTAATATATGTGCACTGGATATTTAATTTATGTGCACTGGTTATATAATATATGTGCACTGGATATATAATATATGTGCACTGGATATATAATATATGTGCACTGGATATTTTTAATATATGTGCACTGGATATTTAATTTATGTGCACTGGTTATATATAATATATGTGCACTGGATCTTTATAATATATGTGCAATGGATATTTAATTTATGTGCACTGGTTATATATAATATATGTGCACTGGATATTTATAATATATGTGCACTGGATATTTATTATATGTGCACTGGATATATATAATATATGTGCACTGGATATATAATATGTGTGCACTGGATATTTAATATATGTGCACTGGATATTTTTAATATATGTGCACTGGATATTTAATTTATGTGCACTGGTTATATAATATATGTGCACTGGATATATAATATATGTGCACTGGATATATAATATATGTGCACTGGATATATATAATATATGTGCACTGGATATATAATATATGTGCACTGAATATATATAATATATGTGTACTGGATCAATAATATATGTGCACTGGGTATATTTAATATATGTGCACTGCATATTTAATATATGTGTACTGGATATATAATATACGTGCACTGCATATTTAATATATGTGCACTGGATATATAATATACGTGCACTGCATATTTAATATATGTGCACTAGATATATATATTATATGTGCACTAAATATTTAACATATGTGCACTGGATATATATGATATATGTGCACTGGATATATATAATATGTGTGCAATGGAAATATAATATATGTTCACTGGATATATATATTATATGTGCACTGAATATTTAAAATATGTGCACTGGATATTTAATATATCTGCATTGGATATATATAATATATGTGCACTGGATATTTAATATATGTGCACTGGATATATATAATATATGTGCACTAGATATATAATATATGTGCACTGGATATATAATATATATGCACTGGATATATATAATATATGTGCACTAGATATATAATATATGTGCACTGGATATATAATATATATGCACTGGATATTTATAATATATGTGCACTGGATATATAATATATGTGCAATGGATATATTTAATATATGAGCACTGGATATATAATATATGTGCACTGGATACATAATATATGTGCACTTTATATTTAATATATGTGCACTGGATATATATAATATAATATATGTGCACTGGATATATAATATATATGTGCACTGGACATTTAATATATGTGCACTGGATCAAAAATATATGTGCACTGGGTATGTTTAATATATGTGCACTGGATATATAATATGTGTGCACTGCATATTTAATATATGTGCACTGGATATATATATTATATGTGCACTGGTTAATTAATATATGTGCACTGGATATATATAATATATGTGCACTGGATATATATAATATGTGTGCAATGGAAATATAATATATGTGCACTGGATATATAATATATATGTGCCCTGGATATATATAATATATGTGCACTGGATCTATAGTATATGTGCACTGGATATATATAATATATGTGCACTGGATATATAATATATATGTGCCCTGGATATATATAATATATGTGCACTGGATATTTAATATATGTGCACTGGATATATAAAATATAAGTGCACTGGATTGATAATTTATGTGCAATGGATATATATAATATATGTGCGCTGGATATATGTAATATATGTGCACTAGATATATAATATATGTGCACTGGATATTTATAATATATATGCACTGGATATATAATATATGTGCAATGGATATATTTAATTTATGTGCACTGGATATATAATATATGTGCACTGGATATATATAATATATGTGCACTCGATATATGAAATATGTGCACTGGATATATATAATATATGTGCACTGGATCTATAATATATGTGCACTGGATACATAATATATGTGCATTGGATATTTAATATATGTGCACTGGATATATATAATATATGTGCACTGGATATATATAATATGTGTGCACTGGATATATAATATATGTGCACTGGACATTTAATATATGTGCACTGGATCAATAATATATGTGCACTGGAAATGTTTAATATATGTGCACTGGATATATAATATATGTGCACTGCATATTTAATATATGTGCACTGGATATATATATATTATATGTGTACTGGATAATTAATATATGTGCACTGGATCTATAGTATATATGCACTGGATATTTAATATATCTGCACTGGATATATATATATAATATATGTGCACTGGATATTTAATATATGTGCACTGGATATATAAAATATATGTGCACTGGATTGATAATTTATGTACACTGGATATATATAATATATGTGCACTGGATATATTTAATATATGTACACTGGATATATATAATATATGTGCACTGGATATATAATATATGTGCACTAGATATTTATAATATATGCACTGGATATATAATATATGTGCACTGGATATATATAATATATGTGCACTGGATATATGAAATATGTGCACTGGATATATATAATATATGTGCACTGGATATTTATAATATGTGTGCAATGGAAATATAATATATGTGCACTGGATATATAATATATATGTGCACTGGATATATATAATATATGTGCACTGGATCTATAGTATATGTACACTGGATATTTAATATATCTGCACTGGATATATAATATATGTGCACTGGATATTTATTTTATGTGCACTGGATATATAAAATATATGTGCACTGGATTGATAATTTATGTGCACTGGATATATATAATATATGTGCACTGGATATATTTAATATATGTACACTGGTTATATTTAATATATGTACACTGGATATATATAATATATGTGCACTGGATATATAATATATGCGCAATGGATATTTAATATATGTGCGCTGGATATATATAATATATGTGCAATGGATATATTTAATTTATGTGCAATGGATATATAATATATGTGCACTGGATATATATAATATATGTGCACTCGATATATGAAATATGTGCACTGGATATATATAATATATGTGCACTGGATCTATAATATATGTGCACTGGATACATAATATATGTGCATTGGATATTTAATATATGTGCACTGGATATATATAATATATGTGCACTGGATATATATAATATGTGTGCACTGGATATATAATATATGTGCACTGGACATTTAATATATGTGCACTGGATCAATAATATATGTGCACTGGAAATGTTTAATATATGTGCACTGGATATATAATATATGTGCACTGCATATTTAATATATGTGCACTGGATATATATATATTATATGTGCACTGGATAATTAATATATGTGCACTGGATATATATAATATATGTGCACTGGATATATATAATATGTGTGCAAAGTAAATAAAATATATGTGCACTGGATATATAATATATATGTGCACTGGATATATATAATATATGTGCACTGGATCTATAGTATATGTGCACTGGATATTTAATATATCTGCACTGGATATATATATAATATATGTGCACTGGATATTTAATATATGTGCACTGGATATATAAAATATATGTGCACTGGATTGATAATTTATGTGCACTGGATATATATAATATATGTGCACTGGATATATTTAATATATGTGCACTGGATATATTTAATATATGTACACTGGATATATATAATATATGTGCACTGGATATATTTAATATATGTGCACTGGATATATTTAATATATGTACACTGGATATATATAATATATGTGCACTGGATATATAATATATGTGCACTGGATATTTAATATATGTGCGCTGGATATACATAATATATGTGCACTAGATATATAATATATGTGCATTGGATATTTATAATATATATGCACTGGATATATAATATATGTGCAATGGATATATTTAATATATGTGCACTGGATATATAATATATGTGCACTGGATATATATAATATATGTGCACTGGATATATGAAATATGTGCACTGGATATATATAATATATGTGCACTGGATATATATAATATGTGTGCAATGGAAATATAATATATGTGCACTGGATATATAATATATATGTGCACTGGATATATATATAATATGTGCACTGGATCTATAGTATATGTGCACTGGATATGTAATATATCTGCACTGAATATATATATAATATATGTGCACTGGATATTTAATATATGTGCACTGGATATATAAAATATATGTGCACTGGATTGATAATTTATGTGCACTGGATATATATAATAAATGTGCACTGGATATATTTAATATATGTGCACTGGATATATTTAATATATGTACACTGGATATATATAACATATGTGCACTGGATATATAATATATGTGCACTGGATATTTAATATATGTGGGCTGGATATATATAATATATGTGCACTAGATATATAATATATGTGCACTGGATATATAATATATGTGCACTGAATATTTAATATATGTGCACTGGATATATATAATATATGTGCACTGGATATACAATATATGTGCACTGGATATTTAATATATGTGCACTGCATATTTAATATATGTGCACTGGATTTATATAATATATGTGCACTGGATATATATAATATATGTGCACTGGATATATATAATATATGTGCACTGAATATATAATATATGTGCACTGCATGTTTAATATATGTGCACTGGATATATATATTATAAGTGCACTGGATATTTAATATATGTGCACTGGATATATATAATATATGTGCAATGGATATTTATAATATGTGTGCACTGGATATTTAATATATGTGCATTGGATATTTATTATATCTGCACTGGATATATATAATATATGTGCTCTGGATATTTAATATATGTGCACTGGATATATATAATATATGTGCACTGGATATATAATATATGT
The DNA here is from genome assembly GCF_031893055.1 of Leptodactylus fuscus. Classification (NCBI taxonomy): domain Eukaryota; kingdom Metazoa; phylum Chordata; class Amphibia; order Anura; family Leptodactylidae; genus Leptodactylus; species Leptodactylus fuscus. The sequence goes on along the minus strand of NC_134267.1, from coordinate 248,444,227 downwards.
GCACTTGATATTTTTAATATATGTGCACTGGATATATTTAATATATGTGCACTGGATATATAATATATGTGCACTGGATATATATAATATATGTGCCCTGGATATATAATATATGTACACTGGATATATATAATATGTGTGCACCGGATATATCATATATGTTCACTGGATATATTTAATGTATGTGCACTGGATATTTAATATATGTGCATTGGATATTTTTAATATATGTGCACTGAATATTTAATATATGTGCACTGGTTATATATAATATATGTGCACTGGATATATAATATATGTGCACTGGACATTTAATATATGTGCACTGGATCAATAATATATGTGCACTGAGTATGTTTAATATATGTGCACTGGATATTTAATATATGTGCACTGCATATTTAATATATGTGCACTGGATATATATAATATTTGTGCACTGGATAATTAATATATGTGCACTGGATATATATAATATATGTGCACTGGATATATATATATTATGTGTGCAATGGAAATATAATATATGTGCACTGGATATATAATATATATGTGCACTGGATATATATAATATATGTGCACTGGATCTATAGTATATGTGCACTGGATATTTAATATATCTGCACTGGATATATATATAATATATGTGCACTGGATATATAATATATGTGCACTGGATATATATAATATATGTGCACTGTATATATGAAATATGTGCACTGGATATATATAATATATGTGCACTGGATCTATAGTATATGTGCACTGGATATATAATATATGTGCATTGGATATTTAATATATGTACACTGGATACATATAATATATGGACACTGGATATATAATATATGTGCACTGGATATTTAATATATGTGGACTGGATATATATATTATATGTGCACTAGATATATAATATATGTGCACTGGATATTTATAATATATATGCACTGGATATATAATATATTTGCAATGGATATATTTAATATATGTGCACTGGATATATATAATATATGTGCACTGGATCTTTAATATATGTGCACTGGATATATATATAATATATGTGCACTGGATATATAATATATGTGCACTGGATATTTATAATAAATTTGCACTGGATATATGATATATGTGCAGTGAATATATATAAAATATGTGTACTGGATCAATAATATATGTGCACTGGGTATAAATAATATATGTGCACTGAATATATAATATATGTGCACTGGATATATGAAATATGTGCACTGTATATATATAATATATGTGCAATGGATATATATAATATGTGTGCACTGGATATTTAATATATGTGCACTGGATATTTAATATATGTTGACTGGATATATATAATATATGTGCACTGGATATTTAATATATGTGCACTGGATATATATAAGATATGTGCACTGGATATATAATATATGTGCACTTGATATTTTTAATATATGTGCACTGGATATATTTCATATATGTGCACTGGATATATAATATACGTGCACTGCATATTTAATATATGTGCACTGGATATATATATTATATGTGCACTGGATATTTAATATATGTGCACTGGATATATATAATATATGTGCACTGGATATATATAATATGTGTGCAATGGAAATATAATATATGTGCATTGGATATTTAATATATCTGCACTGGATATATATAATATATGTGCTCTGGATATTTAATATATGTGCACTGGATATATATAATATATGTGCACTGGATATATAATATATGTGCACTTGATATTTTTAATATATGTGCACTGGATATATTTAATATATGTGCACTGGATATATAATATATGTGCACTGGATATATATAATATATGTGCCCTGGATATATAATATATGTACACTGGATATATATAATATGTGTGCACCGGATATATCATATATGTTCACTGGATATATTTAATATATGTGCACTGGATATTTAATATATGTGCATTGGATATTTTTAATATATGTGCACTGAATATTTAATATATGTGCACTGGTTATATATAATATATGTGCACTGGATATATAATATATGTGCACTGGACATTTAATATATGTGCACTGGATCAATAATATATGTGCACTGAGTATGTTTAATATATGTGCACTGGATATTTAATATATGTGCACTGCATATTTAATATATGTGCACTGGATATATATAATATTTGTGCACTGGATAATTAATATATGTGCACTGGATATATATAATATATGTGCACTGGATATATATATATTATGTGTGCAATGGAAATATAATATATGTGCACTGGATATATAATATATATGTGCACTGGATATATATAATATATGTGCACTGGATCTATAGTATATGTGCACTGGATATTTAATATATCTGCACTGGATATATATATAATATATGTGCACTGGATATATAATATATGTGCACTGGATATATATAATATATGTGCACTGTATATATGAAATATGTGCACTGGATATATATAATATATGTGCACTGGATCTATAGTATATGTGCACTGGATATATAATATATGTGCATTGGATATTTAATATATGTACACTGGATACATATAATATATGGACACTGGATATATAATATATGTGCACTGGATATTTAATATATGTGGACTGGATATATATATTATATGTGCACTAGATATATAATATATGTGCACTGGATATTTATAATATATATGCACTGGATATATAATATATATGCAATGGATATATTTAATATATGTGCACTGGATATATATAATATATGTGCACTGGATCTTTAATATATGTGCACTGGATATATATATAATATATGTGCACTGGATATATAATATATGTGCACTGGATATTTATAATAAATTTGCACTGGATATATGATATATGTGCAGTGAATATATATAAAATATGTGTACTGGATCAATAATATATGTGCACTGGGTATAAATAATATATGTGCACTGAATATATAATATATGTGCACTGGATATATGAAATATGTGCACTGTATATATATAATATATGTGCAATGGATATATATAATATGTGTGCACTGGATATTTAATATATGTGCACTGGATATTTAATATATGTTGACTGGATATATATAATATATGTGCACTGGATATTTAATATATGTGCACTGGATATATATAAGATATGTGCACTGGATATATAATATATGTGCACTTGATATTTTTAATATATGTGCACTGGATATATTTCATATATGTGCACTGGATATATAATATACGTGCACTGCATATTTAATATATGTGCACTGGATATATATATTATATGTGCACTGGATATTTAATATATGTGCACTGGATATATATAATATATGTGCACTGGATATATATAATATGTGTGCAATGGAAATATAATATATGTGCACTAGATATAAAATATATATGTGCACTGGATATATATAAGATATGTGCACTGGATATATAATATATGTGCACTTGATATTTTTAATATATGTGCACTGGATATATTTCATATATGTGCACTGGATATTTAATTTATGTGCACTGGATATTTAATATATCTGCACTGGATATATATAATATATGTGCACTGGATATTTAATATATGTGCACTGGAATTATATAATATATGTGCACTGGATATATAATATATGTGCACTGGATATATTTAATATATGTGCACTGGATATTTATAATATATGTGCACTGGATATCTAATATATGTGCAATGGACATATTTAATATATGTGCACTGGATATATAATATATGTGCACTGGATATATATAATATATGTGCACTCGATATATGAAATATGTGCACTGGATATATATAATATATGTGCACTGGATCTATAATATATGTGCACTGGATACATAATATATGTGCACTGGATATTTAATATATGTGCACTGGATATATATAATATATGTGCACTGGACATTTAATATATGTGCACTGGATCAAAAATATATGTGCACTGGTTATGTTTAATATATGTGCACTGGATATATAATATATGTGCACTGCATATTTAATATATGTGCACTGGATATATATATTATATGTGCACTGGATAATTAATATATGTGCACTGGATATATATAATATATGTGCACTGGATATATATAATATGTGTGCCTTGGAAATATAATATATGTGCACTGGATATATAATATATATGTGCACTGGATATATATAATATTTGTGCACTGGATCTATAGTATATGTGCACTGGATATTTAATATATCTGCACTGGATATATATATATATATATATATATATATAATATATGTGCACTGGATATTTAATATGTGCACTGGATATATAAAATATAAGTGCACTGGATTGATAATTTATGTGCACTGGATATATGTAATATATGTGCACTGGATATATAATATATGTGCACTGGATATTTAATATATGTGCGCTGGATATATATAATATATGTGCACTAGATATATAATATATGTGCACTGGATATATATAATATATGTGCACTGTATATATGAAATATGTGCACTGGATATATATAATATATGTGCACTGGATCTATAATATATGTGCACTGGATATAAAATATATGTGCACTGGATATTTAATATATGTGCACTGGATATATATAATATATGTGCACTGGATATATAATACATGTGCACTGGATATTTAATATATGTGCACTGGATATATTTAATATATGTACACTGGATATATATAATATATGTGCACTGGATATATAATATATGTGCAATGGATATATTTAACATATGTGCACTGGATATATAATATATGTGCACTGGATATAAAATATATATAAGCATTGGATATATATATATTATATGTGCACTGGATATTTAATATATGTGCGCTGGATATATAATATATGTGCACTGGATATATAATATATGTGCAATGGATATATTTAACATATGTGCACTGGATATATAATATATGTGCACTGGATATAAAATATATATAAGCATTGGATATATATATATATTATATGTGCACTGGATATTTAATGTATGTGCACTGGATATTTAATATATCTGAACTGGATATATATAATATATGTGCACTGGATATTTAATATATGTGCACTGGATAAATAAAATATATGTGCACTTGATATTTTTAATATATCTTCACTGGATATATTTAATATATGTGCACTGGATATTTAATATATGTACACTGAATTTATATAATAAATGTGCACTGGATATATAATATATGTGCACTGGATATTTAATATATGTGCACTGGATATATATAATATATGCACTGGATATTTATAATATATGTGCACTGGATATATAATACATGTGCAATGGATATATTTAACATATGTGCACTGGATATGTAATATATGTGCACTGGATATATATAATATATGTGCACTCGATATATGAAATATGTGCACTGGATATATATAATATATGTGCACTGGATCTATAATATATGTGCACTGGATATATAATATATGTGCACTGGATATTTAATATATGTGCACTGGATATATATAATATATGTGCACTGGATATATAATATATGTGCACTGGATATATAATATATGTGCACTGGATATTTATAATATATATGCACTGGATATATAATATATGTGCAATGGATATATTTAATATATGTGCACTGGATATATAAAATATTTGCACTGGATATAAAATATATATGTGCACTGGATATATATATTATATGTGCACTGGATATTTAATGTATGTGCACTGGATATTTAATATATCTGCACTGGATATATATAATATATGTGCACTGGATATTTAATATATGTGCGCTGGATATATATAATATATGTGCACTTGATATTTTTAATATATCTGCACTGTATATATTTAATATATGTGCACTGGATATTTAATATATGTACACTGAATTTATATAATAAATGTGCACTGGATATATAATATATGTGCACTGGATATTTAATATATGTGCACTGGATATATATAATATATGTGCACTAGATATATAATATTTGTGCACTGGATATATAATATATATGCACTGGATATTTATAATATATGTGCACTGGATATATAATACATGTGCAATGGATATATTTAACATATGTGCACTGGATATATAATATATGTGCACTGGATCTATAATATATGTGCACTGGATACATAATATATGTGCACTGGATATTTAATATATGTGCACTGGATATATATATAATACATGTGCACTGGATATATATAATATATGTGCACTGGATATACAATATATGTGCACTGGATATTTAATATATGTGCACTGCATATTTAATATATGTGCACTGGATATATATAATATTTGTGCACTGGATATATATAATATATGTGCACTGGATATATATAATATATGTGCACTGAATATATAATATATGTGCACTGCATATTTAATATATGTGCACTGGATATATATATCATAAGTGCACTGGATATTTAATATATGTGCACTGGATATATATAATATATGTGCTATGGATATTTATAATATGTGTGCACTGGATATTTAATATATGTGCATTGGATATTTAATATATCTGCACTGGATATATATAATATATGTGCTCTGGATATTTAATATATGTGCACTGGATATATATAATATATGTGCACTGGATATATAATATATGTGCACTTGATATTTTTAATATATGTGCACTGGATATATTTAATAAATGTGCACTGGATATATAATATATGTGCACTGGATATATATAATATATGTGCCCTGGATATATAATATATGTACACTGGATATATATAATATGTGTGCACCGGATATATCATATATGTTCACTGGATATATTTAATGTATGTGCACTGGATATTTAATATATGTGCATTGGATATTTTTAATATATGTGCACTGGATATTTAATATATGTGCACTGGTTATATATAATATATGTGCACTGGATATATAATATATGTGCACTGGACATTTAATATATGTGCACTGGATCAATAATATATGTGCACTGAGTATGTTTAATATATGTGCACTGGATATTTAATATATGTGCACTGCATATTTAATATATGTGCACTTTATATATATATTATTTGTGCACTGGTTAATTAATATATGTGCACTGGATATATATAATATATGTGCACTGGATATATATATATATTATGTGTGCAATGGAAATATAATATATGTGCACTGGATATATAATATATATGTGCACTGGATATATATAATATATGTGCACTGGATCTATAGTATATGTGCACTGGATATTTAATATATCTGCACTGGATATATATATAATATATGTGCACTGGATATATAATATATGTGCACTGGATATATATAATATATGTGCACTGTATATATGAAATATGTGCACTGTATATATGAAATATGTGCACTGGATATATGAAATATGTGCACTGGATATATATAATATATGTGCACTGGATCTATAGTATATGTGCACTGGATATTTAATATATGTACACTGGATACATATAATATATGTGCGCTGGATATATATAATATATGTGCACTAGATATATAATATATGTGCACTGGATATATATAATATATGTGCACTGTATATATGAAATATGTGCACTGGATATATATAATATATGTGCACTGGATCTATAATATATGTGCACTGGATATAAAATATATGTGCACTGGATATTTAATATATGTGCACTGGATATATATAATATATGTGCACTGGATATATAATACATGTGCACTGGATATTTAATATATGTGCACTGGATATATATATGTGCACTAGATATATAATATATGTGCACTGGATATTTATAACATATATGTACTGGATATATAATATATATGCAATGGATATATTTAATATATGTGCACTGGATATTTAATATATGTGCACTGGATATATTTAATATATGTACACTGGATATATATAATATATGTGCACTGGATATATAATATGTGTGCACTGGATATTTAATATATGTGCGCTGGATATATAATATATGTGCACTGGATATATAATATATGTGCAGTGGATATTTAATATATGTGCACTGGATATATATAATATATGTGCACTGGATATATAATATATGTGCACTGGATATATAATATATGTGCACTGGATATATATATTATATGTGCACTAGATATATAATATATGTGCACTGGATATTTATAATATATATGCACTGGATATATAATATATGTGCAATGGATATATTTAATATATGTGCACTGGATATATAAAATATGTGCACTGGATATAAAATATATATGTGCACTGGATATATATATTATATGTGCACTGGATATTTAATGTATGTGCACTGGATATTTAATATATCTGCACTGGATATATATAATATATGTGCACTGGATATTTAATATATGTGCGCTGGATATATATAATATATGTGCACTTGACATTTTTAATATATCTGCACTGTATATATTTAATATATGTGCACTGGATATTTAATATATGTACACTGAATTCATATAATAAATGTGCACTGGATATATAATATATGTGCACTGGATATTTAATATATGTGCACTGGATATATATAATATATGTGCACTAGATATATAATATTTGTGCACTGGATATATAATATATATGCACTGGATATTTATAATATATGTGCACTGGATATATAATACATGTGCAATGGATATATTTAACATATGTGCACTGGATATATAATATATGTGCACTGGATCTATAATATATGTGCACTGGATACATAATATATGTGCACTGGATATTTAATATATGTGCACTGGATATATATATAATACATGTGCACTGGATATATAATATATGTGCACTGGATATATATATGTGCACTGGATATATAATATATGTGCACTGGATATATATAATATATGTGCACTGGATATTTAATATATGTGCACTGGACATTTAATATATGTGCACTGGACACATATAATATATGTGCACTGGATATATAATATATGTGCACTGGATATTTAATATATGTGCGCTGGATATATATAATATATGTGCACTAGATATATAATATATGTGCACTGGATATTTATAATATATATGCACTGGATATATAATATATGTGCACTGGATATATATAATATATGTGCACTGGATATATATAATATATGTGCAATGGATATATTTAATATATGTGCACTGGATATATAATATATGTGCACTGGATATATATAATATATGTGCACTGGATATATATAATATATGTGCACTGGATATATATAATATATATGCACTGGATCTATAGTATATGTGCACTGGATATTTAATATATCTGCACTGGATATATATATAATATATGTGCACTGGATATTTAATATATGTGCACTGGATATATAAAATATATGTGCACTGGATTGATAATTTATGTGCACTGGATATATATAATATATGTGCACTGGATATATTTAATATATGTACACTGGATATATATAATATATGTGCACTGGATATATAATATATGTGCACTGGATATTTAATATATGTGCGCTGGATAAATATAATATATGTGCACTAGATATATAATATATGTGCACTGGATATATATAATATATGTGCACTGTATATATGAAATATGTGCACTGGATATATATAATATATGTGCACTGGATCTATAATATATGTGCACTGGATATAAAATATATGTGCACTGGATATTTAATATATGTGCACTGGATATATATAATATATGTGCACTGGATATATAATACATGTGCACTGGATATTTAATATATGTGCACTGGATATATATATTACATGTGCACTAGATATATAATATATGTGCACTGGATATTTATAACATATATGCACTGGATATATAATATATGTGCAATGGATATATTTAATATATGTGTACTGGATATTTAATATATGTGCACTGGATATATTTAATATATGTACACTGGATATATATAATATATGTGCACTGGATATTTAATATATGTGCGCTGGATATATATAATATATGTGCACTAGATATATAATATATGTGCACTGGATATATATAATATATGTGCACTGTATACATGAAATATGTGCACTGGATATATATAATATATGTGCACTGGATCTATAATATATGTGCACTGGATATAAAATATATGTGCACTGGATATTTAATATATGTGCACTGGATATATATAATATATGTGCACTGGATATATAATACATGTGCACTGGATATTTAATATATGTGCACTGGATATATATATTATATGTGCTCTAGATATATAATATATGTGCACTGGATATTTATAACATATATGCACTGGATATATAATATATGTGCAATGGATATATTTAATATATGTGCACTGGATATTTAATATATGTGCACTGGATATATTTAATATATGTACACTGGATACATATAATATATGTGCACTGGATATATAATATATGTGCACTGGATATTTAATATATGTGCGCTGGATATATAATATATGTGCACTGGATATATAATATATGTGCAATGGATATATTTAATATATGTGCACTGGATATATAATATATGTGCACTGGATATAAAATATATATGTGCATTGGATATATATATATTATATGTGCACTGGATATTAAATGTATGTGCACTGGATATTTAATATATCTGCACTGGATATATATAATATACACTCACCGGCCACTTTATTAGGTACACCATGCTAGTAACGAGTTGGACCCCCTTTTGTCTTCAGAACTGCCTCAATTTTTCATGGCATAGATTCAACAAGGTGCTGGAAGCATTCCTCAGAGATTTTGGTCCATATTGACATGATGGCATCACACAGTTGCAGTCGCAGATTTGTCGGCTGCACATCCATGATGCGAATCTCCCGTTCCACCACATCCCAAAGATGCTCCTCTATTGGATTGAGATCTGGTGACTGTGGAGGCCATTGGAGTACAGTGAACTCATTGTCATGTTCAAGAAACCAGTCTGAGATGATTCCAGCTTTATGACATGGCATTGCATTATCCTGCTGAAAGTAGCCATCAGATGTTGGGTACATTGTGGTCATAAAGGGATGGACATGGTCAGCAACAATACTCAGGTAGGCTTTGGCGTTGCAACGATGCTCAATTGGTACCAAGGGGCCCAAAGAGTGCCAAGAAAATATTCCCCACACCATGACACCACCACCACCAGCCTGAACCGTTACCGATACAAGGCAGGATGGATCCATGCTTTCATGTTGTTGACGCCAAATTCTGACTCTACCATCCGAATGTCGCAGCAGAAATCGAGACTCGTCAGACCAGGCAACGTTTTTCCAATCTTCAATTGTCCAATTTCGATGAGCTTGTGCAAATTGTAGCCTCAGTTTCCTGTTCTTAGCTGAAAGGAGTGGCACCCGGTGTGGTCTTCTGCTGCTGTAGGCCATCTGTAGCCTCAAAGTTGGACGTACTGTGCGGCGTTCAGAGATGCTCTTCTGGCTACCTTGGTTGTAACGGGTGGCTATTTGAGTCACTGTTGCCTTTCTATCAGCTGGAACCAGTCTGGCCATTCTCCTCTGACCTCTGGCATCAACAACGCATTTCCGCCCACAGAACTGCCGCTCACTGGATGTTTTTTCTTTTTCGGACCATTCTCTGTAAACCCTAGAGACGGTTGTGCGTGAAAATCCCAGTAGATCAGCAGTTTCTGAAATACTCAGACCAGCCCTTCTGGCACCAACAACCATGCCACGTTCAAAGGCACTCAAATCACCTTTCTTCCCCATACTGATGCTCGGTTTGAACTGCAGGAGATTGTCTTGACCATGTCTACATGCCTAAATGCACTGAGTTGCCGCCATGTGATTGGCTGATTAGAAATTAAGTGTTAACGAGCAGTTGGACAGGTGTACCTAATAAAGTGGCCGGTGAGTGTATGTGCACTGGATATTTAATATATGTGCACTGGATATATAAAATATATGTGCACTTGATATTTTTAATATATCTTCACTGGATATATTTAATATATGTGCACTGGATATTTAATATATGTACACTGAATTTATATAATAAATGTGCACTGGATATATAATATATGTGCACTGGATATTTAATATATGTGCACTGGATATATATAATATATGCACTGGATATTTATAATATATGTGCACTGGATATATAATACATGTGCAATGGATATATTTAACATATGTGCACTGGATATCTAATATATGTGCACTGGATATATATAATATATGTGCACTCGATATATGAAATATGTGCACTGGATATATATAATATATGTGCACTGGATCTATAATATATGTGCACTGGATATATAATATATGTGCAATGGATATATTAATAATATATGTGCACTGGATATATATAATATATGTGTACTGGATATATAATATATGTGCACTGGATATATAATATATGTGCACTGGATATATATATTATATGTGCACTAGATATATAATATATGTGCACTGGATATTTATAATATATATGCACTGGATATATAATATATGTGCAATGGATATATTTAATATATGTGCACTGGATATAAAATATATATGTGCACTGGATATATATATTATATGTGCACTGGATATTTAATGTATGTGCACTGGATATTTAATATATCTGCACTGGATATATATAATATATGTGCACTGGATATTTAATATATCTGCACTGGATATTTAATATATGTACACTGAATTTATATAATAAATGTGCACTGGATATATAATATATGTGCACTGGATATTTAATATATGTGCACTGGATATATATAATATATGTGCACTAGATATATAATATTTGTGCACTGGATATATAATATATATGCACTGGATATTTATAATATATGTGCACTGGATATATAATACATGTGCAATGGATATATTTAACATATGTGCACTGGATATATATATATATAATATGTGCACTCGATATATGAAATATGTGCACTGGATATATATAATATATGTGCACTGGATGTATAATATATGTGCACTGGATACATAATATATGTGCACTGGATACATAATATATGTGCACTGGATATTTAATATATGTGCACTGGATATATATAATACATGTGCCCTGGATATATAATATATGTGCACTGGATATATATAATATATGTGCACTGGATATATAATATATGTGCACTGGATATATATAATATATGTGCACTGGATATATAATATATGTGCACTGGACATTTAATATATGTGCACTGGATCAATAATATATGTGCACTGGGTATGTTTAATATGTGTGCACTGGATATTTAATATATACACTGGATACATATAATATATGTGCACTGGATATATAATATATGTGCACTGGATATTTAATATATGTGCGCTGGATATATATAATATATGTGCACTAGATATATAATATATGTGCACTGGATATTTATAATATATATGCACTGGATATATAATATATGTGCAATGGATATATTTAATATATGTGCACTGGATAAATAATATATGTGCACTGGATATATATAATATATATGCACTGTATATATGAAATATGTGCACTGGATATATATAATATATGTGCACTGGATCTATAATATATGTGCACTGGATATATAATATATGTGCACTGGATATTTAATATATGTACACTGGATATATATAATATATGTGCACTGGATATATAATATATGTGCACTAGATATATAATATATGTGCACTGGATATTTATAATATATATGCACTGCATATATAATATATGTGCACTGGATATATTTAATATATGTGCACTGGATATATAATATATGTGCACTGGATATATATAATATATGTGCACTGGATATATAATATATGTGCACTAGATATTTAATATATGTGCACTGGATCTATAATATATGTGTACTGGATATATAATATATGTGCACTGGATATTTAATATATGTCCACTGGATATATATAATATATGTGCACTGGATATTTAATATATGTGCACTGGATATTTTTAATAAATGTGCACTGGATATATAATATATATGCAGTGAATATATATAATATATGTGTACTGGATCAATAATATATGTGCACTGGATATATATAATATATGTGCATTGGATATATATAATATGTGTGCACTGGATATTTAATATATGTGCACTGGATATTTAATATATCTGCACTGGATATATATAATATATGTGCACTGGATATTTAATATATGTGCACTGGATATATATAATATATGTGCACTGGATTGATAATTTATGTGCACTGGATATATATAATATATGTGCACTGGATATTTTTAACATATGTGCACTGGATATTTAATATATGTACATTGAATATATATAATAAATGTGCACTGGATATTTAATATATGTGCACTGGATATATATAATATATGTACACTAGATATACAATATATGTGCACTGGATATTTATAATATATGTGCACTGGATATATAATATATGTGCACTGGACATTTAATATATGTGCACTGGATATATTTAATATATGTGCACTGGATATATAATATATGTGCACTGAATATATATATATATAACATATGTGCACTGGATCAATAATATATGTGAACTGGGTATATTTAATATATGTGCACTGGATATATAAAATATATGTGCACTGGATTGATAATTTATGTGCACTGGATATATATAATATATGTGCACTGGATATATTTAATATATGTGCACTGGATATATTTAATATATACACTGGATATATATAATATATGTGCACTGGATATATAATATATGTGCACTGGATATTTAATATATGTGCACAGGATATATATAATATATGTGCACTAGATATATAATATATGTGCACTGGATATTTATAATATATATGCACTGGATATATAATATATGTGCAATGGATATATTTAATATATGTGCACTGGATATATAATATATGTGCACGGGATAGATATAATATATGTGGACTGGATATATGAAATATGTGCACTGGATATATATAATATATGTGCACTGGATCTATAATATATGTGCACTGGATATATAATAAATGTGCACTGGATATTTAATATATGTGCACCGGATATATATAATGTATGTGCACTGGATATATAATATATGTGCACTGGATATATAATATATGTGCACTGGATATTTATAATATATGTGCACTGGATATATAATATATGTGCAGTGAATATATATAATATATGTGTACTGGATCAATAATATATGTGCACTGGGTATATTTAATATTTGTGCACTGGATATATAATATATGTGCACTACATATTTAATATATGTGCACTGGATATTTAATATATGTGCACTGGATATATATAATATATGTGCACTGGATATATAATATATGTGCACTGGATATTTATAATATATGTGCACTGGATATATAATATATGTGCACTGAATATATATATATAACATATGTGCACTGGATCAATAATATATGTGCACTGGGTATATTTAATATATGTGCACTGGATATATATAATATATTTGCACTGGAAATAAAATATATTTGCACTGGATATATATATAATATATGTGCACTGGATCTATAGTATATGTGCACTGGATATTTAATATATGTGCACTGGATATTTAACATATTTGCACTGGATATATATAATATATGTGCACCGGATATTTAATATATGTGCAATGGATATATTTAATATATGTGCACTGTATATATAATATATGTGCAATGGATATATTTAATATATGTGCACTGTATATATAATATATGTGCACTGGATATTTAACATATTTGCACTGGATATATATAATATATGTGCACCGGATATTTAATATATGTGCAATGGATATATTTAATATATGTGCACTGTATATATAATATATGTGCACTGGATATATATAATATATGTGCACTGAATCAAAAATATATGTGCACTGGATATTTTTAATATACGTGCACTGGATCTATGATATATGTGCAATGGATATATTATATATATATGTGCACTGGATATATAATATATTAGCACTGGATATTTAACATATGTGCACTGGATATATAATATATGTGCACTGGATATTTAATATATGTGCACTGGATTTATATAACATATGTGCATTGGATATATAATATATGTGCACTGGATATTTAATATATGTGCACTGGATTTATATAATATATGTGCACTGGATATATAATATATGTGCACTGGATATATTTAATATATGTGCACTGGATATATAATATATGTGCACTGGATATATATAATATGTGTGCACTGGATATATATAATATGTGTGCACTGGATATATAATATATGTGCACTGTATATATTATATATGTGCACTGGATATTTATAATATATGTGCACTGGATATATAATATATGTGCAGTGAATATATATATATAATATATGTGTACTGGATCAATAATATATGTGCACTGGGTATATTTAATATTTGTGCACTGGATATATAATATATGTGTACTGCATATTTAATATATGTGCACTGGATATTTAATATATGTGCACTGGATATATATAATATATGTGCACTGGATATATATAATATATGTGCACTGGATATATAATATATGTGCACTGGATATATAATATATGTGCACTGGATATTTATAATATATGTGCACTGGATATATAATATATGTGCACTGGATATATATAATATATGTGCACTGGATATATAATATATGTGCACTGGATATTTATAATATATGTGCACTGGATATATAATATATGTGCACTGGATATATATAATAAATGTGCCCTGGATATATAATATATGTACACTGGATATATATAATATGTGTGCACCGGATATATCATATATGTGCACTGGATATATATAATATATGTTCACTGGATATATAATATATGTGCACTGGATATATTTAATATATGTGCACTGGATATATATTTGAGTCACGGTTGCCTTTCTATCAGCTCGAACCAGTCTGGCCATTCTCCTCTGACCTCTGGCATCAACAACGCATTTCCGCCCACAGAACTGCCGCTCACTGGATGTTTTTTCTTTTTCGGACCATTCTCTGTAAACCCTAGAGACGGTTGTGCGTGAAAATCCCAGTAGATCAGCAGTTTCTGAAATACTCAGACCAGCCCTTCTGGCACCAACAACCATGCCACGTTCAAAGGCACTCAAATCACCTTTCTTCCCCATACTGATGCTCGGTTTGAACTGCAGGAGATTGTCTTGACCATGTCTACATGCCTAAATGCACTGAGTTGCCGCCATGTGATTGGCTGATTAGAAATTAAGTGTTAACGAGCAGTTGGACAGGTGTACCTAATAAAGTGGCCGGTGAGTGTATGTGCACTGGATATTTAATATATGTGCACTGGATATATAAAATATATGTGCACTTGATATTTTTAATATATCTTCACTGGATATATTTAATATATGTGCACTGGATATTTAATATATGTACACTGAATTTATATAATAAATGTGCACTGGATATATAATATATGTGCACTGGATATTTAATATATGTGCACTGGATATATATAATATATGCACTGGATATTTATAATATATGTGCACTGGATATATAATACATGTGCAATGGATATATTTAACATATGTGCACTGGATATCTAATATATGTGCACTGGATATATATAATATATGTGCACTCGATATATGAAATATGTGCACTGGATATATATAATATATGTGCACTGGATCTATAATATATGTGCACTGGATATATAATATATGTGCAATGGATATATTAATAATATATGTGCACTGGATATATATAATATATGTGTACTGGATATATAATATATGTGCACTGGATATATAATATATGTGCACTGGATATATATATTATATGTGCACTAGATATATAATATATGTGCACTGGATATTTATAATATATATGCACTGGATATATAATATATGTGCAATGGATATATTTAATATATGTGCACTGGATATAAAATATATATGTGCACTGGATATATATATTATATGTGCACTGGATATTTAATGTATGTGCACTGGATATTTAATATATCTGCACTGGATATATATAATATATGTGCACTGGATATTTAATATATCTGCACTGGATATTTAATATATGTACACTGAATTTATATAATAAATGTGCACTGGATATATAATATATGTGCACTGGATATTTAATATATGTGCACTGGATATATATAATATATGTGCACTAGATATATAATATTTGTGCACTGGATATATAATATATATGCACTGGATATTTATAATATATGTGCACTGGATATATAATACATGTGCAATGGATATATTTAACATATGTGCACTGGATATATATATATATAATATGTGCACTCGATATATGAAATATGTGCACTGGATATATATAATATATGTGCACTGGATGTATAATATATGTGCACTGGATACATAATATATGTGCACTGGATACATAATATATGTGCACTGGATATTTAATATATGTGCACTGGATATATATAATACATGTGCCCTGGATATATAATATATGTGCACTGGATATATATAATATATGTGCACTGGATATATAATATATGTGCACTGGATATATATAATATATGTGCACTGGATATATAATATATGTGCACTGGACATTTAATATATGTGCACTGGATCAATAATATATGTGCACTGGGTATGTTTAATATGTGTGCACTGGATATTTAATATATACACTGGATACATATAATATATGTGCACTGGATATATAATATATGTGCACTGGATATTTAATATATGTGCGCTGGATATATATAATATATGTGCACTAGATATATAATATATGTGCACTGGATATTTATAATATATATGCACTGGATATATAATATATGTGCAATGGATATATTTAATATATGTGCACTGGATAAATAATATATGTGCACTGGATATATATAATATATATGCACTGTATATATGAAATATGTGCACTGGATATATATAATATATGTGCACTGGATCTATAATATATGTGCACTGGATATATAATATATGTGCACTGGATATTTAATATATGTACACTGGATATATATAATATATGTGCACTGGATATATAATATATGTGCACTAGATATATAATATATGTGCACTGGATATTTATAATATATATGCACTGCATATATAATATATGTGCACTGGATATATTTAATATATGTGCACTGGATATATAATATATGTGCACTGGATATATATAATATATGTGCACTGGATATATAATATATGTGCACTAGATATTTAATATATGTGCACTGGATCTATAATATATGTGTACTGGATATATAATATATGTGCACTGGATATTTAATATATGTCCACTGGATATATATAATATATGTGCACTGGATATTTAATATATGTGCACTGGATATTTTTAATAAATGTGCACTGGATATATAATATATATGCAGTGAATATATATAATATATGTGTACTGGATCAATAATATATGTGCACTGGATATATATAATATATGTGCATTGGATATATATAATATGTGTGCACTGGATATTTAATATATGTGCACTGGATATTTAATATATCTGCACTGGATATATATAATATATGTGCACTGGATATTTAATATATGTGCACTGGATATATATAATATATGTGCACTGGATTGATAATTTATGTGCACTGGATATATATAATATATGTGCACTGGATATTTTTAACATATGTGCACTGGATATTTAATATATGTACATTGAATATATATAATAAATGTGCACTGGATATTTAATATATGTGCACTGGATATATATAATATATGTACACTAGATATACAATATATGTGCACTGGATATTTATAATATATGTGCACTGGATATATAATATATGTGCACTGGACATTTAATATATGTGCACTGGATATATTTAATATATGTGCACTGGATATATAATATATGTGCACTGAATATATATATATATATAACATATGTGCACTGGATCAATAATATATGTGAACTGGGTATATTTAATATATGTGCACTGGATATATAAAATATATGTGCACTGGATTGATAATTTATGTGCACTGGATATATATAATATATGTGCACTGGATATATTTAATATATGTGCACTGGATATATTTAATATATACACTGGATATATATAATATATGTGCACTGGATATATAATATATGTGCACTGGATATTTAATATATGTGCACTGGATATATATAATATATGTGCACTAGATATATAATATATGTGCACTGGATATTTATAATATATATGCACTGGATATATAATATATGTGCAATGGATATATTTAATATATGTGCACTGGATATATAATATATGTGCACGGGATAGATATAATATATGTGGACTGGATATATGAAATATGTGCACTGGATATATATAATATATGTGCACTGGATCTATAATATATGTGCACTGGATATATAATAAATGTGCACTGGATATTTAATATATGTGCACCGGATATATATAATGTATGTGCACTGGATATATAATATATGTGCACTGGATATATAATATATGTGCACTGGATATTTATAATATATGTGCACTGGATATATAATATATGTGCAGTGAATATATATAATATATGTGTACTGGATCAATAATATATGTGCACTGGGTATATTTAATATTTGTGCACTGGATATATAATATATGTGCACTACATATTTAATATATGTGCACTGGATATTTAATATATGTGCACTGGATATATATAATATATGTGCACTGGATATATAATATATGTGCACTGGATATTTATAATATATGTGCACTGGATATATAATATATGTGCACTGAATATATATATAACATATGTGCACTGGATCAATAATATATGTGCACTGGGTATATTTAATATATGTGCACTGGATATATATAATATATTTGCACTGGAAATAAAATATATTTGCACTGGATATATATATAATATATGTGCACTGGATCTATAGTATATGTGCACTGGATATTTAATATATGTGCACTGGATATTTAACATATTTGCACTGGATATATATAATATATGTGCACCGGATATTTAATATATGTGCAATGGATATATTTAATATATGTGCACTGTATATATAATATATGTGCAATGGATATATTTAATATATGTGCACTGTATATATAATATATGTGCACTGGATATTTAACATATTTGCACTGGATATATATAATATATGTGCACCGGATATTTAATATATGTGCAATGGATATATTTAATATATGTGCACTGTATATATAATATATGTGCACTGGATATATATAATATATGTGCACTGAATCAAAAATATATGTGCACTGGATATTTTTAATATACGTGCACTGGATCTATGATATATGTGCAATGGATATATTATATATATATGTGCACTGGATATATAATATATTAGCACTGGATATTTAACATATGTGCACTGGATATATAATATATGTGCACTGGATATATTTAATATATGTGCACTGGATATATAATATATGTGCACTGGATATATATAATATGTGTGCACTGGATATATATAATATGTGTGCACTGGATATATAATATATGTGCACTGTATATATTATATATGTGCACTGGATATTTATAATATATGTGCACTGGATATATAATATATGTGCAGTGAATATATATATATAATATATGTGTACTGGATCAATAATATATGTGCACTGGGTATATTTAATATTTGTGCACTGGATATATAATATATGTGTACTGCATATTTAATATATGTGCACTGGATATTTAATATATGTGCACTGGATATATATAATATATGTGCACTGGATATATATAATATATGTGCACTGGATATATAATATATGTGCACTGGATATATAATATATGTGCACTGGATATTTATAATATATGTGCACTGGATATATAATATATGTGCACTGGATATATATAATATATGTGCACTGGATATATAATATATGTGCACTGGATATTTATAATATATGTGCACTGGATATATAATATATGTGCACTGGATATATATAATAAATGTGCCCTGGATATATAATATATGTACACTGGATATATATAATATGTGTGCACCGGATATATCATATATGTGCACTGGATATATATAATATATGTTCACTGGATATATAATATATGTGCACTGGATATATTTAATATATGTGCACTGGATATATTTAATATATGTGCACTGGATATATAATATATGTGCACTGGATATTTAATATATGTGCACTGGATATATATATAATATATGTGCACTAGATATATAATATTTGTGCACTGGATATTTATAATATATATGCACTGGATATATAATATATGTGCAATGGATATATTTAATATATGTGCACTGGATATATAATATATGTGCACTGGATATATATAATATATGTGCACTGGATATATGAAATATGTGCACTGTATATATATAATATATGTGCACTGGATCTATAATATATGTGCACTGGATCTATAATATATGTGCACTGGATATTTAATATATGTGCACTGGATATATATAATATATGTGCACTGGATATATGAAATATGTGCACTGTATATATATAATATATGTGCACTGGATCTATAATATATGTGCACTGGATCTATAATATATGTGCACTGGATATTTAATATATGTGCAATGGATATATTTAATATATGTGCACTGTATATATAATATATGTGCACTGGATATATATAATATATGTGCACTGAATCAAAAATATATGTGCACTGGATATTTTTAATATACGTGCACTGGATCTATGATATATGTGCAATGGATATATTATATATATATGTGCACTGGATATATAATATATTAGCACTGGATATTTAACATATGTGCACTGGATATATAATATATGTGCACTGGATATTTAATATATGTGCACTGGATTTATATAACATATGTGCATTGGATATATAATATATGTGCACTGGATATTTAATATATGTGCACTGGATTTATATAATATATGTGCACTGGATATATAATATATGTGCACTGGATATATTTAATATATGTGCACTGGATATATAATATATGTGCACTGGATATATATAATATGTGTGCACTGGATATATATAATATGTGTGCACTGGATATATAATATATGTGCACTGTATATATTATATATGTGCACTGGATATTTATAATATATGTGCACTGGATATATAATATATGTGCAGTGAATATATATATATAATATATGTGTACTGGATCAATAATATATGTGCACTGGGTATATTTAATATTTGTGCACTGGATATATAATATATGTGTACTGCATATTTAATATATGTGCACTGGATATTTAATATATGTGCACTGGATATATATAATATATGTGCACTGGATATATATAATATATGTGCACTGGATATATAATATATGTGCACTGGATATATAATATATGTGCACTGGATATTTATAATATATGTGCACTGGATATATAATATATGTGCACTGGATATATATAATATATGTGCACTGGATATATAATATATGTGCACTGGATATTTATAATATATGTGCACTGGATATATAATATATGTGCACTGGATATATATAATAAATGTGCCCTGGATATATAATATATGTACACTGGATATATATAATATGTGTGCACCGGATATATCATATATGTGCACTGGATATATATAATATATGTTCACTGGATATATAATATATGTGCACTGGATATATTTAATATATGTGCACTGGATATATTTAATATATGTGCACTGGATATATAATATATGTGCACTGGATATTTAATATATGTGCACTGGATATATATATAATATATGTGCACTAGATATATAATATTTGTGCACTGGATATTTATAATATATATGCACTGGATATATAATATATGTGCAATGGATATATTTAATATATGTGCACTGGATATATAATATATGTGCACTGGATATATATAATATATGTGCACTGGATATATGAAATATGTGCACTGTATATATATAATATATGTGCACTGGATCTATAATATATGTGCACTAGATCTATAATATATGTGCACTGGATATTTAATATATGTGCACTGGATATATATAATATATGTTCCTTGGATATATAATATATGTTCACTGGATATTTATAATATATGTGCACTGGATATATAATATATGTGCAGTGAAAATATATATTATATGTGTACTGGATCAATAATATATGTGCACAGGGTATATTTAATATATGTGCACTGGATATATAATATATGTGCACTGCATATTTAATATATGTGCACTGGATATATATATTATATGTGCACTGGATATTTAATATATGTGCACTGGATATATATAATATATGTGCACTGGATATATATAATATGTGTGCAATGGAAATATAATATATGTGCACTGGATATAAAATATATATGTGCACTGGATATATATATTATATGTGCACTGGATATTTAATATATCTGCACTGGATATATATATAATATATGTGCACTGGATATTTAATATATGTGCACTGGATATATATAATATATGTGCACTGGATTGATAATTTATGTGCACTGGATATATATAATATATGTGCACTGGATATATAATATTTGTGCATTATATATTTTTAATATATGTGCACTGGATATATTTAATATATGTGCACTGGATATTTAATATATGTACACTGAATATATATAATAAATGTGCACTGGATATTTAATATATGTGCTCTGTATATTTAATATATATGCAATATATTGGAAGCTCATCTGAATATTTCTGGTGCATGCTGGGAAGAGGAGAAGAGTCGCCTTTATCTCATCGATTGCTGGGAATTGCTGGGTCTCGCTGGTTAGAGGACATCGCAAAACCTGGGATTGGAAGCTCATTTGAATATTTCTGGTGCATGCTGGGAAGAGGAGAAGAGTCGCCTTAATCTCATCGATTGCTGGAAATTGCTGGGTCTCTACACTTCGTAGACGACGTCAGATGAGGAAGAAAAACAAAAAAACATATACAAGATCATTCATCCAAATTTAATGAGCAACATGGAAGAGGAGAAAACCCACATGGTGAGCTGCAACACTTGCTATATGTTTACAGATGTGCCGGACCATAAAGCCAACTTCACCTGTATGAAATGTAAACTAGTGGCCCTTTTAGAAGAAAAAGTGCAGAGGTTGGAAGAAAGAATAGTGACGTTGAGAAGCATCAAAGAAAGTGAGGTCTTCATTGATGAAGCTGAAGCAAGCCTCCAGAACACAGTGGGGGATGAAAGTGCTAGAGAGCCTACAGTTGCAGAGACTGATGCAAGTCCCCCGAATACAGTAAGGGAAGATTACTTGAGAGAACCTACAGAGGCAGAAAACTGGACACATGTGACCAAGAGATGCAAATGGATCACAAGGCCATCACCACTCACACAGCTAAGTAACCGATATGAAACTCTCATGCAGGCGGATGAAAATGACAAAAATAACCTATCAGCAAAAGAAGAAACAAACGTCACCCAGAGACAATCAGGAGCAACAAGAAATGGTGTTGCAAGGAAGAAAAGAAGAGTAGTGGTTATGGGTGACTCACTGCTAAGAGGCGCAGAGGCAGCTGTCTGCAGGCCAGACTTAACCGCACGAGAAGTATGCTGCCTCCCAGGAGCAAAAATCAAGGATGTGGCCGATAGGATACCAAGCCTCCTCAGCTCCAAGGACGACTACCCATTCCTACTGATACATGTGGGTACAAACGACACAGCAAAAAAGGATTTACCAACTATCTATAAAGACTTTGAAAATTTGGGGAAGACAGTGAAGGAACTGGATGCGCAGGTAGTATTCTCATCACTCCTCCCAGTTGATGGTCATGGCATCAGGAGATGGAATAGAATACTAGAGGTAAACACCTGGCTTCGACGCTGGTGCCGAGAGCAAGGATTTGGATTTTTGGACCACGGCGTGAATTACCTCTACGATGGACTCCTTGCTAGAGACGGGATACATCTCACAAAACCTGGGAAAAACATATTTGCCAGAAGACTTGCCACACTCATCAGAAGGGCTTTAAACTAGAAGAAGAGGGGATGGGAAGAAAAAAGAAAGAGAAAAAGAAAGACAAGAACATGCAGCCAAAAGACATACTAAACAAGGTTACTAGATGTGGTAAAGAGGACCCAAGACAGGATACTCAGAAGGAAATGACGAAAAAGGATACAACAGAGCACAATCTGAAATGTTTTTACACAAACGCACAAAGCATGGGAAACAAACAAGGAGAACTAGAGCTGATGATACACAAGGAAAACTATGACGTCATCGGCATCACAGAAACCTGGTGGAACGACATGCATGATTGGAACATACAGATGGAAGGATACAACTTATTCCAAAAGAATAGAACTAATAAAAGAGGGGGTGGAGTTGCATTGTATGTTAAAAAAGAACACATCTCCAAAGAAATGACAGTGTTACAGAATGATAATCTACTGGAAATTATTTGGGTAGTAATTCAAGGGAAAAGCAATGATAAGGACATCATACTAGGCGTTTATTACAGACCACCAGGACAGACAGAAGACATGGATGAGATTTTTTCACAGCAAATGACCACGCTCTCAAAGAAACATGAAATAGTGATCATGGGAGACTTCAATTACCCTGACATTCATTGGGAAACCCACACAGCCAAGAGTAAAGGCTCCATCAAATTTTTATCCTCTCTAGCAGACAACTTCATTGCCCAGCTAGTAGAAGAAAACACGAGAGGAACATCCATTTTGGACCTAGTCCTAACCAACAAAGAGCACATGGTTGAGGGACTACGGGTAGCAGGGACACTGGGATTCAGCGATCATGCTATACTTGAGTTTGGGGTTGCAAGAAGAAGAAGACCTGAGAAGACACAGACTTCAATGCTCGACTTTAGCAGGGCAGACTTCAAGAGCCTGAAGGCAAGGGTTAGCAGAATTCCATGGTGCAAAATTCTTAAGCACAAAAATGCACATGAAGGGTGGGAAATCTTCCGTAGGGAAATCATTAAAGCACAGGAACTAACAATACCTAGAAGGAAGAAAAATGGGAAGCACCTAAAAATATCAGGATGGATGACCAAAAAATTACATAACCTGCTAAAAAGGAAAAAGGAAACATACAAAAAGTGGAAGATGGGAAGTATACCTAAGGAAGAGTACACAGCAGTCTGCAGACTCTGCAAGACAAGCATCAAAGGAGCTAAGGCTGAACACGAATTGAAGCTTGCAAAAGAGGCAAAGAGTAAGGTAAAAGGATTTTGGGGATATGTTAAAAGCAAAAGAAAAGTGAAGGAGACCATTGGAGTCCTGAAGAATGACAAAGGAGAAACAGTTAACATGGTGGAACAGCAGGTGGAGCTACTAAATTCATATTTTGTATCCGTCTTCTCCCAAGAAACTAATGGAAATATCGACATTAATGGTGATGGAGATGAGGGGAAGGAGGACTCCAAGCTGACTATAAGCGAAGGTCTGGTAAGAGAGCACTTAGCCAAGTTACAGGAAACCAAGTCCCCAGGACCAGATGATTTACACCCTAGAGTCCTGAAAGAGATAGCAGAGGAAATAACAGAACCCCTTGCTATAATCTTCAGTAAGTCATGGGAAACAGGAGTGGTCCCTTTAGATTGGAAAAGGGCAAATGTTGTCCCCATCTACAAAAAGGGGAAAAGGGACGATCCAGGAAATTACAGGCCGGTAAGTCTGACCTCGATAGCAGGAAAAATCTTTGAGCAAATTGTCAAGGAACATTTACTTCGGTACCTGGATGGGAAGGCATTAATTAACCAGAGCCAGCACGGCTTTATGACCAATAAATCTTGTCAGACTAACCTGATTTCCTTCTACAACAAAATCACTGAATGGTTGGACCAAGGGAATGCCGTGGACATAGTATATCTTGACTTCAGTACGGCATTTGATAAAGTATCACATAACCTTCTTATTGAAAAAATGATTAAGTATGGCTTTGACAAAAAATCAGTTAGGTGGATTCACAACTGGCTTAATGATCGGGCACAACGAGTAATACTAAATGGCTACATATCGAACTGGAAGAAAGTCAAAAGCGGGGTGCCGCAGGGCTCTGTTCTGGGCCCAGTACTGTTTAATATCTTTATAAATGATCTGGACGATGGAATTATTGGGGAACTCATAAAATTTGCAGATGATACGAAGATAGGAGGAATAGCCAACACTAGAGAGGAGAGAGAGTGTATTCAAAAGGACTTTTTTTTTTTATAACTCAAATTTTTATTGAAAATTTTTTTAAACAATAAGAAAAGAAAAAACAATTACAAGTTACAAGGCGAACACCCGCCCTGCGAACAGAAAAAGCACACAGTGCAACACAAAATACAATCAGAAGAATAAAAAAAAAAAAAAAAAAAAATTAAAGACAAAGAAAGCAACATAGAAAAAAAAGAAAAAGGAAAAAAGGGGGGGGGAGGGAGGGGTTAGTGGGACAGATGAGTGGGGGAGAGGACTAAATGTGGGGGGTGAAAGGGTAGGTAGGGGTGAGTGTGAGCAGTCAGGAAACCAGTGAGAGCGCTCGCCAGGTCATCCATACCACAGCCAGTTGCCCTCAGAATCAGTGCGAGTCTCCAAATGTTCCCAAGGCAGGGAGCGAGAAATCAAGATACTAGTCCCTCTGGATTTCGGGTCAGGAGAAGAGCTATGATATGCATGAGGAAACCAAGCATTAGTCAACTTGTATGGCTTGGTAGAGCAATGGTGAGTTTCCTGCAAAAACACAACATGAAGGCGCTTACCTTTGAGCAGATTGAAGAGTACGGAGCGCTTCTCTGGACTATGAAGGCCTCTCACATTGAGGGAGCCCACGGCGATGGAGGAAAGGCGATCAAGCGGAGGCATGGAGGGAGACGGGCTTTCCCAGCTCACACCCTAGGAGCAGAGAGAGAAAAGAGAAAAAAAAAAAAGAGAGAAAAGTAACAGAGTAGAGGAAGGAGAGCAGTAAAGAATGAGGGGGGGGGGGGGGGAGAAAGGAAAGGGAAAAAGAACCAAGAGTAGAACAAATCTAACTACCCCTAGACAAATGGGCCAGGGGCACAACAACAGACAGGAAGGAGTGAGGGAGTAAGAAAAGATGGGGGGAGAAGTGGGCCCGCAAGCACCACGAGTGTACCTGGTAAGGAAGACCCTATGCCCCCACCCCCAACAAAGTGTAAAGGGATAGGAAGCACAGGGCTACAAACTGACTCTAAGGTCCAAATAACAACATTGTATAAAAACACAGCAATACCAACAACAAGGGCCATCTATAAAGCCCAGCAGGAACAGGATCAAGAGGAACAGAGTAGTCACAAAACAAAATAAACATAGTGAAAATGTCCACCAACCGCGAAACAAGTCCAAGACCACTCAACATAAAAAGATATTAACACTGTCCTGTGGGCAGATCAAAGACCGGCGGCATGAGGGATCATGCTTCAATGGGAAGCTGAGCTGAGAGATCTGGTTGGCGGAGCGGAGACCCAGGCGGATCCGGTATTGGAAGACGTCGTGGAGATGAGTTTCGCCGAGGTCTCTCTCTGGAAGCAGCCGAAGAAGAACGCCTGGAACCGCGGCCGCGCCTGGGTATAGTAGGGCGGGAGGAATCCAGAGCAAGCCAGTTCGGGACTGAGACAGGGCGCACAGCCAGGGAGGCAAACAAATCAGGCAAGTCCGCCGGGGAACGGACAACAATCGAAGACGAGCCAACACGAACAATCAAATGGAAGGGATGACCCCACCTATAGGAACCTCCACAGTCCTTAATCAGAGTCAACACCGGCTGAAGGGCACGGCGCATAGCCAATGTGCGGGATGAGACGTCTGGGTAGAGCTTGACAGAGGCATTCTCAAAAGGCACCGATCCCATATCCCAGGCACACCTCAGGATGTGTTCCTTGTCCGTGAAGTAATGTAGTCTACACAGAACGTCTCTAGGATTAGCAGGGTCAAGCGGGCCAGAACGTTGGACTCTATGCACACGGTCCATCATGAAGGTAGCATCCAGCGGGCGTTGAGTCGCCATATTGAAAATGGTATTAATACGGCTGATCAGATCATCCTGAGGGCCTTTTTCTGGCACTCCTCGTAATCGAATATTATTTCTGCGACCCCGGTTCTCCTGGTCATCCAGGAGCAAAGCAATTTGTTGAAGGCAGGCCTCAGAGTGGGTTTGATTGCTCTCCACTGCAGACAGGCGTTGTTCCAAAGAGGACAGTGTTTGATCAGTAGCGTCAGCCCTAGTAGTAAGTTGAGACACATCAGACTGGATCGCACCGAGGGCCTGTGCCTGGGATTGTTCCATTCGGGAAACTACAGCATCCAGGTCCTGTTTAGTGGGCAGAGCTTGAATAAGGTCCCGAAGTAGCTGAAAGTCCGCAGAGGCAATATGGGCTGCCGAGCAGGGCAGGGAGGCCGAATCCATGGATTGCACGTCATGTCCAGGGAGGGTGGCAGACAGTGAAGGAGGTGGCTGCGATTGGCGAAGCGGAGGAGATGGAGGAGCCATGTCATCAGTGCCAGACCCAGTAGCCGAGGTTCCAGATCGGGACAGGAAGGTAGAGATTGACGGTGAGTGAGTAAGAGAGCGACTCGGCGTGCGGGAAGGAGCAGTAGAGGTGTTAGGACGTCTTCTGGACATATCACAATGAGAAGCGACCATAGAAAGTAAGGAAGGTACACTCGCAGTATCACCAGGCCTTACATGAGGCGGTCACACAGGTCCATAATCAAACCTGGTACCCATGAGGTGCAAAAGGAGCAATGGGAGAAGTGCTAGTTCCGTGGGGATATACTGCAGAACGTGGAACACACAGCAAGTGGAGGAAGGTGAGGAGCCCCCCCTGATGGTGGAGTAGGGGCTCAGCACTCCCTTCACACCACTGCAGTGCACGACAACAACAAAAAAAAAAAAAAAAAAAAAATTTCCCTGCTAGAAAGGTCTCTGAAGAGGGTAAGAAAGTCCAAAAAACAGTAGGGAGTACTCACAGAGTTAGCAGAAAGTCCCAGCAGAAAGTGTCAGGATGGGAGCCAAAACAGCAGGGGGGGGTGAGGTGTCTCCACTTCAGGCAATGCAGGGAGGCCAGGCAGCAGGTAGAGCAAGGGGTTCAGAGAGCAGAAGAGTTCCCTTACACACTGCATTAACCCCTTCACCAGTGGAAGTGCTGTCAGTTAGTCCCAAGGGACACTGTCTATGTGTGCCAGATGTAAAGGGAGGGGGAGGGAGGCTCACATCAATAGTGCAGACAGAGCAAGGGTTCTCAGACCTTCAGCTATGGCCCTCTAGTATAGCAAGTTTACTGTTGTCCTGAGTGGAGAAGTATCAGTCCGTACATCCAGGTTCCCCTCCCCCCTTAGGCTGTAGCTGCAGTGGCTCCTGGTGTCTGCTGCAGGTGACGTTTATGTAGCAGAGCCTTGTTAGTATACTATGCAGCCTGGGAGGATGGTGGTGCGTCTGTGTCTCTCCCCGTGTGTTACCGACCTGAGCGCTTCAGCAGGCTGGGGTCAGATGCAGGTCAGAGCCTTCAGGCTGACACTTCCAGCAGGCCTCTCCGCAGGATTCCCTCTCTGAGGATGATGTCCCAGTGAAGCAGTGCAGTCTGTAGAAGGCCCACTGTCCCCCTGTCACTGGACAAGAGAACGGAACAGCAAGGCAGTGCAGTGGAGGAGAGGTGCTGCGAGAGGACTCTCCGTGTGTGTGCAGCAGCCGGAATCAAGATGGCGGAAGGCTTCAATCCGGACAGGTAGGCCGGAGATTCAAAGACAGCAGGCTCTGTTCGGAGGTGCCTGAAGTCGCCCCAAAAGTAGCTGTAGGGTTGGGGGATGTCCCTTGGAGCACAGGTCTTGAGTTTAGTGGCTTGGATCGGGTAGATGGTGATGGAGTAAGTCTGTAGTTAGCAGAGCTTCTATCTAGCACGTCTGCTCGTCCTGACAGCTAGGCCACGCCCCCCTCTATTCAAAAGGACTTAGACACACTGGAACAATGGGCTGAGGCCAACAAAATGGGATTTAACAGGGACAAATGCAAAGTTCTACATCTGGGTAACAGAAATGTAAAAAACATATATAGTATGGGAGGAATAGAACTAAGTGATAGCATAGGGGAAAAGGACTTGGGCATAATAGTAGATCACAAATTCAACATGAGCCAACAGTGCGGTGCTGCTGCAAAAAAGGCAAATACAATTCTGGGATGTATTAAGACAAGCATTGAATCTAGATGAAGAGAGGTCATTATTCCGCTGTCCTCTTCCCTGGTCAGACCACACCTGGAATACTGTGTACAGTTCTGGGCGCCTCAATTCAAGAAAGACATCGATATATTGGAGCAAGTCCAGAGAAGAGCAACCAAAATGGTGGAAGGTCTGCAAACCATGTCCTATGAGGAGCGGCTAAAAGAACTGGGATTGTTTAGTTTGCAGAAGAGAAGGCTGAGGGGAGATTTAATAGCAGTCTACAAATATCTGAGAGGTAGTCACAGTGCAGAGGGATCTCCCCTATTCTCATTAGCACAAGGAAGTACAAGAAGCAATGGGATGAAACGAAAGGGAAAGAGATACAGATTAGACATTAGGAAAAACTTTCTGACAGTGAGGGGAGTGAGAGAGTGGACTAGGCTGCCACGGGAGGTGGTGGGCGCTCCATCAATGGAAATCTTCAAGCGGAATCTGGAGAAACATATAGCTGGGATGATTTAGGAAAACCTGCACTCGCAGGGGGTTGGACCCGATAGCCCTTGAGGTCCCTTCCAACTCTACCATAAGATAAGATAAGATAAGGATATATATAATATATGAGCACTAGATATTTAATATATGTGCACTGGATTGATCATTTATGTGCACTGGATATATATAATATATGTGCACTGGATATATAATATATGTGCACTGGATATATAATATATGTACACTGGATATATTTAATATATGTGCACTGGATATATAATATATGTGCACTAGATATATATAATATATGTGCACTAGATATATATAATATATGTGCACTGGATATATATAATATATGTGCACTGGATATTTATAATATATGTGAACTGGATATATTTAATATATGTGCACTGGATATTTTTATATGTGCACTGGATCTGTAGTATATGTGCACTGGATATTTATAATATATGTGCACTTGATATATAATATACGTGCACTGGATATATTTAATATATGTGCACTGATCTATAGTATATGTGCACTGGATATATTTAATATATGTGCACTGGATATTTTTATATGTGCACTGGATATATAATATATGTGCACTGTATATATAATATATGTGCACTGGATATATTTAATATATGTGCTTTGGATATTTTTATATGTGCACTAGATATATAATATACGTGCACTGGATATATTTAATATATGTGCACTGGATATTTATTATATGTGCACTGGATATTTAATATATCTGCACTGGATATTTAATATATCTGCACTGGATATATATAATATATGTGCACTGGATATTTAATATATGTGCACTGCATATATATAATATATGTGCACTGGATTTATAATATATGTGTACTGGATATATCAAATCAAATCAAAAAATGCTTTATTGGCACGTCCGAATATGTATTTGGCATTGCCAAAGCTAGTAAAGTGGGTGGGTGGGGGGGGAGTTGGGTTGGGTGGGTGGTGGGTATGGGGGGGGGGGGGTTCGGTTATAACAGTCCATGGAGTCTCATCTTCCTCTTCGTTGGTGACTGCTATATGGGGAGGTTGGGGTGGGGGTGGTCCTATGAAAAAGTTTGGGCACCCCTATTAATCTTAATCATTTTTAGTTCTAAATATTTTGGTGTTTATAACAGCCATTTCAGTTTGATATATCTAATAACTGATGGACACAGTAATATTTCAGGATTGAAATGAGGTTTATTGTACTAACAGAAAATGCGCAATATGCATTAAACCAAAATTTGACCGGTGCAAAAGTATGGGCACCTCAACAGAAAAGTGACATTAATATTTAGTAGATCCTCCTTTTGCAAAGATAACAGCCTCTAGTCGCTTCCTGTAGCTTTTAATCAGTTCCTGGATCCTGGATAAAGGGATTTTGGACAAACAATTCGCGTTCAGTTAAGTTTGATGGTGGCTGAGCATGGACAGCCCGCTTCAAATCATCCCACAGATGTTCAATGATATTCAGGTCTGGGGACTGGGATGGCCATTCCAGAACATTGTAATTGTTCCTCTGCATGAATGCCTGAGTTGATTTGGAGCGGTGTTTTGGATCATTGTCTTGCTGAAATATCCATCCCCGGCGTAACTTCAACTTCGTCACTGATTCTTGAACATTATTCTCAAGAATCTGCTGATACTCAGTGGAATCCATGCGACTCTCAACTTTACCAAGATTCCCGATGCCGGCATTGGCCACACAGCCCCAAAGCATGATGGAACCTCCACCAAATTTTACAGTGGGTAGCATGTGTTTTTCTTGGAATGCTGTTTCTTTTTGGACGCCATGCATAACGCCTTTTTTTTATAACCAAACAACTCAATTTTTGTTTCCAAAATGAAGCTGGCTTGTCCCAATGTGCTTTTTCATACCTCAGGCAACTCTATTTGTGGCGTACGTGCAGAAACAGCTTCTTTCTCATCACTCTCCCATACAGCTTCTATTTGTGCAAAGTGCGCTGTATAGTTGACCGATGCACAGTGACACCATCTGCAGCAAGATGATGCTGCAGCTCTTTGGAGGTGGTCTGTGGATTGTCCTTGACTCTTCTCACCATTCTTCTTCTCTGCCTTTCTGATATTTTTCTTGGCCTGCCACTTCTGGGCTTAACAAGAACTGTCCCTGTGGTCTTCCATCTCCTTACTATGTTCCTCACAGTGGAAACTGACAGGTTAAATCTCTGAGACAACGTTTTGTATCCTTCCCCTGAACAACTATGTTGAACAATCTTTGTTTTCAGATCATTTGAGAGTTGTTTTGAGTAGCCCATGATGCCACTCTTCAGAGGAGATTCAAATAGTAGAACAACTTGCAATTGGCCACCTTAAATACCTTTTCTTATGATTGGATACATCTGGCTATGAAGTTCAAAGCTCACTGAGGTTACAAAGCCAATTTTATGCTTCAGTAAGTCAGTAAAAAGTAGTTAGGGGAATTCAAATCAATAAAATGATAAGGGTGCCCATACTTTTGCACCGGTCAAATTTTGGTTTAATGCATATTGCGCATTTTCTGTTAGTACAATAAACCTCATTTCAATCCTGAAATATTACTGTGTCCATCAGTTATTAGATATATCAAACTGAAATGGCTGTTGCAAATGCCAAAATATTTAGAACTAAAAATGATTAAGATTAATAGGGGTGCCCAAACTTTTTCATAGGACTGTATAATATATGTGCACTGGATATATAAACTATGTGCACTGGATATTTAATATATGTGTACTGGATATATATAATATATGTGCACTGGATATATTTAATATATGTGCACTGGATATATAATATATGTGCACTGGATATTTATAATATATGTGCACTGGATATATAATATATGTGCACTGGACATTTAATATATGTGCACTGGGTATATAATATATGTGCACTGCATATTTAATATATTTGCACTAGATATATATATTATATGTGCACTGGATATTTAACATATGTGCACTGGATATATATAATATATGTGCACTGGATCTATAATATATGTGCAATGGATATATAATATATGTGCACTGGATATATATGTGCACTGGATATATATAATATATGTGCAGGGGATCTATAGTATATGTGCACTGGATATTTATAATATATGTGCACTTGATATATTTAATATATGTGCACTGGATATTTTATATATCTGCACTGGATATTTAATATATCTGCAATGGATATATATAATATATGAGCACTGGATATTTAATATATGTGCACTGGATATATATAATATATGTGCACTGGGTTTATAATACATGTGCAATGGATATATATCATATATGTGCACTGGATGTATTATATATGTGCACTTGATATTTAGAATATATGTGCACTGGATATATATAATATATGTGCACTGGATATATATAATATATGTGCACTGGATATTTTTAATATTGTGCACTGGATATATAATATATGTGCACTGGATATATATATATAATATATGTGCACTTGATATTTAGAATATATGTGCACTGGATATATATAATATATGTGCACTGGATATATAATATATGTGCACTGGATATATATAATATATGTGCCCTGGATATATAATATATGTACACTGGATATATATAATGTGTGCACCAGATATATCATATATGTGCACTGGATATATTAATAATATATGTGCACTGGATATTTAATATATGTGCACTGGTTATATATAATATATGTGCACTGGATATATAATATATGTGCACTGAATATTTAATATATGTGCACTGGATATATAATATATGTGCACTGGTTATGTATAATATATGTGCGCTGGATATATATAATATATGTGCACTGGATATATAATATATGTGCACTGAATATTTAATATATGTGCACTGGTTATATATAATATATGTGCGCTGGATATATATAATATATGTACACTGGATATTTAATATATGTGCACTGGTTATATATAATATATGTGCACTGGATATATAATATATGTGCACTGAATATTTAATATATGTGCACTGGATATATAATATATGTGCACTGGTTATATATAATATATGGGCACTGGATATATATATAATATATGTGCACTGGATATATATAATATATGTGCACTGGATATATAATATATGTGCACTGGATATATAATATATGTGCACCTGATATATAATATATGTGCACAGAATCAAAAATATATGTGCACTGGATATATAATATATGTGCACTGGAGATTTAATATATGTACACTGGATATATATATAATATATGTGATCTGGATCAATAATATATGTGCACTGGATATATATATAATATATGTGAACTGGATCAATAATATATGTGCACTGGATATTTTTAATATATGTGCACTGGATATATAATATATGTGCACTAGAGATATATAATATATGTGCACTGGATATATATAATATATGTGCACTGGATATATATAATATATGTGCACTGGATATATATAATATATGTGCACTGGATATATAATATATGTACACTGGAGATATATAATATATGTACACTGGAGATATATAATATATGTGCACTGGATATATAATATATGTGCACTGTATATATATAATATACGTGCACTGGATATATATAATATACGTGCACTGGATATATAATATATGTGCACTGGATATTTATAATATATGTGAACTGGATATATTTAATATATGTGCACTGGATATTTTTATATGTGCACTGGATCTATAATATATGTGCACTGGATATATTTAAAATATGTGCAGTGGATATTTTTATATGTGCACTGGATATATAATATATGTGCACTGTATATATAATATATGTGCACTGGATATATTTAATATATGTGCTTTGGATATTTTTATATGTGCACTATATATATAATATACGTGCACTGGATATATTTAATATATGTGCACTGGATATTTATTATATGTGCACTGGATATTTAATATATGTGCACTGCATATATATAATATATGTGCACTGGATTTATAATATATGTGTACTGGACATATATAATATATGTGCACTGGATATATAAAATATGTGCACTGGATATTTAATATATGTGTACTGGATATTTAATATATGTACACTGGATATATATTTATAATATATGTGCACTGGATATTTTTATATGTGCACTGGATATATAATATATGTGCACTGGATCTGTAGTATATGTGCACTGGATATATTTAATATATGTGCACTGGATATTTTTATATGTGCACTACATATATAATATACGTGCACTAGATATATTTAATACATGTGCACTGGATATTTATTATATGTGCACTGGATATTTAATATATCTGCACTGGATATATATAATATATGTGGACTGGATATATAATATATGTAAACTGCATATATATAATATATGTGCACTGGATTTATAATATATGTGTACTGGATATATAATATATGTGAACTGGATATATTTAATATATGTGCACTGGATATTTTTATATGTGCACTGGATCTATAATATATGTGCACTGGATATATAATATATGTGCACTGTATATATTTAATATATGTGCACTGGATCTATAGTATATGTACACTGGATATATTTAATATATGTGCACTGGATATTTTTATATGTGCACTACATATATAATATACGTGCACTACATATATTTAATACATGTGCACTGGATATTTATTATATGTGCACTGGATATTTAATATATCTGCACTGGATATATATAATATATGTGGACTGGATATTTAATATATGTGCACTGCATATATATAATATATGTGCACTGGATTTATAATATATGTGTACTGGATATATATAATATATGTGCACTGGATATATAATATATGTGCACTTGATATTTATAATATATGTGCACTGGATATATATAATATATGTGCACTGGATATGTAATATATGTGCCCTGGATATTTAATATATGTGCACAGGATATATTTAATATATGTGCACTGGATATATAATATATGTGCACTGGATCTATAATATATGTGCACTGGATATATATAATATATGTGCACTGGATATATATAATATATGTGCTCTGGATCTATAATATATGTGCACTGGATATTTATAATATATGTGCGCTGGATATATAATTTATGTGCACTGGATATATATAATATATTTGAACTGGATCTATAATATATGTGCACTGGATATATATAATATATGTGCACTGGATATTTATAATATATGTGCACAGTATACATAATATATGTTCACTGGGTATATTTAATATTTGTGCACTGGATATATAATATATGTGCACTGGATATATATATAATATATGTGAACTGGATCAATAATATATGTGCACTGGATATTTTTAATATTGTGCACTGGATATATAATATATGTGCACTGGATATATATATAATATATGTGCACTGGATATATATAATATATGTGCACTGGATATTTAATATGTACACTGGATATATATAATATATGTGCACTGGATATATATAATATAAGTGCACTGTATATATATATATAAAATATGTGCACTTCATATATAATATATGTGCACTGGATATTTATAATATATGTGCCCTGGATATATAATATATGTGCACTGGATATATTTAATATATGTGCACTGGATATATATAATATGTGTGCACTGGATATATAATATATGTGCACTGGATATATAATATATTTGCACTGGATATTTAATATATCTGCACTGGATATATAATATATGTGCACTGGATATATAATATATGTGCACTGGATATATAATATATGTGCACTGGATATATTTAATATATGTGCACTGGATCTATAGTATATGTGCACTGGATATTTTTATATATGCACTGGATATATAATATATGTGCACTGTATATATATATGTGCACTGGATATATTTAATATATGTGCTTTGGATATTTTTAGATGTGCACTAGATATATAATATACGTGCATCTGATATATTTAATATATGTGCACTGGATATTTATTATATGTGCACTCGATATTTAATATATCTGCACTGGATATATATAATATATGTGCACTGGATTTACAATATATGTGTACTGGATATATATAATATATGTGCACTGGATATTTATTATATGTGTATTGGATATATAAAATATATGTGCACTGGATTTACAATATATGT
Organism: Leptodactylus fuscus; assembly: GCF_031893055.1. NCBI lineage: Eukaryota > Metazoa > Chordata > Amphibia > Anura > Leptodactylidae > Leptodactylus > Leptodactylus fuscus. The sequence continues at coordinate 248,404,381 of NC_134267.1, read as the reverse complement.
GCAATGGATATATTATATATATATGCAATGGATATATTATATATATGTGCACAGGATATATAATATATTTGCACTGGATATTTAACATGTGCACTGGATATATAATATATGTGCGCTGGATATTTAATATATGTGCAATGGATTTATATAATATATGTGCACTGGATATATAATATATGTGCACTGGATATTTAATATATGTGCACTGGATTTATATAATATATGTGCACTGGATATTTTTATATGTGCACTGGATATATAATATATGTGCACTGGATATATATAATATATGTGCACTGGATATATTTAATATATGTGCTTTGGATATTTTTATATGTGCACTAGATATATAATATACGTGCACCGGATATATTTAATATATGTGCACTGGATATTTATTATATGTGCACTGGATATTTAATATATCTGCACTCAATATTTAATATATCTGCACTGGATATATATAATATATGTGCACTGGATTTACAATATATGTGTACTGGATATATATAATATATGTGCACTGGATATATAATATATGTGCACTGGATATTTATTATATGTGTACTTGATATACACTCACCGGCCACTTTATTAGGTACACTATGCAAGTAACAGGTTGGACCCCCTTTTGCCTTCAGAACTGCCTCAATTCTTCGTGGCATAGATACAACAAGGTGCTGGAAGCATTCCTCAGAGATTTTGGTCCATATTGACATGATGGCATCACACAGTTGCAGTCGCAGATTTGTCGGCTGCACATCCATGATGCGAATCTCCCGTTCCACCACATCCCAAAGATGCTCCTCTATTGGATTGAGATCTGGTGACTGTGGAGGCCATTGGAGTACAGTGAACTCATTGTCATGTTCAAGAAACCAGTCTGAGATGATTCCAGCTTTATGACATGGCATTGCATTATCCTGCTGAAAGTAGCCATCAGATGTTGGGTACATTGTGGTCATAAAGGGATGGACATGGTCAGCAACAATACTCAGGTAGGCTTTGGCGTTGCAACGATGCTCAATTGGTACCAAGGGGCCCAAAGAGTGCCAAGAAAATATTCCCCACACCATGACACCACCACCACCAGCCTGAACCGTTGATACAAGGCAGGATGGATCCATGCTTTCATGTTGTTGACGCCAAATTCTGACCCTACCATCCGAATGTCACAGCAGAAATCGAGAATCATCAGACCAGGCAACGTTTTTCCAATCTTCAATTGTCCAATTTCGATGAGCTTGTGCAAATTGTAGTCTCAGTTTCCTGTTCTTAGCTGAAAGGAGTGGCACCCGGTGTGGTCTTCTGCTGCTGTAGCCCATCTGCCTCAAAGTTCGACGTACTGTGCGGCGTTCAGAGATGCTCTTCTGGCTACCTTGGTTGTAACGGGTGGCTATTTGAGTCACTGTTGCCTTTCTATCAGCTCGAACCAGTCTGGCCATTCTCCTCTGACCTCTGGCATCAACAACGCATTTCCGCCCCCCACAGAACTGCCGCTCACTGGATGTTTTTTCTTTTTCGGACCATTCTCTGTAAACCCTAGAGATGGTTGTGCGTGAAAATCCCAGTAGATCAGCAGTTTCTGAAATACTCAGACCAGCCCTTCTGGCACCAACAACCATGCCACGTTCAAAGGCACTCAAATCACCTTTCTTCCCCATACTGATGCTCGGTTTGAACTGCAGAAGATTGTCTTGACCATGTCTACATGCCTAAATGCACTGAGCTGCCGCCATGTGATTAGCTGATTAGAAATTAAGTGTTAACGAGCAGTTGGACAGGTGTACCTAATAAAGTGGCCGGTGAGTGTATATAATATATGTGCACTGGATTTACAATATATGTGTACTGGATATATATAATATATGTGCACTGGATATATAATATATGTGCACTGGATATATAATATATGTGCACTGGATATATAATATATGTGCACTGGATCTATAATATATGTGCAATGGATATATTATATATATATGCAATGGATATATTATATATATGTGCACCGGATATATAATATATTTGCACTGGATATTTAACATATGTGCACTGGATATATAATATATGTGCACTGGATATTTAATATATGTGCAATGGATTTATATAATATATGTGCACTGGATATATAATATATGTGCACTGGATATTTAATATATGTGCACTGGATTTATATAATATATGTGCACTGGATATATAATATATGTGCACTGGATATTTATTATATGTGTACTTGATATATATATAATATATGTGCACTGGATTTACAATATATGTGTACTGGATATATATAATATATGTGCACTGGATATATAATATATGTGCACTGGATATATAATATATGTGCACTGGATATATAATATATGTGCACTGGATCTATAATATATGTGCAATGGATATATTATATATATGTGCAATGGATATATTATATATAGGTGCACTGGATATATAATATATTTGCACTGGATATTTAACATATGTGCACTGGATATATAATATATGTGCACTGGATATTTAATATATGTGCAATGGATTTATATAATATATGTGCACTGGATATTTAATATATGTGCACTGGATTTATATAATATATGTGCACTGGATATATAATATATGTGCACTGGATATATTTAATATATGTGCACTGGATATATAATATATGTGCACTGGATATATATAATATGTGTGCACTGGATATATAATATATGTGCACTGGATATAAAATATATGTGCTTTGGATATATATAATATATGTGCACTAGATATATAATATATGTGCACTGGATATATATATAATATATGTGTACTGAATATATAAAATATGTGCACTGGATATATATAATATATGTGCACTGGATCTATAATATATGTGCACTGGATATTTTTAATATATGTGCACTGGATCTATAATATATGTGCACTGGATATTTAATATATGTGCACTGGATATATATAATATATGTGCACTGGATATATAATATATGTGCACTGGATATTTATAATATATGTGCACTGGATATATAATATTTGTGCACTGGACATTTAATATATGTGCACCGGATATTTATAATATATGTGCACTGGATATATAATATATGTGCACTGAATATATATAATATATGTGCACTGGATCAAAAATATATGTGCACTGGATATTTTTAATATATGTGCACAGGATATTTAATATATGTGCACTGGATATATAATATATGTGCACTGGATATTTTAATATATGTGCACTGGCTATATTTATAATATATGTGCACTGGATATTTAAAATATGCGCACTGGATATATTTAATGTATGTGCTATGGATATATAATATATGTGCACTGGATATTTAATATATGTGCACTGGATATATATAATATGTGTGCACTGGATATATAAAATATGTGCACTGGATATATATAATGTATGTGCACTGGATATATTTTATATATGTGCACTGGATATATATAATATATGTGCACTGGATATTTAATATATGTGCACTGGATATATTTAATATATGTGCACTGGATATATAATATATGTGCACTGGATATATAAAATATGTGCACTGGATATATATAATATATGTGCACTGGATCTATAATATATTTGCACTGGATATTTAATACATGTGCACTGGATATATATAATATATGTGCACTGGATATATATAATATATGTGCACTGGATATTTAATATATGTGCACTGAATATTTAATATATGTGCACTGGATATAAATAATATATGTGCACTGGATATTTAATATATGTGCACTGGATATATTTCATATATGTGCACTGGATATAATCACATCAAATCAAAAAATGCTTTATTGGCATGTCCGAATAGGTATTTGGCATTGCCAACGCTAGTAAAGTGGGCGGGGGGGGAGTTGGGTTGGGTGGGTGGTGGGTATGGGGGGGGTTTGGGTTATAACAGTCCATGGAGTCTCATCTTCCTCTTCGTTGGTGACTGCTATATGGGGGGGGGTTGGAGGTGGGGTGGGGCGGGGCGGTTGGTTTGGGGTATAACAGTCCGTGGAGTCTCATCTTCCTCTTTGTTGGTGACTGCTATATGGGGAGGTGGGGGTGGGGCGGGGCGGGTGTATTGGGATAAATATAACAGTCCGTGGAGTCTCATCTTCCTCTTGTTTGGTGACAGCTGGACACGTATTGGGCAGCGATCTCCACAGTGGCCTCTTCTTCTCCCAGTAGGATGTAGAGTTTCCTTTTCTCCCAGTCTGGGATGTGGGCAGAGAGTCTTTGGTAGTAGACGGCCCTCACAGCTGAGTATTTGGTGCAGTGTAGCAGGAAGTGGGTCTGGTCTTCTAGGGCCCCCTGGTCACAGTGCTGGCACAGTCTCTTCTCCCGTGGCTTGTACGTCTGCCTGTATCGCCCCGTCTCTATCTCTAGGTTGTGGACGCTCAGTCTGTACCAGCTCAGGGTCTGTCTGTGCTTGGGGTGGCCTATTCTCTCCAGGTAGGTGGCCATGGTGTAGTCCCTTTGTAGGGATTGGTACACATTGGTGAGTTTCTTGGAGTTATTTATTTCGTTTCTCCATTCTTCAATGTACCGCTCTCTGTTTGCCTCTGTGGTCGCCTTTATTTCGGCCTTGGTTATCATCTGTTGGTGTTTTTGGTTTGGTGGTTGGCTGCTGTTTGGTTGGTGAATGTCTGGTTTGCTCAGGTGGCTTAGCCAGGCTTGGTGGTGGTAGGAGTCGGGCTTGCTCACCTGGATGTGTGCCTGGAAAGCTAGCGCCCTCTTCTGTATGGTGAGCCATAGGGGGAGTCTGCCTAGCTCTGCCCTGCAGGCTATGTTGGTGGTGTTGCGATGGACATGGAGCAGGTATTTGCAGAACTCCAGGTGGAAGTTCTCTGTTGGGCTGGAATCCCACTTTAACTGGTCTGGGTAGGTGGCTGGGCCCCAAACCTCACTGCCATAGAGAAGGATCGGGGAGATGACTGCGTCAAATATCTTCAGCCAGACCCTCACCGGTGGTTTGAGGTGGTACAGTTGTCTTCTGATGGCGTAGAAGGTTCTGCAGGCTTTTGCTTTCAGGGTTTCTATTGCTGCTTTGAAGCTTCCTGATTGGCTGAGCTCCAGCCCCAGGTAGGTGTAGCTGTTGGTTTTCTCCAGTGTGGTGCCGTTCAGTGTGAATTGTGGAGTGGTGGAGGCTTTATTTTGGCCCTTCTTCTGAAATACCATGATTTTGGTCTTCTTCTGGTTGATGGGTAGGGCCCATGTGGTGCTGAATTTTTCCAGCACTGACAGGCTTTCTTGGAGGTCTTTCTCGGTGGGGGCCAGGAGTAGGAGGTCATCGGCATACAGCAGGCACTTCACCTCTCGATTGTTCAGGGTGAGGCCTGGGGTTGGTGAGGCCTCCAGGGCTGTAGCCAGTTCATTGATATAGATGTTGAAGAGCGTTGGGCTCAGGCTACAGCCTTGTCTGACCCCTCGGGCCTGTTGGAAGTATGCTGTCCTTTTCCCATTCACCTTCACACTGCACTGGTTTCCGGTGTAGGAGCTCTTGATGACGTCGTACGTTCTTCCTCCTATTCCACAGCCCTACATATATAATATATGTGCACTGGATATTTAATATATGTGCACTAGATATATATAATATATGTGCACTGGATATATAATATATGTGCAATAGATATATTTAATATATGTGCACTGTATATATAATATATGTGCACTGGATATTTAATATATGTGCACTGGATATTTAATATATGTGCACTTGATATATAATATATGTGCACTGGATATATATAATATATGTGCACTGAATCAATAATATATGTGCACTGAATATTTTAAATATACTTGCGCTGGATCTATAATATATGTGCAATGGATATATTATATATATGTGCACTGGATATATAATATATTTGCACTGGATATTTAAAATATGTGCACTGGATTTATATAGTATATGTGCACTGGATATATAATATATGTGCACTGGATATTTAATATATGTGCACAGGATTTATATAGTACATGTGCACTGGATATATAATATATGTGCACTGGATATATTTAATAAATGTGCACTGGATATATAATATATGTGCACTGGATATTTAATATATGTGCACTGGATATATAATTTATGTGCACTGGATATTTATAATATATGTGAACTGGGTATATAATATATGTGCACTGGACATTTAATATATGTGCACTGGATATATATAATATATGTGAACTGGATATATAATTTATGTGCACTGGATATTTATAATATACATGCACTGGATATATAATATATGTGCACTGGACATTAAATATATGTGCACTGGATATATATAATATATGTGCACTGGATCAATAATATATGTGCACTGGATATTTTTAATATATGTGAACTGGATCTATAATATATGTGCACTGGATATATAATATATTTGCACTGGATATTTAATATATGTGCACTGGATATTTAATATATGTGCACTGGATATATATAATATATGAGCACTGGATATATATAATATATGTGCACTGGATATATATAATATATGTGCACTGGATATATATAATATATGTGCACTGGATATATATAATATATGTGCACTGGATATATATAATATATGTGCACTGAATATTTAATATATGTGCACTGGATATATATAATATATGTGCATTGGATATGTAATATATATGCAATGGATATATAAAATATGTGCACTGGATATATATAATATATGTGCACTGGATATATAATATATGTGCACTGGATATATATAATACATGTGTACTGGATATATATAATATATGTGCACTGGATCTATAATATATGTGCACTGGATATATTATATATGTGCATAGGATATTTATAATATATGTGCACTGGATATATATAATATATGTGCACTGGATATATTATGTATGTGCATAGGATATTTATAATATATGTGCACTGGATATATATAATATGTGTGCAGTGGATATATAATATATGTGCAGTGGATATATAATATATGTGGACTGGATATATAATATATGTGCACTGGATATTTATAATATATGTGCACTGGATATATAATATATGTGCACTGGATATTTATAATACGTGTGCACTGGATATATAATATATGTGCACTGGAGATATTTAATATATGTGCACTGGATATATATAATATATGTGCACTGGATATATATTTAATATATGTGCACTGGATATATATATAATATATGTGCACTGGATATATATATAATATATGTGCACTGGATATATATATAATATATGTGCACTGGATATATATATAATATATGTGCACTGGATATATATATAATATATGTGCACTGGATATATAATATATGTGCACTGGATATATAATATATGTGCACTGGATTTTTAATATATGTGCACTTGATATATATAATATATGTGCACTGGATATATATAATATATGTGCACTGGATATATTTAATATATGTGCACTGGATATATATAATATACGTGCACTGGATATATATAATATATGTGCACTGGATATAAAATATATGTGCACTGGATATATAATATATGTGCACTGGATATATAATATGTGTGCACTGGATATATATAATATATGTGCACTGGATCTATAATATATGTGCACTGGATATATTATATATGTGCATAGGATATTTATAATATATGTGCAATGGATATATATAATATATGTGCACTGGATATATAATATATGTGCACTGGATATATTTAATATATGTGCACTGGATATATAATATACGTGCACTGGATATATATAATATATGTGCACTGGATATATAATATATGTGCACTGGATATATAATATATGTGCACTGTATAAATATATAATATGTGTGCAGTGGATATATAATATATGTGCAGTGGATATATAATATATGTGGACTGGATATATAATATATGTGCACTGGATATTTATAATATATGTGCACTGGATATATAATATATGTACACTGGATATTTATAATACGTGTGCACTGGATATATAATATATGTGCACTGGAGATATTTAATATATGTGCACTGGATATATATAATATATGTGCACTGGATATATATTTAATATATGTGCACTGGATATATATATAATATATGTGCACTGGATATATATATAATATATGTGCACTGGATATATATATAATATATGTGCACTGGATATATAATATATGTGCACTGGATATATATGTGCACTGGATATTTAATATATGTGCACTTGATATATATAATATATGTGCACTGGATATATATAATATTTGTGCACTGGATATATATAATATATGTGCACTGGATATATATAATATATGTGCACTGGATATATTTAATATATGTGCACTGGATATATATAATATACGTGCACTGGATATATATAATATATGTGCACTGGATATAAAATATATGTGCACTGGATATATAATATATGTGCACTGGATATATAATATGTGTGCACTGGATATATATAATATATGTGCACTGGATATATAATATGTGTGCACTGGATATATAATATATGTGCAGTGGATATATATGTGCACTGGAAATATATAATATATGTGCACAGGATATATTTAATATATGTGCACTGGATATATATAATATATGTGCACTGGATATAAAATATATGTGCACTGGATATATAATATATATGCACTGTATAAATATATAATATGTGTGCACTGGATATATAATATATGTGCAGCGGATATATAATATATGTGCACTGGATATATATAATATATGTGCACTGGATATATAATATATGTGCTCTGGATATATAATATATGTGCTCTGGATATATATATATATATATATATATATATATATATATGCACTGGATGTAATATATGTGCACTGGATATTTATAATATATGTGCACTGGATAAATATAATATTTGTTCACCTGATATATAATATATGTTCACTGGATATACAATATATGTGCACTGGATATATAATATATGAGCACTGGATATATATAATAGATGTGCACTGGATATATAATATATGTGCAATGGATATATATATATAATATATGTGCATTGGATATATAATATATGTGCACTGGATATATAATATATGTGCACTGGAAATTTAATTTATGTACACTGGATATATATAATATATGTGCACTGGATATATATAATATGTGTGCACTGGATATATATAATATATGTGCACTGGATATATAACATATGTGCACTGGATATATATATATAATATATGTGCATTGAATCAATAATATATGTGCACTGGATATTTATAATATATGTGTGTCACGGGATGGTTAGAGTCCGGCAATAGGCAATGTGTAATATATATTTCATGTGGAATGTATTCTCTAACCTGTTGTAAACATCAGTGTGTAGTTGGCTGATTCGGGTCTAATGTGTTAGCACATGGTATGCAAATACATCTAACTAGTGAGGACAATGGGTGGAGATAATCTGATCAGTGTCTCCAAGAAGATGTTGGACTGTGCATTGTTCAAAAGAGACAGGGAGTCTGCTCTCCTTGGCATAGGTGAGGGGGGAAGGATCTGTGACTCAGCCCTTCCCACCCACAGATATAGGAAGTAACAGTTTAGTATATAGATGTAGCTAGCAGTTAGTATGAGTTAGCCGGCCTGTGCACAGCTCTGTAGAGAGCCAGGATTTAGTTACAGGACCAAGGAGCCAAAGCTATCATTGGATTGTGACTTCTGTGGACTTATTGTTGTTACGGTTGATGTGACTGCCACCGGCTACTAACTTTGTGGATTACAATAAATTGCTGTTGTCTCCCGACCTCTTGCGTCCGTGTTGATTCAAAAGACCATCCGGAGGAAGACGTATACCTTTGCTCCGTGACAACTGGTTGGCAGCGGTGGGATCAACAGCGGACAGCGAGATGGACCACAACAGCTCAGCGATTAATGGAACCACAACCTCAGAATACAGGAACTGGACTATGGCAAATCTAAAATTAAGGGCCCGGGAACTAAACCTGAGTTACCAGGGAAGAACGAAAGAGCAACTGATCGAGGCACTGGAGGAGATGACCCTGCAAAGCGACAATGAGGAGGACTGCCCCCAGGAGACAGTAGAGATACGGGAGTGGCAGGTACAGACCCAAAAGAGCAGATGGGTTGTTTTGTATGAGGAGGAATTGGCAGTGCTGGGGCTAGGAGCAACTGCAGAGCAAAGGAGTAGAGCATTACAGAGGGCTCAGGAAACGGAGAAGGAGGAACAGAGAATGGCGCATGAAAAGGAAAGAATGGCGCATGAAATGCGAATGGCTGAGATAACTATGCGGAATTATAATCAAACGTCGACCCCCAGCCCAACAGTGAGAGAACCACCATATGTCTCCCATAAACACTTCAAGACCTTTGATGAAGCGGCTGGGGATGTTGATGGATATTTTCAGGACTTCGAACACCAGTGCCACCTGATGGAAGTCCCAGAGAAGGATTGGGTCCGGTATCTGGTGGGGCACCTACGAGATGGGGCTGCGGAAGCTCTCAGAGCCATGGACCCTAGTGATCAGCGGGACTATGAGGCCATTAAAAGAGCGGTGCAGAAGTATTATGCAGTCACTCCAGAGATCTACCGAGTTCAGTTCCGCTCTTTGTCTTACAATGGGGGAAGCTCCTTCCACATGTTCGCCCACAAGTTGAAGCAAGCATGCAAGCGCTGGCTAGAAGGAGAGGAGGCTGTCACAGTCGATAAGATCCTCCAAGTCATACTTAAGGAACAGTTCTTTTCCCAGTGCCCCGCTGAGATCCGTGAGTGGGTGCTGGAACGGAACCCAGCCACAGTTGAGCAAGCTGCTTCTCTTGCAGATGAGGGCCTGACCATCAAGCCGCAGTGGAAGAGGTTGTTTGCAGAGGAGCGGAAAACTACCACAGTCCGCCAGACACCCTTCAGCCAGCCACCCACCTTTCGTGTCCGGCCTCAGGATTACAATTCCCCCCCTACCCCTGCCCCAGCCCATCGGCCTCCAGCTATGAACAACCCTGTCCCTAGACAACGACCCACTGGAAGAATGCTAGAGCGCAGATGTTTTGGGTGCGGGCGGCCTGGACATTTGCAAGCTAGTTGCCCTGCTAACATGGGGGCACGGGCCACCGTGGCATCCCGGCCTATTCACTACCTGGGAACCACCCCTAGGACAGAAAGTTTGGCCCCATTTCCAGATGACTCCATGAATGACCCATCTGTTCCACCTCCAGGGGTCTATGGGATTCAGCCTTCCGCCACACATCCCGCAAACCTTCAGAGGAAGCACTTGCAGGAGGTCCTACTGGATGGCCGAACAGTTGTTGGATTCCGGGACTCGGGAGCTTTCCTAACGGTAGCGGACCCCCGAGTTGTGCGACCCGAGGCCCTAGAGGAGGGCCCTGGCATTTCTATCAAGTTGGCAGGGGGTACTCAAAGACGTATTCCTAAAGCTACCGTGGAACTCGACTATGGTTATGGACCAAAACGATGCACAATTGGTGTGATGAGCGGGCTGCCGGCCGATGTTCTGTTAGGCAACGATGTTGGAAATCTACAGTGCCACTTTGTGGGAGCAGTGACCCGAAGCCAAGCTCAGAGAGAAGCCAACATGGATCCACCGGATTTTCTGCCAGATGCCAGCCCTTCAACCCTACAACTTTACCATTCAGTACCGCCGAGGGAACCAACACCAGAACGCAGATGGGTTATCCCGGCAGGAGGAAATATGAGCTATAGAGACTGATGTGCATTCCCCAATTTACCTGTGTAGGCCAATTGTGTCATGCACATGTTTTGAGAGGGGGAGGGGTTGTCACGGGATGGTTAGAGTCCGGCAATAGGCAATGTGTAATATATATTTCATGTGGAATGTATTCTCTAACCTGTTGTAAACATCAGTGTGTAGTTGGCTGATTCGGGTCTAATGTGTTAGCACATTGTATGCAAATACATCTAACTAGTGAGGACAATGGGTGGAGATAATCTGATCAGTGTCTCCAAGAAGATGTTGGACTGTGCATTGTTCAAAAGAGACAGGGAGTCTGCTCTCCTTGGCATAGGTGAGGGGGGAAGGATCTGTGACTCAGCCCTTCCCACCCACAGATATAGGAAGTAACAGTTTAGTATATAGATGTAGCTAGCAGTTAGTATGAGTTAGCCGGCCTGTGCACAGCTCTGTAGAGAGCCAGGATTTAGTTACAGGACCAAGGAGCCAAAGCTATCATTGGATTGTGACTTCTGTGGACTTATTGTTGTTACGGTTGATGTGACTGCCACCGGCTACTAACTTTGTGGATTACAATAAATTGCTGTTGTCTCCCGACCTCTTGCGTCCGTGTTGATTCAAAAGACCATCCGGAGGAAGACGTATACCTTTGCTCCGTGACAATGTGCACTGGATATAAAATATATTTGCACTGGATATTTAATATATGTGCACTGGATATATAATATATGTGCACTGGATATATATAATATATGTGCACTGGATATATTTAATATATGTGCACTGGATATATAATATATGGGCACTGGATATATATAATATATGTGCACTGGATCTATAATATATGTGCAATAGATATATAATATATGTGCACTGGATATATATAATATATGTGCAGGGGATTTATAGTATATGTGCACTGGATATTTATAATATATGCGCACTGGATATATTTAATATATGTGCACTGGATATTTAATATATCTGCACTGGAAATTTAATATATCTGCACTGGATATATATAATATATGTGCACTGGATATTTTATATATGTGCACTGGATATATATAATATATGTGCATTGGATTTATAATACATGTGCAATGGATATATATAATATATGTGCCCTGGATATATAATATATGTGCACTGGATATATATAATATATGTGCCCTGGATATATAATATATGTACACTGGATATATATAATATGTGTGCACCGGATATATCATATATGTTCACTGGATATATAATATATGTGCACTGAATATATAATATATGTGCATTGGATATACATAATATATGTGCACTGGATATGTAATATATGTGCACTGGATATATTAATAATATATGTGCACTGGATATTTAATATATGTGCACTGGATATATTTAATATATGTGCATTGGATATATAATATATGTGCACTGGATATTGAATATATGTGCGCTGGTTATATATAATATATGTGCGCTGGATATATAATATATGTGCACTGGATATATAATATATGTGCACTGGATATTTAATATATGTGCACTGGATATATAATATATGTGCACTGGATATATATAATATATGTGCACTGGATATATATATGTGCACTGGATATATTTAATATATGTGCACTGGATATATAATATACGTGCACTGGATATATAATATATATGCACTGTATAAATATATAATATGTGTGCACTGGATATATAATATATGTGCAGTGGATATATAATATATGTGCACTGGATATATATAATATATGTGCACTGGATATATATGTGCACTGGAAATATATAATATATGTGCACAGGATATATTTAATATATGTGCACTGGATATATATAATATATGTGCACAGGATATATTTAATATATGTGCACTGGATATATATTTAATATATGTGCACTGGATATATATATAATATATGTGCAATGGAAATATATATAATATATGTGCACTGGATATATAATATATGTGCACTGGATATATATATATATATAATATGTGTGCACTTGATATATAATATATGTGAACTGGATATATAATATATGTGCACTGGATATATATAATATATGTGCACTGGATATTTATAATATATGTGCACTGGATATATTTAATATATGTGCACTGGATATATGTAATATATGTGCACTGGATATATAATATATGTGCACTGGATATATTTAATATATGTGCACTGGAAATATATAATATATGTGCACTGGATATATTTAAAATATGTGCACTGGATATATATATATATATATATATATATATATATGTATATATAATATATGTGCACTGGATATATATAATATATGTGCACTGGATATATATGTGCACTGGATATATAATATATGTGCACTGGATATATAATATATGTGCACTGGATATATATAATATATGTGAACTGGATATTTATAATATATGTGCACTGGATATATTTAAAATATGTGCACTGGATATATATATATATATATATATATATATATATATATATATGTGCACTGGATATATAATATTTGTGCACTGGATATATAATATGTTCAAAGGATATATAATATATTTGCACTGGATATTTATTATATGTGCACTGGATATATATAATATATGTGCAATGGATATTTAATATATGTGCACTGAATATTTAATATATGTACACTGGAAATAAATAATATTTGTGCACTGGATATATAAAATATATGTGCACTGGATATATAATATATGTGCACTGGATATTTAATATATGTGCACTGGATATATAAAATATATGTGCACTGGATATATATAATATATATGCACTGGATCTATAGTATATGTGCACTGGATATATATATTATATGTGCACTGGATATTTAATGTATGTGCACTGGATATTTAATATATCTGCACTGGATATATATAATATATGTGCACTGGATATTTAATATATGTGCGCTGGATATATATAATATATGTGCACTTGATATTTTTAATATATCTGCACTGTATATATTTAATATATGTGCACTGGATATTTAATATATGTACACTGAATTTATATAATAAATGTGCACTGGATATATAATATATGTGCACTGGATATTTAATATGTGTGCACTGGATATATATAATATATGTGAACTGGATATTTATAATATATGTGCACTGGATATATTTAAAATATGTGCACTGGATATATATATATATATATATATATATATATATATATATATGTGCACTGGATATATAATATATGTGCACTGGATATATAATATGTTCAAAGGATATATAATATATTTGCACTGGATATTTATTATATGTGCACTGGATATATATAATATATGTGCAATGGATATTTAATATATGTGCACTGAATATTTAATATATGTACACTGGAAATAAATAATATTTGTGCACTGGATATATAAAATATATGTGCACTGGATATATAATATATGTGCACTGGATATTTAATATATGTGCACTGGATATATAATATATATGTGCACTGGATATATATAATATATATGCACTGGATCTATAGTATATGTGCACTGGATATATATATTATATGTGCACTGGATATTTAATGTATGTGCACTGGATATTTAATATATCTGCACTGGATATATATAATATATGTGCACTGGATATTTAATATATGTGCGCTGGATATATATAATATATGTGCACTTGATATTTTTAATATATCTGCACTGTATATATTTAATATATGTGCACTGGATATTTAATATATGTACACTGAATTTATATAATAAATGTGCACTGGATATATAATATATGTGCACTGGATATTTAATATGTGTGCACTGGATATATATAATATATGTGCACTAGATATATAATGTTTGTGCACTGGATATATAATATATATGCACTGGATATTTATAATATATGTGCACTGGATATATAATACATGTGCAATGGATATATTTAACATATGTGCACTGGATATATAATATATGTGCACTGGATCTATAATATATGTGCACTGGATACATAATATATGTGCACTGGATATTTAATATATGTGCACTGGATATATATATAATACATGTGCACTGGATATATAATATATGTGCACTGGATATATATAATATATGTGCACTGGATATATAATATATGTGCACTGGATATATATAATATATGTGCACTGGATCAATAATATATGTGCAATGGGCATGTTTAATATGTGTGCACTGGATATTTAATATATACACTGGATACATATAATATATGTGCACTGGATATATAACATATGTGCACTGGATATTTAATATATGTGCGATGGATATATATAATATATGTGCACTAGATATATAATATATGTGCACTGGATATTTATAATATATATGCACTGGATATATAATATATGTGCACTGGATATATATAATATATGTGCACTGGATATATATAATATATGTGCAATGGATATATTTAATATATGTGCAATGGATATATTTAATATATGTGCACTGGATATATAATATATGTGCACTGGACATATAATATATGTGCACTGGATATATATAATATATGTGCACTGGATATATATAATATATGTGCACTGGATATATATAATATGTGTGCAATGGAAATATAATATATGTGCACTGGATATATAATATATATGTGCACTGGATATATATAATATATATGCACTGGATCTATAGTATATGTGCACTGGATATTTAATATATCTGCACTGGATATATATATAATATATGTGCACTGGATATTTAATATCTGTGCACTGAATATATAAAATATATGTGCACTGGATTGATAATTTATGTGCACTGGATATATATAATATATGTGCACTGGATATATTTAATATATGTACACTGGATATATATAATATATGTGCACTGGATATATAATATATGTGCACTGGATATGTAATATATGTGCGATGGATATATATAATATATGTGCACTAGATATATAATATATGTGCACTGGATATATATAATATATGTGCACTGTATATATGAAATATGTGCACTGGATATATATAATATATGTGCACTGGATCTATAATATATGTGCACTGGATATAAAATATATGTGCACTGGATATTTAATATATGTGCACTGGATATATATAATATATGTGCACTGGATATATAATACATGTGCACTGGATATTTAATATATGTGCACTGGGTATATATATTATATGTGCACTAGATATATAATATATGTGCACTGGATATTTATAACATATATGCACTGGATATATAATATATGTGCAATGGATATAATTAATATATGTGCACTGGATCTATAATATATGTGCACTGGATCTATAATATATGTGCACTGGATCTATAATATATGTGCACTGGATACATTTAATATATGTGCACTGGATATATAATATATGTGCACTGCATATTTAATATATGTGCACTGGATATATATATTGTAAGTGCACTGGATATTTAATATATGTGCACTGGATATATATAATATATGTGCAATGGATATATATAATATGTGTGCACTGGATATTTAATATTTGTGCACTGGATATATATAATATATGTGCACTGGATTAATAATTTATGTGCACTGGATATATATAATATATGTGCACTGGATATATAATATATGTGCACTGGATATTTAATATATGTGCACTGGATATTTTTAATATATGTGCACTGGATATTTAATTTATGTGCACTGGTTATATATAATATATGTGCACTGGATCTTTATAATATATGTGCACTGGATATTTAATTTATGTGCACTGGTTATATATAATATATGTGCACTGGATATATAATATATGTGCACTGGATATTTAATATATGTGCACTGGATATATATATTATATGTGCACTGGATATATAATATATGTGCAATGGATATATTTAATATATGTGCACTGGATATATAATATATGTGCACTGGATATATATAATATATGTGCACTGGATATATGAAAAATGTGCACTGGATATATATAATATACGTGCACTGGATCAATAATATATGTGCACTGGATCTATAATATATGTGCACTGGATCTATAATATATGTGCACTGGATCTATAATATATGTGCACTGGATCTATAATATATGTGCACTGGATACATTTAATATATGTGCACTGGATATATAATATATGTGCACTGCATATTTAATATATGTGCACTGGATATATATATTATAAGTGCACTGGATATTTAATATATGTGCACTGGATATATATAATATATGTGCAATGGATATATATAATATGTGTGCACTGGATATTTAATATATGTGCACTGAATATATATAATATATGTGCACTGGATTAATAATTTATGTTCACTGGATATATATAATATATGTGCACTGGATATATAATATATGTGCACTGGATATTTAATATATGTGCACTGGATATTTTTAATATATGTGCACTGGATATTTAATTTATGTGCACTGGTTATATATAATATATGTGCACTGGATCTTTATAATATATGTGCACTGGATATTTAATTTATGTGCACTGGTTATATATAATATATGTGCACTGGATATTTATAATATATGTGCACTGGATATTTAATATATGTGCACTGGATATATATAATATATGTGCACTGGATATATAATATATGTGCACTGGATATTTAATATATGTGCACTGGATATTTTTAATATATGTGCACTGGATATTTAATTTATGTGCACTGGTTATATAATATATGTGCACTGGATATATAATATATGTGCACTGGATATATAATATATGTGCACTGGATATTTAATATATGTGCACTGGATATTTTTAATATATGTGCACTGGATATTTAATTTATGTGCACTGGTTATATATAATATATGTGCACTGGATCTTTATAATATATGTGCAATGGATATTTAATTTATGTGCACTGGTTATATATAATATATGTGCACTGGATATTTATAATATATGTGCACTGGATATTTAATATATGTGCACTGGATATATATAATATATGTGCACTGGATATATAATATATGTGCACTGGATATTTAATATATGTGCACTGGATATTTTTAATATATGTGCACTGGATATTTAATTTATGTGCACTGGTTATATAATATATGTGCACTGGATATATAATATATGTGCACTGGATATATAATATATGTGCACTGGATATATATAATATATGTGCACTGGATATATAATATATGTGCACTGAATATATATAATATATGTGTACTGGATCAATAATATATGTGCACTGGGTATATTTAATATATGTGCACTGCATATTTAATATATGTGCACTAGATATATATATTATATGTGCACTAAATATTTAACATATGTGCACTGGATATATATGATATATGTGCACTGGATATATATAATATGTGTGCAATGGAAATATAATATATGTTCACTGGATATATATATTATATGTGCACTGAATATTTAAAATATGTGCACTGGATATTTAATATATCTGCATTGGATATATATAATATATGTGCACTGGATATTTAATATATGTGCACTGGATATATATAATATATGTGCACTCGATATATGAAATATGTGCACTGGATATATATAATATATGTGCACTGGATCTATAATATATGTGCACTGGATACATAATATATGTGCATTGGATATTTAATATATGTGCACTGGATATATATGATATATGTGCACTGGATATATATAATATGTGTGCAATGGAAATATAATATATGTTCACTGGATATATATATTATATGTGCACTGAATATTTAAAATATGTGCACTGGATATTTAATATATCTGCATTGGATATATATAATATATGTGCACTGGATATTTAATATATGTGCACTGGATATATATAATATATGTGCACTCGATATATGAAATATGTGCACTGGATATATATAATATATGTGCACTGGATCTATAATATATGTGCACTGGATACATAATATATGTGCATTGGATATTTAATATATGTGCACTGGATATATATAATATATGTGCACTGGATATATATAATATGTGTGCACTGGATATATAATATATGTGCACTGGACATTTAATATATGTGCACTGGATCAATAATATATGTGCACTGGAAATGTTTAATATATGTGCACTGGATATATAATATATGTGCACTGCATATTTAATATATGTGCACTGGATATATATATATTATATGTGCACTGGATAATTAATATATGTGCACTGGATATATATAATATATGTGCACTGGATATATATAATATGTGTGCAAAGGAAATAAAATATATGTGCACTGGATCTATAGTATATATGCACTGGATATTTAATATATCTGCACTGGATATATATATATAATATATGTGCACTGGATATTTAATATATGTGCACTGGATATATAAAATATATGTGCACTGGATTGATAATTTATGTACACTGGATATATATAATATATGTGCACTGGATATATTTAATATATGTACACTGGATATATATAATATATGTGCACTGGATATATAATATATGTGCACTAGATATTTATAATATATGCACTGGATATATAATATATGTGCACTGGATATATATAATATATGTGCACTGGATATATGAAATATGTGCACTGGATATATATAATATATGTGCACTGGATATTTATAATATGTGTGCAATGGAAATATAATATATGTGCACTGGATATATAATATATATGTGCACTGGATATATATAATATATGTGCACTGGATCTATAGTATATGTACACTGGATATTTAATATATCTGCACTGGATATATAATATATGTGCACTGGATATTTATTTTATGTGCACTGGATATATAAAATATATGTGCACTGGATTGATAATTTATGTGCACTGGATATATATAATATATGTGCACTGGATATATTTAATATATGTACACTGGTTATATTTAATATATGTACACTGGATATATATAATATATGTGCACTGGATATATAATATATGCGCAATGGATATTTAATATATGTGCGCTGGATATATATAATATATGTGCAATGGATATATTTAATTTATGTGCAATGGATATATAATATATGTGCACTGGATATATATAATATATGTGCACTCGATATATGAAATATGTGCACTGGATATATATAATATATGTGCACTGGATCTATAATATATGTGCACTGGATACATAATATATGTGCATTGGATATTTAATATATGTGCACTATATATATATAATATATGTGCACTGGATATATATAATATGTGTGCACTGGATATATAATATATGTGCACTGGACATTTAATATATGTGCACTGGATCAATAATATATGTGCACTGGAAATGTTTAATATATGTGCACTGGATATATAATATATGTGCACTGCATATTTAATATATGTGCACTGGATATATATATATTATATGTGCACTGGATAATTAATATATGTGCACTGGATATATATAATATATGTGCACTGGATATATATAATATGTGTGCAAAGTAAATAAAATATATGTGCACTGGATATATAATATATATGTGCACTGGATATATATAATATATGTGCACTGGATCTATAGTATATGTGCACTGGATATTTAATATATCTGCACTGGATATATATATAATATATGTGCACTGGATATTTAATATATGTGCACTGGATATATAAAATATATGTGCACTGGATTGATAATTTATGTGCACTGGATATATATAATATATGTGCACTGGATATATTTAATATATGTGCACTGGATATATTTAATATATGTACACTGGATATATATAATATATGTGCACTGGATATATAATATATGTGCACTGGATATTTAATATATGTGCGCTGGATATACATAATATATGTGCACTAGATATATAATATATGTGCATTGGATATTTATAATATATATGCACTGGATATATAATATATGTGCAATGGATATATTTAATATATGTGCACTGGATATATAATATATGTGCACTGGATATATATAATATATGTGCACTGGATATATGAAATATGTGCACTGGATATATATAATATATGTGCACTGGATATATATAATATGTGTGCAATGGAAATATAATATATGTGCACTGGATATATAATATATATGTGCACTGGATATATATATAATATGTGCACTGGATCTATAGTATATGTGCACTGGATATGTAATATATCTGCACTGGATATATATATAATATATGTGCACTGGATATTTAATATATGTGCACTGGATATATAAAATATATGTGCACTGGATTGATAATTTATGTGCACTGGATATTTAATATATGTGGGCTGGATATATATAATATATGTGCACTAGATATATAATATATGTGCACTGGATATATAATATATGTGCACTGAATATTTAATATATGTGCACTGGATATATATAATATATGTGCACTGGATATACAATATATGTGCACTGGATATTTAATATATGTGCACTGCATATTTAATATATGTGCACTGGATTTATATAATATATGTGCACTGGATATATATAATATATGTGCACTGGATATATATAATATATGTGCACTGAATATATAATATATGTGCACTGCATGTTTAATATATGTGCACTGGATATATATATTATAAGTGCACTGGATATTTAATATATGTGCACTGGATATATATAATATATGTGCAATGGATATTTATAATATGTGTGCACTGGATATTTAATATATGTGCATTGGATATTTAATATATCTGCACTGGATATATATAATATATGTGCTCTGGATATTTAATATATGTGCACTGGATATATATAATATATGTGCACTGGATATATAATATATGTGCACTTGATATTTTTAATATATGTGCACTGGATATATTTAATATATGTGCACTGGATATATAATATATGTGCACTGGATATATATAATATATGTGCCCTGGATATATAATATATGTACACTGGATATATATAATATGTGTGCACCGGATATATCATATATGTTCACTGGATATATTTAATGTATGTGCACTGGATATTTAATATATGTGCATTGGATATTTTTAATATATGTGCACTGAATATTTAATATATGTGCACTGGTTATATATAATATATGTGCACTGGATATATAATATATGTGCACTGGACATTTAATATATGTGCACTGGATCAATAATATATGTGCACTGAGTATGTTTAATATATGTGCACTGGATATTTAATATATGTGCACTGCATATTTAATATATGTGCACTGGATATATATAATATTTGTGCACTGGATAATTAATATATGTGCACTGGATATATATAATATATGTGCACTGGATATATATATATTATGTGTGCAATGGAAATATAATATATGTGCACTGGATATATAATATATATGTGCACTGGATATATATAATATATGTGCACTGGATCTATAGTATATGTGCACTGGATATTTAATATATCTGCACTGGATATATATATAATATATGTGCACTGGATATATAATATATGTGCACTGGATATATATAATATATGTGCACTGTATATATGAAATATGTGCACTGGATATATATAATATATGTGCACTGGATCTATAGTATATGTGCACTGGATATATAATATATGTGCATTGGATATTTAATATATGTACACTGGATACATATAATATATGGACACTGGATATATAATATATGTGCACTGGATATTTAATATATGTGGACTGGATATATATATTATATGTGCACTAGATATATAATATATGTGCACTGGATATTTATAATATATATGCACTGGATATATAATATATTTGCAATGGATATATTTAATATATGTGCACTGGATATATATAATATATGTGCACTGGATCTTTAATATATGTGCACTGGATATATATATAATATATGTGCACTGGATATATAATATATGTGCACTGGATATTTATAATAAATTTGCACTGGATATATGATATATGTGCAGTGAATATATATAAAATATGTGTACTGGATCAATAATATATGTGCACTGGGTATAAATAATATATGTGCACTGAATATATAATATATGTGCACTGGATATATGAAATATGTGCACTGTATATATATAATATATGTGCAATGGATATATATAATATGTGTGCACTGGATATTTAATATATGTGCACTGGATATTTAATATATGTTGACTGGATATATATAATATATGTGCACTGGATATTTAATATATGTGCACTGGATATATATAAGATATGTGCACTGGATATATAATATATGTGCACTTGATATTTTTAATATATGTGCACTGGATATATTTCATAT
Organism: Leptodactylus fuscus; assembly: GCF_031893055.1. Lineage (NCBI taxonomy): Eukaryota > Metazoa > Chordata > Amphibia > Anura > Leptodactylidae > Leptodactylus > Leptodactylus fuscus. Next base: position 248,380,387 of record NC_134267.1, on the reverse strand, counting down.
ATGTGCACTGGATATATAATATACGTGCACTGCATATTTAATATATGTGCACTGGATATATATATTATATGTGCACTGGATATTTAATATATGTGCACTGAATATATATAATATATGTGCACTGGATATATATAATATGTGTGCAATGGAAATATAATATATGTGCATTGGATATTTAATATATCTGCACTGGATATATATAATATATGTGCTCTGGATATTTAATATATGTGCACTGGATATATATAATATATGTGCACTGGATATATAATATATGTGCACTTGATATTTTTAATATATGTGCACTGGATATATTTAATATATGTGCACTGGATATATAATATATGTGCACTGGATATATATAATATATGTGCCCTGGATATATAATATATGTACACTGGATATATATAATATGTGTGCACCGGATATATCATATATGTTCACTGGATATATTTAATGTATGTGCACTGGATATTTAATATATGTGCATTGGATATTTTTAATATATGTGCACTGAATATTTAATATATGTGCACTGGTTATATATAATATATGTGCACTGGATATATAATATATGTGCACTGGACATTTAATATATGTGCACTGGATCAATAATATATGTGCACTGAGTATGTTTAATATATGTGCACTGGATATTTAATATATGTGCACTGCATATTTAATATATGTGCACTGGATATATATAATATTTGTGCACTGGATAATTAATATATGTGCACTGGATATATATAATATATGTGCACTGGATATATATATATTATGTGTGCAATGGAAATATAATATATGTGCACTGGATATATAATATATATGTGCACTGGATATATATAATATATGTGCACTGGATCTATAGTATATGTGCACTGGATATTTAATATATCTGCACTGGATATATATATAATATATGTGCACTGGATATATAATATATGTGCACTGGATATATATAATATATGTGCACTGTATATATGAAATATGTGCACTGGATATATATAATATATGTGCATTGGATATTTAATATATGTACACTGGATACATATAATATATGGACACTGGATATATAATATATGTGCACTGGATATTTAATATATGTGGACTGGATATATATATTATATGTGCACTAGATATATAATATATGTGCACTGGATATTTATAATATATATGCACTGGATATATAATATATTTGCAATGGATATATTTAATATATGTGCACTGGATATATATAATATATGTGCACTGGATCTTTAATATATGTGCACTGGATATATATATAATATATGTGCACTGGATATATAATATATGTGCACTGGATATTTATAATAAATTTGCACTGGATATATGATATATGTGCAGTGAATATATATAAAATATGTGTACTGGATCAATAATATATGTGCACTGGGTATAAATAATATATGTGCACTGAATATATAATATATGTGCACTGGATATATGAAATATGTGCACTGTATATATATAATATATGTGCAATGGATATATATAATATGTGTGCACTGGATATTTAATATATGTGCACTGGATATTTAATATATGTTGACTGGATATATATAATATATGTGCACTGGATATTTAATATATGTGCACTGGATATATATAAGATATGTGCACTGGATATATAATATATGTGCACTTGATATTTTTAATATATGTGCACTGGATATATTTCATATATGTGCATTGGATATATAATATACGTGCACTGCATATTTAATATATGTGCACTGGATATATATATTATATGTGCACTGGATATTTAATATATGTGCACTGGATATATATAATATATGTGCACTGGATATATATAATATGTGTGCAATGGAAATATAATATATGTGCACTAGATATAAAATATATATGTGCACTGGATATATATATATATATTATATGTGCACTGGATATTTAATTTATGTGCACTGGATATTTAATATATCTGCACTGGATATATATAATATATGTGCACTGGATATTTAATATATGTGCACTGGAATTATATAATATATGTGCACTGGATATATAATATATGTGCACTGGATATATTTAATATATGTGCACTGGATATTTATAATATATGTGCACTGGATATCTAATATATGTGCAATGGACATATTTAATATATGTGCACTGGATATATAATATATGTGCACTGGATATATATAATATATGTGCACTCGATATATGAAATATGTGCACTGGATATATATAATATATGTGCACTGGATCTATAATATATGTGCACTGGATACATAATATATGTGCACTGGATATTTAATATATGTGCACTGGATATATATAATATATGTGCACTGGACATTTAATATATGTGCACTGGATCAAAAATATATGTGCACTGGTTATGTTTAATATATGTGCACTGGATATATAATATATGTGCACTGCATATTTAATATATGTGCACTGGATATATATATTATATGTGCACTGGATAATTAATATATGTGCACTGGATATATATAATATATGTGCACTGGATATATATAATATGTGTGCCTTGGAAATATAATATATGTGCACTGGATATATAATATATATGTGCACTGGATATATATAATATTTGTGCACTGGATCTATAGTATATGTGCACTGGATATTTAATATATCTGCACTGGATATATATATATATATATATATATATATATATATATATATATAATATATGTGCACTGGATATTTAATATGTGCACTGGATATATAAAATATAAGTGCACTGGATTGATAATTTATGTGCACTGGATATATGTAATATATGTGCACTGGATATATAATATATGTGCACTGGATATTTAATATATGTGCGCTGGATATATATAATATATGTGCACTAGATATATAATATATGTGCACTGGATATATATAATATATGTGCACTTTATATATGAAATATGTGCACTGGATATATATAATATATGTGCACTGGATCTATAATATATGTGCACTGGATATAAAATATATGTGCACTGGATATTTAATATATGTGCACTGGATATATATAATATATGTGCACTGGATATATAATACATGTGCACTGGATATTTAATATATGTGCACTGGATATATATATTATATGTGCACTAGATATATAATATATGTGCACTGGATATTTATAACATATATGCACTGGATATATAATATATGTGCAATGGATATATATAATATATGTGCACTGGATATTTAATATATGTGCACTGGATATATTTAATATATGTACACTGGATATATATAATATATGTGCACTGGATATATAATATATGTGCAATGGATATATTTAACATATGTGCACTGGATATATAATATATGTGCACTGGATATAAAATATATATAAGCATTGGATATATATATATTATATGTGCACTGGATATTTAATATATGTGCGCTGGATATATAATATATGTGCACTGGATATATAATATATGTGCAATGGATATATTTAACATATGTGCACTGGATATATAATATATGTGCACTGGATATAAAATATATATAAGCATTGGATATATATATATTATATGTGCACTGGATATTTAATGTATGTGCACTGGATATTTAATATATCTGAACTGGATATATATAATATATGTGCACTGGATATTTAATATATGTGCACTGGATAAATAAAATATATGTGCACTTGATATTTTTAATATATCTTCACTGGATATATTTAATATATGTGCACTGGATATTTAATATATGTACACTGAATTTATATAATAAATGTGCACTGGATATATAATATATGTGCACTGGATTTTTAATATATGTGCACTGGATATATATAATATATGCACTGGATATTTATAATATATGTGCACTGGATATATAATACATGTGCAATGGATATATTTAACATATGTGCACTGGATATGTAATATATGTGCACTGGATATATATAATATATGTGCACTCGATATATGAAATATGTGCACTGGATATATATAATATATGTGCACTGGATCTATAATATATGTGCACTGGATATATAATATATGTGCACTGGATATTTAATATATGTGCACTGGATATATATAATATATGTGCACTGGATATATAATATATGTGCACTGGATATATAATATATGTGCACTGGATATTTATAATATATATGCACTGGATATATAATATATGTGCAATGGATATATTTAATATATGTGCACTGGATATATAAAATATTTGCACTGGATATAAAATATATATGTGCACTGGATATATATATTATATGTGCACTGGATATTTAATGTATGTGCACTGGATATTTAATATATCTGCACTGGATATATATAATATATGTGCACTGGATATTTAATATATGTGCGCTGAATATATATAATATATGTGCACTTGATATTTTTAATATATCTGCACTGTATATATTTAATATATGTGCACTGGATATTTAATATATGTACACTGAATTTATATAATAAATGTGCACTGGATATATAATATATGTGCACTGGATATTTAATATATGTGCACTGGATATATATAATATATGTGCACTAGATATATAATATTTGTGCACTGGATATATAATATATATGCACTGGATATTTATAATATATGTGCACTGGATATATAATACATGTGCAATGGATATATTTAACATATGTGCACTGGATATATAATATATGTGCACTGGATCTATAATATATGTGCACTGGATACATAATATATGTGCACTGGATATTTAATATATGTGCACTGGATATATATATAATACATGTGCACTGGATATATATAATATATGTGCACTGGATATACAATATATGTGCACTGGATATTTAATATATGTGCACTGCATATTTAATATATGTGCACTGGATATATATAATATTTGTGCACTGGATATATATAATATATGTGCACTGGATATATATAATATATGTGCACTGAATATATAATATATGTGCACTGCATATTTAATATATGTGCACTGGATATATATATCATAAGTGCACTGGATATTTAATATATGTGCACTGGATATATATAATATATGTGCTATGGATATTTATAATATGTGTGCACTGGATATTTAATATATGTGCATTGGATATTTAATATATCTGCACTGGATATATATAATATATGTGCTCTGGATATTTAATATATGTGCACTGGATATATATAATATATGTGCACTGGATATATAATATATGTGCACTTGATATTTTTAATATATGTGCACTGGATATATTTAATATATGTGCACTGGATATATAATATATGTGCACTGGATATATATAATATATGTGCCCTGGATATATAATATATGTACACTGGATATATATAATATGTGTGCACCGGATATATCATATATGTTCACTGGATATATTTAATGTATGTGCACTGGATATTTAATATATGTGCATTGGATATTTTTAATATATGTGCACTGGATATTTAATATATGTGCACTGGTTATATATAATATATGTGCACTGGATATATAATATATGTGCACTGGACATTTAATATATGTGCACTGGATCAATAATATATGTGCACTGAGTATGTTTAATATATGTGCACTGGATATTTAATATATGTGCACTGCATATTTAATATATGTGCACTGGATATATATATTATTTGTGCACTGGTTAATTAATATATGTGCACTGGATATATATAATATATGTGCACTGGATATATATATATATTATGTGTGCAATGGAAATATAATATATGTGCACTGGATATATAATATATATGTGCACTGGATATATATAATATATGTGCACTGGATCTATAGTATATGTGCACTGGATATTTAATATATCTGCACTGGATATATATATAATATATGTGCACTGGATATATAATATATGTGCACTGGATATATATAATATATGTGCACTGTATATATGAAATATGTGCACTGTATATATGAAATATGTGCACTGGATATATGAAATATGTGCACTGGATATATATAATATATGTGCACTGGATCTATAGTATATGTGCACTGGATATTTAATATATGTACACTGGATACATATAATATATGGACACTGGATATATAATATATGTGCACTGGATATTTAATATATGTGGACTGGATATATATATTATATGTGCACTAGATATATAATATATGTGCACTGGATATTTATAATATATATGCACTGGATATTTAATATATCTGCATTGGATATATATAATATATGTGCACTGGATATTTAATATATGTGCACTGGATATATATAATATATGTGCACTGGATATTTAATATATGTGCACTGGATATTTAATATATGTTGACTGGATATATATAATATATGTGCACTGGATAAATATAATATATGTGCACTGGATATATAATATATGTGCACTTGATATTTTTAATATATGTGCACTGGATATATTTCATATATGTGCACTGGATATATAATATACGTGCACTGCATATTTAATATATGTGCACTGGATATATATATTATATGTGCACTGGATATTTAATATATGTGCACTGGATATATATAATATATGTGCACTGGATATATATAATATGTGTGCAATGGAAATATAATATATGTGCACTAGATATAAAATATATATGTGCACTGGATATATATATATATTATATGTGCACTGGATATTTAATATATGTGCACTGGATATTTAATATATCTGCACTGGATATATATAATATATGTGCACTGGATATTTAATATATGTGCACTGGAATTATATAATATATGTGCACTGGATATATAATATATGTGCACTGGATATATTTAATATATGTGCACTGGATATTTATAATATATGTGCACTGGATATCTAATATATGTGCAATGGACATATTTAATATATGTGCACTGGATATATAATATATGTGCACTGGATATATATAATATACGTGCACTCGATATATGAAATATGTGCACTGGATATATATAATATATGTGCACTGGATCTATAATATATGTGCACTGGATACATAATATATGTGCACTGGATATTTAATATATGTGCACTGGATATATATAATATATGTGCACTGGATATATATATAATATATGTGCACTAAATATATAATATATGTGCACTGGACATTTAATATATGTGCACTGGATCAAAAATATATGTGCACTGGGTATGTTTAATATATGTGCACTGGATATATAATATATGTGCACTGCATATTTAATATACGTGCACTGGATAATTAATATATGTGTACTGGATATATATAATATGTGTGCCTTGGAAATATAATATATGTGCACTGGATATATAATATATATGTGCACTGGATATATATAATATATGTGCACTGGATCTATAGTATATGTGCACTGAATATTTAATATATCTGCACTGGATATATATATATATATATATATATATATATATATTATATGTGCAATGGATATTTAATATGTGCACTGGATATATGTAATATATGTGCACTGGATATATAATATATGTGCACTGGATATTTAATATATGTGCGCTGGATATATATAATATATGTGCACTAGATATATAATATATGTGCACTGGATATATATAATATATGTGCACTGTATATATGAAATATGTGCACTGGATATATATAATATATGTGCACTGGATCTATAATATATGTGCACTGGATATAAAATATATGTGCACTGGATATTTAATATATGTGCACTGGATATATATAATATATGTGCACTGGATATATAATACATGTGCACTGGATATTTAATATATGTGCACTGGATATATATATGTGCACTAGATATATAATATATGTGCACTGGATATTTATAACATATATGTACTGGATATATAATATATATGCAATGGATATATTTAATATATGTGCACTGGATATTTAATATATGTGCACTGGATATATTTAATATATGTACACTGGATATATATAATATATGTGCACTGGATATATAATATGTGTGCACTGGATATTTAATATATGTGCGCTGGATATATAATATATGTGCACTGGATATATAATATATGTGCAGTGGATATTTAATATATGTGCACTGGATATATATAATATATGTGCACTGGATATATAATATATGTGCACTGGATATATAATATATGTGCACTGGATATATATATTATATGTGCACTAGATATATAATATATGTGCACTGGATATTTATAATATATATGCACTGGATATATAATATATGTGCAATGGATATATTTAATATATGTGCACTGGATATATAAAATATGTGCACTGGATATAAAATATATATGTGCACTGGATATATATATTATATGTGCACTGGATATTTAATGTATGTGCACTGGATATTTAATATATCTGCACTGGATATATATAATATATGTGCACTGGATATTTAATATATGTGCGCTGGATATATATAATATATGTGCACTTGACATTTTTAATATATCTGCACTGTATATATTTAATATATGTGCACTGGATATTTAATATATGTACACTGAATTCATATAATAAATGTGCACTGGATATATAATATATGTGCACTGGATATTTAATATATGTGCACTGGATATATATAATATATGTGCACTAGATATATAATATTTGTGCACTGGATATATAATATATATGCACTGGATATTTATAATATATGTGCACTGGATATATAATACATGTGCAATGGATATATTTAACATATGTGCACTGGATATATAATATATGTGCACTGGATCTATAATATATGTGCACTGGATACATAATATATGTGCACTGGATATTTAATATATGTGCACTGGATATATATATAATACATGTGCACTGGATATATAATATATGTGCACTGGATATATATATGTGCACTGGATATATAATATATGTGCACTGGATATATATAATATATGTGCACTGGATATTTAATATATGTGCACTGGACATTTAATATATGTGCACTGGACACATATAATATATGTGCACTGGATATATAATATATGTGCACTGGATATTTAATATATGTGCGCTGGATATATATAATATATGTGCACTAGATATATAATATATGTGCACTGGATATTTATAATATATATGCACTGGATATATAATATATGTGCACTGGATATATATAATATATGTGCACTGGATATATATAATATATGTGCAATGGATATATTTAATATATGTGCACTGGATATATAATATATGTGCACTGGATATATATAATATATGTGCACTGGATATATATAATATATGTGCACTGGATATATATAATATATATGCACTGGATCTATAGTATATGTGCACTGGATATTTAATATATCTGCACTGGATATATATATAATATATGTGCACTGGATATTTAATATATGTGCACTGGATATATAAAATATATGTGCACTGGATTGATAATTTATGTGCACTGGATATATATAATATATGTGCACTGGATATATTTAATATATGTACACTGGATATATATAATATATGTGCACTGGATATATAATATATGTGCACTGGATATTTAATATATGTGCGCTGGATAAATATAATATATGTGCACTAGATATATAATATATGTGCACTGGATATATATAATATATGTGCACTGTATATATGAAATATGTGCACTGGATATATATAATATATGTGCACTGGATCTATAATATATGTGCACTGGATATAAAATATATGTGCACTGGATATTTAATATATGTGCACTGGATATATATAATATATGTGCACTGGATATATAATACATGTGCACTGGATATTTAATATATGTGCACTGGATATATATATTACATGTGCACTAGATATATAATATATGTGCACTGGATATTTATAACATATATGCACTGGATATATAATATATGTGCAATGGATATATTTAATATATGTGTACTGGATATTTAATATATGTGCACTGGATATATTTAATATATGTGCACTGGATATATAATACATGTGCACTGGATATTTAATATATGTGCACTGGATATATATATTACATGTGCACTAGATATATAATATATGTGCACTGGATATTTATAACATATATGCACTGGATATATAATATATGTGCAATGGATATATTTAATATATGTGCACTGGATATTTAATATATGTGCACTGGATATATTTAATATATGTACACTGGATACATATAATATATGTGCACTGGATATATAATATATGTGCACTGGATATTTAATATATGTGCGCTGGATATATAATATATGTGCACTGGATATATAATATATGTGCAATGGATATATTTAATATATGTGCACTGGATATATAATATATGTGCACTGGATATAAAATATATATGTGCATTGGATATATATATATTATATGTGCACTGGATATTAAATGTATGTGCACTGGATATTTAATATATCTGCACTGGATATATATAATATACACTCACCGGCCACTTTATTAGGTACACCATGCTAGTAACGAGTTGGACCCCCTTTTGTCTTCAGAACTGCCTCAATTTTTCATGGCATAGATTCAACAAGGTGCTGGAAGCATTCCTCAGAGATTTTGGTCCATATTGACATGATGGCATCACACAGTTGCAGTCGCAGATTTGTCGGCTGCACATCCATGATGCGAATCTCCCGTTCCACCACATCCCAAAGATGCTCCTCTATTGGATTGAGATCTGGTGACTGTGGAGGCCATTGGAGTACAGTGAACTCATTGTCATGTTCAAGAAACCAGTCTGAGATGATTTCAGCTTTATGACATGGCATTGCATTATCCTGCTGAAAGTAGCCATCAGATGTTGGGTACATTGTGGTCATAAAGGGATGGACATGGTCAGCAACAATACTCAGGTAGGCTTTGGCGTTGCAACGATGCTCAATTGGTACCAAGGGGCCCAAAGAGTGCCAAGAAAATATTCCCCACACCATGACACCACCACCACCAGCCTGAACCGTTACCGATACAAGGCAGGATGGATCCATGCTTTCATGTTGTTGACGCCAAATTCTGACTCTACCATCCGAATGTCGCAGCAGAAATCGAGACTCGTCAGACCAGGCAACGTTTTTCCAATCTTCAATTGTCCAATTTCGATGAGCTTGTGCAAATTGTAGCCTCAGTTTCCTGTTCTTAGCTGAAAGGAGTGGCACCCGGTGTGGTCTTCTGCTGCTGTAGCCCATCTGTAGCCTCAAAGTTGGACGTACTGTGCGGCGTTCAGAGATGCTCTTCTGGCTACCTTGGTTGTAACGGGTGGCTATTTGAGTCACGGTTGCCTTTCTATCAGCTCGAACCAGTCTGGCCATTCTCCTCTGACCTCTGGCATCAACAACGCATTTCCGCCCACAGAACTGCCGCTCACTGGATGTTTTTTCTTTTTCGGACCATTCTCTGTAAACCCTAGAGACGGTTGTGCGTGAAAATCCCAGTAGATCAGCAGTTTCTGAAATACTCAGACCAGCCCTTCTGGCACCAACAACCATGCCACGTTCAAAGGCACTCAAATCACCTTTCTTCCCCATACTGATGCTCGGTTTGAACTGCAGGAGATTGTCTTGACCATGTCTACATGCCTAAATGCACTGAGTTGCCGCCATGTGATTGGCTGATTAGAAATTAAGTGTTAACGAGCAGTTGGACAGGTGTACCTAATAAAGTGGCCGGTGAGTGTATGTGCAATGGATATTTAATATATGTGCACTGGATATATAAAATATATGTGCACTTGATATTTTTAATATATCTTCACTGGATATATTTAATATATGTGCACTGGATATTTAATATATGTACACTGAATTTATATAATAAATGTGCACTGGATATATAATATATGTGCACTGGATATTTAATATATGTGCACTGGATATATATAATATATGCACTGGATATTTATAATATATGTGCACTGGATATATAATACATGTGCAATGGATATATTTAACATATGTGCACTGGATATCTAATATATGTGCACTGGATATATATAATATATGTGCACTCGATATATGAAATATGTGCACTGGATATATATAATATATGTGCACTGGATCTATAATATATGTGCACTGGATATATAATATATGTGCAATGGATATATTAATAATATATGTGCACTGGATATATATAATATATGTGTACTGGATATATAATATATGTGCACTGGATATATAATATATGTGCACTGGATATATATATTATATGTGCACTAGATATATAATATATGTGCACTGGATATTTATAATATATATGCACTGGATATATAATATATATGCAATGGATATATTTAATATATGTGCACTGGATATAAAATATATATGTGCACTGGATATATATATTATATGTGCACTGGATATTTAATGTATGTGCACTGGATATTTAATATATCTGCACTGGATATATATAATATATGTGCACTGGATATTTAATATATCTGCACTGGATATTTAATATATGTACACTGAATTTATATAATAAATGTGCACTGGATATATAATATATGTGCACTGGATATTTAATATATGTGCACTGGATATATATAATATATGTGCACTAGATATATAATATTTGTGCACTGGATATATAATATATATGCACTGGATATTTATAATATATGTGCACTGGATATATAATACATGTGCAATGGATATATTTAACATATGTGCACTGGATATATATATATATAATATGTGCACTCGATATATGAAATATGTGCACTGGATATATATAATATATGTGCACTGGATGTATAATATATGTGCACTGGATACATAATATATGTGCACTGGATACATAATATATGTGCACTGGATATTTAATATATGTGCACTGGATATATATAATACATGTGCCCTGGATATATAATATATGTGCACTGGATATATATAATATATGTGCACTGGATATATAATATATGTGCACTGGATATATATAATATATGTGCACTGGATATATAATATATGTGCACTGGACATTTAATATATGTGCACTGGATCAATAATATATGTGCACTGGGTATGTTTAATATGTGTGCACTGGATATTTAATATATACACTGGATACATATAATATATGTGCACTGGATATATAATATATGTGCACTGGATATTTAATATATGTGCGCTGGATATATATAATATATGTGCACTAGATATATAATATATGTGCACTGGATATTTATAATATATATGCACTGGATATATAATATATGTGCAATGGATATATTTAATATATGTGCACTGGATAAATAATATATGTGCACTGGATATATATAATATATATGCACTGTATATATGAAATATGTGCACTGGATATATATAATATATGTGCACTGGATCTATAATATATGTGCACTGGATATATAATATATGTGCACTGGATATTTAATATATGTACACTGGATATATATAATATATGTGCACTGGATATATAATATATGTGCACTAGATATATAATATATGTGCACGGGATATTTATAATATATATGCACTGCATATATAATATATGTGCACTGGATATATTTAATATATGTGCACTGGATATATAATATATGTGCACTGGATATATATAATATATGTGCACTGGATATATAATATATGTGCACTAGATATTTAATATATGTGCACTGGATCTATAATATATGTGTACTGGATATATAATATATGTGCACTGGATATTTAATATATGTCCACTGGATATATATAATATATGTGCACTGGATATTTAATATATGTGCACTGGATATTTTTAATAAATGTGCACTGGATATATAATATATATGCAGTGAATATATATAATATATGTGTACTGGATCAATAATATATGTGCACTGGATATATATAATATATGTGCATTGGATATATATAATATGTGTGCACTGGATATTTAATATATGTGCACTGGATATTTAATATATCTGCACTGGATATATATAATATATGTGCACTGGATATTTAATATATGTGCACTGGATATATATAATATATGTGCACTGGATTGATAATTTATGTGCACTGGATATATATAATATATGTGCACTGGATATTTTTAACATATGTGCACTGGATATTTAATATATGTACATTGAATATATATAATAAATGTGCACTGGATATTTAATATATGTGCACTGGATATATATAATATATGTACACTAGATATACAATATATGTGCACTGGATATTTATAATATATGTGCACTGGATATATAATATATGTGCACTGGACATTTAATATATGTGCACTGGATATATTTAATATATGTGCACTGGATATATAATATATGTGCACTGAATATATATATATAACATATGTGCACTGGATCAATAATATATGTGAACTGGGTATATTTAATATATGTGCACTGGATATATAAAATATATGTGCACTGGATTGATAATTTATGTGCACTGGATATATATAATATATGTGCACTGGATATATTTAATATATGTGCACTGGATATATTTAATATATACACTGGATATATATAATATATGTGCACTGGATATATAATATATGTGCACTGGATATTTAATATATGTGCACTGGATATATATAATATATGTGCACTAGATATATAATATATGTGCACTGGATATTTATAATATATATGCACTGGATATATAATATATGTGCAATGGATATATTTAATATATGTGCACTGGATATATAATATATGTGCACGGGATATATATAATATATGTGGACTGGATATATGAAATATGTGCACTGGATATATATAATATATGTGCACTGGATCTATAATATATGTGCACTGGATATATAATAAATGTGCACTGGATATTTAATATATGTGCACTGGATATATATAATGTATGTGCACTGGATATATAATATATGTGCACTGGATATATAATATATGTGCACTGGATATTTATAATATATGTGCACTGGATATATAATATATGTGCAGTGAATATATATAATATATGTGTACTGGATCAATAATATATGTGCACTGGGTATATTTAATATTTGTGCACTGGATATATAATATATGTGCACTACATATTTAATATATGTGCACTGGATATTTAATATATGTGCACTGGATATATATAATATATGTGCACTGGATATATAATATATGTGCACTGGATATTTATAATATATGTGCACTGGATATATAATATATGTGCACTGAATATATATATAACATATGTGCACTGGATCAATAATATATGTGCACTGGGTATATTTAATATATGTGCACTGGATATATATAATATATTTGCACTGGAAATAAAATATATTTGCACTGGATATATATATAATATATGTGCACTGGATCTATAGTATATGTGCACTGGATATTTAATATATGTGCACTGGATATTTAACATATTTGCACTGGATATATATAATATATGTGCACCGGATATTTAATATATGTGCAATGGATATATTTAATATATGTGCACTGTATATATAATATATGTGCAATGGATATATTTAATATATGTGCACTGTATATATAATATATGTGCACTGGATATTTAACATATTTGCACTGGATATATATAATATATGTGCACCGGATATTTAATATATGTGCAATGGATATATTTAATATATGTGCACTGTATATATAATATATGTGCACTGGATATATATAATATATGTGCACTGAATCAAAAATATATGTGCACTGGATATTTTTAATATACGTGCACTGGATCTATGATATATGTGCAATGGATATATTATATATATATGTGCACTGGATATATAATATATTAGCACTGGATATTTATCATATGTGCACTGGATATATAATATATGTGCACTGGATATTTAATATATGTGCACTGGATTTATATAACATATGTGCATTGGATATATAATATATGTGCACTGGATATTTAATATATGTGCACTGGATTTATATAATATATGTGCACTGGATATATAATATATGTGCACTGGATATATTTAATATATGTGCACTGGATATATAATATATGTGCACTGGATATATATAATATGTGTGCACTGGATATATATAATATGTGTGCACTGGATATATAATATATGTGCACTGTATATATTATATATGTGCACTGGATATTTATAATATATGTGCACTGGATATATAATATATAAGCAGTGAATATATATATATAATATATGTGTACTGGATCAATAATATATGTGCACTGGGTATATTTAATATTTGTGCACTGGATATATAATATATGTGTACTGCATATTTAATATATGTGCACTGGATATTTAATATATGTGCACTGGATATATATAATATATGTGCACTGGATATATATAATATATGTGCACTGGATATATAATATATGTGCACTGGATATATAATATATGTGCACTGGATATTTATAATATATGTGCACTGGATATATAATATATGTGCACTGGATATATATAATATATGTGCACTGGATATATAATATATGTGCACTGGATATTTATAATATATGTGCACTGGATATATAATATATGTGCACTGGATATATATAATAAATGTGCCCTGGATATATAATATATGTACACTGGATATATATAATATGTGTGCACCGGATATATCATATATGTGCACTGGATATATATAATATATGTTCACTGGATATATAATATATGTGCACTGGATATATTTAATATATGTGCACTGGATATATTTAATATATGTGCACTGGATATATAATATATGTGCACTGGATATTTAATATATGTGCACTGGATATATATATAATATATGTTCACTGGATATATAATATATGTGCACTGGATATATTTAATATATGTGCACTGGATATATTTAATATATGTGCACTGGATATATAATATATGTGTACTGCATATTTAATATATGTGCACTAGATATATAATATTTGTGCACTGGATATTTATAATATATATGCACTGGATATATAATATATGTGCAATGGATATATTTAATATATGTGCACTGGATATATAATATATGTGCACTGGATATATATAATATATGTGCACTGGATATATGAAATATGTGCACTGTATATATATAATATATGTGCACTGGATCTATAATATATGTGCACTGGATCTATAATATATGTGCACTGGATATTTAATATATGTGCACTGGATATATATAATATATGTGCACTGGATATATGAAATATGTGCACTGTATATATATAATATATGTGCACTGGATCTATAATATATGTGCACTGGATCTATAATATATGTGCACTGGATATTTAATATATGTGCAATGGATATATTTAATATATGTGCACTGTATATATAATATATGTGCACTGGATATATATAATATATGTGCACTGAATCAAAAATATATGTGCACTGGATATTTTTAATATACGTGCACTGGATCTATGATATATGTGCAATGGATATATTATATATATATGTGCACTGGATATATAATATATTAGCACTGGATATTTAACATATGTGCACTGGATATATAATATATGTGCACTGGATATTTAATATATGTGCACTGGATTTATATAACATATGTGCATTGGATATATAATATATGTGCACTGGATATTTAATATATGTGCACTGGATTTATATAATATATGTGCACTGGATATATAATATATGTGCACTGGATATATTTAATATATGTGCACTGGATATATAATATATGTGCACTGGATATATATAATATGTGTGCACTGGATATATATAATATGTGTGCACTGGATATATAATATATGTGCACTGTATATATTATATATGTGCACTGGATATTTATAATATATGTGCACTGGATATATAATATATGTGCAGTGAATATATATATATAATATATGTGTACTGGATCAATAATATATGTGCACTGGGTATATTTAATATTTGTGCACTGGATATATAATATATGTGTACTGCATATTTAATATATGTGCACTGGATATTTAATATATGTGCACTGGATATATATAATATATGTGCACTGGATATATATAATATATGTGCACTGGATATATAATATATGTGCACTGGATATATAATATATGTGCACTGGATATTTATAATATATGTGCACTGGATATATAATATATGTGCACTGGATATATATAATATATGTGCACTGGATATATAATATATGTGCACTGGATATTTATAATATATGTGCACTGGATATATAATATATGTGCACTGGATATATATAATAAATGTGCCCTGGATATATAATATATGTACACTGGATATATATAATATGTGTGCACCGGATATATCATATATGTGCACTGGATATATATAATATATGTTCACTGGATATATAATATATGTGCACTGGATATATTTAATATATGTGCACTGGATATATTTAATATATGTGCACTGGATATATAATATATGTGCACTGGATATTTAATATATGTGCACTGGATATATATATAATATATGTGCACTAGATATATAATATTT
This sequence comes from Leptodactylus fuscus, assembly GCF_031893055.1. Taxonomy (NCBI): domain Eukaryota; kingdom Metazoa; phylum Chordata; class Amphibia; order Anura; family Leptodactylidae; genus Leptodactylus; species Leptodactylus fuscus. Next base: position 248,361,954 of record NC_134267.1, on the reverse strand, counting down.
GTGCACTGGATATTTATAATATATATGCACTGGATATATAATATATGTGCAATGGATATATTTAATATATGTGCACTGGATATATAATATATGTGCACTGGATATATATAATATATGTGCACTGGATATATGAAATATGTGCACTGTATATATATAATATATGTGCACTGGATCTATAATATATGTGCACTGGATCTATAATATATGTGCACTGGATATTTAATATATGTGCACTGGATATATATAATATATGTTCCTTGGATATATAATATATGTTCACTGGATATTTATAATATATGTGCACTGGATATATAATATATGTGCAGTGAAAATATATATTATATGTGTACTGGATCAATAATATATGTGCACAGGGTATATTTAATATATGTGCACTGGATATATAATATATGTGCACTGCATATTTAATATATGTGCACTGGATATATATATTATATGTGCACTGGATATTTAATATATGTGCACTGGATATATATAATATATGTGCACTGGATATATATAATATGTGTGCAATGGAAATATAATATATGTGCACTGGATATAAAATATATATGTGCACTGGATATATATATTATATGTGCACTGGATATTTAATATATCTGCACTGGATATATATATAATATATGTGCACTGGATATTTAATATATGTGCACTGGATATATATAATATATGTGCACTGGATTGATAATTTATGTGCACTGGATATATATAATATATGTGCACTGGATATATATAATATGTGTGCAATGGAAATATAATATATGTGCACTAGATATAAAATATATATGTGCACTGGATATATATATATATTATATGTGCACTGGATATTTAATATATGTGCACTGGATATTTAATATATCTGCACTGGATATATATAATATATGTGCACTGGATATTTAATATATGTGCACTGGAATTATATAATATATGTGCACTGGATATATAATATATGTGCACTGGATATATTTAATATATGTGCACTGGATATTTATAATATATGTGCACTGGATATCTAATATATGTGCAATGGACATATTTAATATATGTGCACTGGATATATAATATATGTGCACTGGATATATATAATATATGTGCACTCGATATATGAAATATGTGCACTGGATATATATAATATATGTGCACTGGATCTATAATATATGTGCACTGGATACATAATATATGTGCACTGGATATTTAATATATGTGCACTGGATATATATAATATATGTGCACTGGATATATATATAATATATGTGCACTAAATATATAATATATGTGCACTGGACATTTAATATATGTGCACTGGATCAAAAATATATGTGCACTGGGTATGTTTAATATATGTGCACTGGATATATAATATATGTGCACTGCATATTTAATATACGTGCACTGGATAATTAATATATGTGTACTGGATATATATAATATGTGTGCCTTGGAAATATAATATATGTGCACTGGATATATAATATATATGTGCACTGGATATATATAATATATGTGCACTGGATCTATAGTATATGTGCACTGAATATTTAATATATCTGCACTGGATATATATATATATATATATATATATATATATATATATATTATATGTGCAATGGATATTTAATATGTGCACTGGATATATGTAATATATGTGCACTGGATATATAATATATGTGCACTGGATATTTAATATATGTGCGCTGGATATATATAATATATGTGCACTAGATATATAATATATGTGCACTGGATATATATAATATATGTGCACTGTATATATGAAATATGTGCACTGGATATATATAATATATGTGCACTAGATCTATAATATATGTGCACTGGATATAAAATATATGTGCACTGGATATTTAATATATGTGCACTGGATATATATAATATATGTGCACTGGATATATAATACATGTGCACTGGATATTTAATATATGTGCACTGGATATATATATGTGCACTAGATATATAATATATGTGCACTGGATATTTATAACATATATGTACTGGATATATAATATATATGCAATGGATATATTTAATATATGTGCACTGGATATTTAATATATGTGCACTGGATATATTTAATATATGTACACTGGATATATATAATATATGTGCACTGGATATATAATATGTGTGCACTGGATATTTAATATATGTGCGCTGGATATATAATATATGTGCACTGGATATATAATATATGTGCAGTGGATATTTAATATATGTGCACTGGATATATATAATATATGTGCACTGGATATATAATATATGTGCACTGGATATATAATATATGTGCACTGGATATATATATTATATGTGCACTAGATATATAATATATGTGCACTGGATATTTATAATATATATGCACTGGATATATAATATATGTGCAATGGATATATTTAATATATGTGCACTGGATATATAAAATATGTGCACTGGATATAAAATATATATGTGCACTGGATATATATATTATATGTGCACTGGATATTTAATGTATGTGCACTGGATATTTAATATATCTGCACTGGATATATATAATATATGTGCACTGGATATTTAATATATGTGCGCTGGATATATATAATATATGTGCACTTGACATTTTTAATATATCTGCACTGTATATATTTAATATATGTGCACTGGATATTTAATATATGTACACTGAATTCATATAATAAATGTGCACTGGATATATAATATATGTGCACTGGATATTTAATATATGTGCACTGGATATATATAATATATGTGCACTAGATATATAATATTTGTGCACTGGATATATAATATATATGCACTGGATATTTATAATATATGTGCACTGGATATATAATACATGTGCAATGGATATATTTAACATATGTGCACTGGATATATAATATATGTGCACTGGATCTATAATATATGTGCACTGGATACATAATATATGTGCACTGGATATTTAATATATGTGCACTGGATATATATATAATACATGTGCACTGGATATATAATATATGTGCACTGGATATATATATGTGCACTGGATATATAATATATGTGCACTGGATATATATAATATATGTGCACTGGATATTTAATATATGTGCACTGGACATTTAATATATGTGCACTGGACACATATAATATATGTGCACTGGATATATAATATATGTGCACTGGATATTTAATATATGTGCGCTGGATATATATAATATATGTGCACTAGATATATAATATATGTGCACTGGATATTTATAATATATATGCACTGGATATATAATATATGTGCACTGGATATATATAATATATGTGCACTGGATATATATAATATATGTGCAATGGATATATTTAATATATGTGCACTGGATATATAATATATGTGCACTGGATATATATAATATATGTGCACTGGATATATATAATATATGTGCACTGGATATATATAATATATATGCACTGGATCTATAGTATATGTGCACTGGATATTTAATATATCTGCACTGGATATATATATAATATATGTGCACTGGATATTTAATATATGTGCACTGGATATATAAAATATATGTGCACTGGATTGATAATTTATGTGCACTGGATATATATAATATATGTGCACTGGATATATTTAATATATGTACACTGGATATATATAATATATGTGCACTGGATATATAATATATGTGCACTGGATATTTAATATATGTGCGCTGGATAAATATAATATATGTGCACTAGATATATAATATATGTGCACTGGATATATATAATATATGTGCACTGTATATATGAAATATGTGCACTGGATATATATAATATATGTGCACTGGATCTATAATATATGTGCACTGGATATAAAATATATGTGCACTGGATATTTAATATATGTGCACTGGATATATATAATATATGTGCACTGGATATATAATACATGTGCACTGGATATTTAATATATGTGCACTGGATATATATATTACATGTGCACTAGATATATAATATATGTGCACTGGATATTTATAACATATATGCACTGGATATATAATATATGTGCAATGGATATATTTAATATATGTGTACTGGATATTTAATATATGTGCACTGGATATATTTAATATATGTGCACTGGATATATAATACATGTGCACTGGATATTTAATATATGTGCACTGGATATATATATTACATGTGCACTAGATATATAATATATGTGCACTGGATATTTATAACATATATGCACTGGATATATAATATATGTGCAATGGATATATTTAATATATGTGCACTGGATATTTAATATATGTGCACTGGATATATTTAATATATGTACACTGGATACATATAATATATGTGCACTGGATATATAATATATGTGCACTGGATATTTAATATATGTGCGCTGGATATATAATATATGTGCACTGGATATATAATATATGTGCAATGGATATATTTAATATATGTGCACTGGATATATAATATATGTGCACTGGATATAAAATATATATGTGCATTGGATATATATATATTATATGTGCACTGGATATTAAATGTATGTGCACTGGATATTTAATATATCTGCACTGGATATATATAATATACACTCACCGGCCACTTTATTAGGTACACCATGCTAGTAACGAGTTGGACCCCCTTTTGTCTTCAGAACTGCCTCAATTTTTCATGGCATAGATTCAACAAGGTGCTGGAAGCATTCCTCAGAGATTTTGGTCCATATTGACATGATGGCATCACACAGTTGCAGTCGCAGATTTGTCGGCTGCACATCCATGATGCGAATCTCCCGTTCCACCACATCCCAAAGATGCTCCTCTATTGGATTGAGATCTGGTGACTGTGGAGGCCATTGGAGTACAGTGAACTCATTGTCATGTTCAAGAAACCAGTCTGAGATGATTTCAGCTTTATGACATGGCATTGCATTATCCTGCTGAAAGTAGCCATCAGATGTTGGGTACATTGTGGTCATAAAGGGATGGACATGGTCAGCAACAATACTCAGGTAGGCTTTGGCGTTGCAACGATGCTCAATTGGTACCAAGGGGCCCAAAGAGTGCCAAGAAAATATTCCCCACACCATGACACCACCACCACCAGCCTGAACCGTTACCGATACAAGGCAGGATGGATCCATGCTTTCATGTTGTTGACGCCAAATTCTGACTCTACCATCCGAATGTCGCAGCAGAAATCGAGACTCGTCAGACCAGGCAACGTTTTTCCAATCTTCAATTGTCCAATTTCGATGAGCTTGTGCAAATTGTAGCCTCAGTTTCCTGTTCTTAGCTGAAAGGAGTGGCACCCGGTGTGGTCTTCTGCTGCTGTAGCCCATCTGTAGCCTCAAAGTTGGACGTACTGTGCGGCGTTCAGAGATGCTCTTCTGGCTACCTTGGTTGTAACGGGTGGCTATTTGAGTCACGGTTGCCTTTCTATCAGCTCGAACCAGTCTGGCCATTCTCCTCTGACCTCTGGCATCAACAACGCATTTCCGCCCACAGAACTGCCGCTCACTGGATGTTTTTTCTTTTTCGGACCATTCTCTGTAAACCCTAGAGACGGTTGTGCGTGAAAATCCCAGTAGATCAGCAGTTTCTGAAATACTCAGACCAGCCCTTCTGGCACCAACAACCATGCCACGTTCAAAGGCACTCAAATCACCTTTCTTCCCCATACTGATGCTCGGTTTGAACTGCAGGAGATTGTCTTGACCATGTCTACATGCCTAAATGCACTGAGTTGCCGCCATGTGATTGGCTGATTAGAAATTAAGTGTTAACGAGCAGTTGGACAGGTGTACCTAATAAAGTGGCCGGTGAGTGTATGTGCACTGGATATTTAATATATGTGCACTGGATATATAAAATATATGTGCACTTGATATTTTTAATATATCTTCACTGGATATATTTAATATATGTGCACTGGATATTTAATATATGTACACTGAATTTATATAATAAATGTGCACTGGATATATAATATATGTGCACTGGATATTTAATATATGTGCACTGGATATTTATAATATATGTGCACTGGATATATAATACATGTGCAATGGATATATTTAACATATGTGCACTGGATATCTAATATATGTGCACTGGATATATATAATATATGTGCACTCGATATATGAAATATGTGCACTGGATATATATAATATATGTGCACTGGATCTATAATATATGTGCACTGGATATATAATATATGTGCAATGGATATATTAATAATATATGTGCACTGGATATATATAATATATGTGTACTGGATATATAATATATGTGCACTGGATATATAATATATGTGCACTGGATATATATATTATATGTGCACTAGATATATAATATATGTGCACTGGATATTTATAATATATATGCACTGGATATATAATATATGTGCAATGGATATATTTAATATATGTGCACTGGATATAAAATATATATGTGCACTGGATATATATATTATATGTGCACTGGATATTTAATGTATGTGCACTGGATATTTAATATATCTGCACTGGATATATATAATATATGTGCACTGGATATTTAATATATCTGCACTGGATATTTAATATATGTACACTGAATTTATATAATAAATGTGCACTGGATATATAATATATGTGCACTGGATATTTAATATATGTGCACTGGATATATATAATATATGTGCACTAGATATATAATATTTGTGCACTGGATATATAATATATATGCACTGGATATTTATAATATATGTGCACTGGATATATAATACATGTGCAATGGATATATTTAACATATGTGCACTGGATATATATATATATAATATGTGCACTCGATATATGAAATATGTGCACTGGATATATATAATATATGTGCACTGGATGTATAATATATGTGCACTGGATACATAATATATGTGCACTGGATACATAATATATGTGCACTGGATATTTAATATATGTGCACTGGATATATATAATACATGTGCCCTGGATATATAATATATGTGCACTGGATATATATAATATATGTGCACTGGATATATAATATATGTGCACTGGATATATATAATATATGTGCACTGGATATATAATATATGTGCACTGGACATTTAATATATGTGCACTGGATCAATAATATATGTGCACTGGGTATGTTTAATATGTGTGCACTGGATATTTAATATATACACTGGATACATATAATATATGTGCACTGGATATATAATATATGTGCACTGGATATTTAATATATGTGCACAGGATATATATAATATATGTGCACTAGATATATAATATATGTGCACTGGATATTTATAATATATATGCACTGGATATATAATATATGTGCAATGGATATATTTAATATATGTGCACTGGATAAATAATATATGTGCACTGGATATATATAATATATATGCACTGTATATATGAAATATGTGCACTGGATATATATAATATATGTGCACTGGATCTATAATATATGTGCACTGGATATATAATATATGTGCACTGGATATTTAATATATGTACACTGGATATATATAATATATGTGCACTGGATATATAATATATGTGCACTAGATATATAATATATGTGCACGGGATATTTATAATATATATGCACTGCATATATAATATATGTGCACTGGATATATTTAATATATGTGCACTGGATATATAATATATGTGCACTGGATATATATAATATATGTGCACTGGATATATAATATATGTGCACTAGATATTTAATATATGTGCACTGGATCTATAATATATGTGTACTGGATATATAATATATGTGCACTGGATATTTAATATATGTCCACTGGATATATATAATATATGTGCACTGGATATTTAATATATGTGCACTGGATATTTTTAATAAATGTGCACTGGATATATAATATATATGCAGTGAATATATATAATATATGTGTACTGGATCAATAATATATGTGCACTGGATATATATAATATATGTGCATTGGATATATATAATATGTGTGCACTGGATATTTAATATATGTGCACTGGATATTTAATATATCTGCACTGGATATATATAATATATGTGCACTGGATATTTAATATATGTGCACTGGATATATATAATATATGTGCACTGGATTGATAATTTATGTGCACTGGATATATATAATATATGTGCACTGGATATTTTTAACATATGTGCACTGGATATTTAATATATGTACATTGAATATATATAATAAATGTGCACTGGATATTTAATATATGTGCACTGGATATATATAATATATGTACACTAGATATACAATATATGTGCACTGGATATTTATAATATATGTGCACTGGATATATAATATATGTGCACTGGACATTTAATATATGTGCACTGGATATATTTAATATATGTGCACTGGATATATAATATATGTGCACTGAATATATATATATAACATATGTGCACTGGATCAATAATATATGTGAACTGGGTATATTTAATATATGTGCACTGGATATATAAAATATATGTGCACTGGATTGATAATTTATGTGCACTGGATATATATAATATATGTGCACTGGATATATTTAATATATGTGCACTGGATATATTTAATATATACACTGGATATATATAATATATGTGCACTGGATATATAATATATGTGCACTGGATATTTAATATATGTGCACTGGATATATATAATATATGTGCACTAGATATATAATATATGTGCACTGGATATTTATAATATATATGCACTGGATATATAATATATGTGCAATGGATATATTTAATATATGTGCACTGGATATATAATATATGTGCACGGGATATATATAATATATGTGGACTGGATATATGAAATATGTGCACTGGATATATATAATATATGTGCACTGGATCTATAATATATGTGCACTGGATATATAATAAATGTGCACTGGATATTTAATATATGTGCACTGGATATATATAATGTATGTGCACTGGATATATAATATATGTGCACTGGATATATAATATATGTGCACTGGATATTTATAATATATGTGCACTGGATATATAATATATGTGCAGTGAATATATATAATATATGTGTACTGGATCAATAATATATGTGCACTGGGTATATTTAATATTTGTGCACTGGATATATAATATATGTGCACTACATATTTAATATATGTGCACTGGATATTTAATATATGTGCACTGGATATATATAATATATGTGCACTGGATATATAATATATGTGCACTGGATATTTATAATATATGTGCACTGGATATATAATATATGTGCACTGAATATATATATAACATATGTGCACTGGATCAATAATATATGTGCACTGGGTATATTTAATATATGTGCACTGGATATATATAATATATTTGCACTGGAAATAAAATATATTTGCACTGGATATATATATAATATATGTGCACTGGATCTATAGTATATGTGCACTGGATATTTAATATATGTGCACTGGATATTTAACATATTTGCACTGGATATATATAATATATGTGCACCGGATATTTAATATATGTGTAATGGATATATTTAATATATGTGCACTGTATATATAATATATGTGCACTGGATATATATAATATATGTGCACTGAATCAAAAATATATGTGCACTGGATATTTTTAATATACGTGCACTGGATCTATGATATATGTGCAATGGATATATTATATATATATGTGCACTGGATATATAATATATTAGCACTGGATATTTAACATATGTGCACTGGATATATAATATATGTGCACTGGATATTTAATATATGTGCACTGGATTTATATAACATATGTGCATTGGATATATAATATATGTGCACTGGATATTTAATATATGTGCACTGGATTTATATAATATATGTGCACTGGATATATAATATATGTGCACTGGATATATTTAATATATGTGCACTGGATATATAATATATGTGCACTGGATATATATAATATGTGTGCACTGGATATATATAATATGTGTGCACTGGATATATAATATATGTGCACTGTATATATTATATATGTGCACTGGATATTTATAATATATGTGCACTGGATATATAATATATGTGCAGTGAATATATATATAATATATGTGTACTGGATCAATAATATATGTGCACTGGGTATATTTAATATTTGTGCACTGGATATATAATATATGTGTACTGCATATTTAATATATGTGCACTGGATATTTAATATATGTGCACTGGATATATATAATATATGTGCACTGGATATATATAATATATGTGCACTGGATATATAATATATGTGCACTGGATATATAATATATGTGCACTGGATATTTATAATATATGTGCACTGGATATATAATATATGTGCACTGGATATATATAATATATGTGCACTGGATATATAATATATGTGCACTGGATATTTATAATATATGTGCACTGGATATATAATATATGTGCACTGGATATATATAATAAATGTGCCCTGGATATATAATATATGTACACTGGATATATATAATATGTGTGCACCGGATATATCATATATGTGCACTGGATATATATATAATATATGTTCACTGGATATATAATATATGTGCACTGGATATATTTAATATATGTGCACTGGATATATTTAATATATGTGCACTGGATATATAATATATGTGCACTGGATATTTAATATATGTGCACTGGATATATATATAATATATGTGCACTAGATATATAATATTTGTGCACTGGATATTTATAATATATATGCACTGGATATATAATATATGTGCAATGGATATATTTAATATATGTGCACTGGATATATAATATATGTGCACTGGATATATATAATATATGTGCACTGGATATATGAAATATGTGCACTGTATATATATAATATATGTGCACTGGATCTATAATATATGTGCACTGGATCTATAATATATGTGCACTGGATATTTAATATATGTGCACTGGATATATATAATATATGTGCACTGGATATATGAAATATGTGCACTGTATATATATAATATATGTGCACTGGATCTATAATATATGTGCACTGGATCTATAATATATGTGCACTGGATATTTAATATATGTGCAATGGATATATTTAATATATGTGCACTGTATATATAATATATGTGCACTGGATATATATAATATATGTGCACTGAATCAAAAATATATGTGCACTGGATATTTTTAATATACGTGCACTGGATCTATGATATATGTGCAATGGATATATTATATATATATGTGCACTGGATATATAATATATTAGCACTGGATATTTAACATATGTGCACTGGATATATAATATATGTGCACTGGATATTTAATATATGTGCACTGGATTTATATAACATATGTGCATTGGATATATAATATATGTGCACTGGATATTTAATATATGTGCACTGGATTTATATAATATATGTGCACTGGATATATAATATATGTGCACTGGATATATTTAATATATGTGCACTGGATATATAATATATGTGCACTGGATATATATAATATGTGTGCACTGGATATATATAATATGTGTGCACTGGATATATAATATATGTGCACTGTATATATTATATATGTGCACTGGATATTTATAATATATGTGCACTGGATATATAATATATGTGCAGTGAATATATATATATAATATATGTGTACTGGATCAATAATATATGTGCACTGGGTATATTTAATATTTGTGCACTGGATATATAATATATGTGTACTGCATATTTAATATATGTGCACTGGATATTTAATATATGTGCACTGGATATATATAATATATGTGCACTGGATATATATAATATATGTGCACTGGATATATAATATATGTGCACTGGATATATAATATATGTGCACTGGATATTTATAATATATGTGCACTGGATATATAATATATGTGCACTGGATATATATAATATATGTGCACTGGATATATAATATATGTGCACTGGATATTTATAATATATGTGCACTGGATATATAATATATGTGCACTGGATATATATAATAAATGTGCCCTGGATATATAATATATGTACACTGGATATATATAATATGTGTGCACCGGATATATCATATATGTGCACTGGATATATATAATATATGTTCACTGGATATATAATATATGTGCACTGGATATATTTAATATATGTGCACTGGATATATTTAATATATGTGCACTGGATATATAATATATGTGCACTGGATATTTAATATATGTGCACTGGATATATATATAATATATGTGCACTAGATATATAATATTTGTGCACTGGATATTTATAATATATATGCACTGGATATATAATATATGTGCAATGGATATATTTAATATATGTGCACTGGATATATAATATATGTGCACTGGATATATATAATATATGTGCACTGGATATATGAAATATGTGCACTGTATATATATAATATATGTGCACTGGATCTATAATATATGTGCACTGGATCTATAATATATGTGCACTGGATATTTAATATATGTGCACTGGATATATATAATATATGTGCACTGGATATATGAAATATGTGCACTGTATATATATAATATATGTGCACTGGATCTATAATATATGTGCACTGGATCTATAATATATGTGCACTGGATATTTAATATATGTGCAATGGATATATTTAATATATGTGCACTGTATATATAATATATGTGCACTGGATATATATAATATATGTGCACTGAATCAAAAATATATGTGCACTGGATATTTTTAATATACGTGCACTGGATCTATGATATATGTGCAATGGATATATTATATATATATGTGCACTGGATATATAATATATTAGCACTGGATATTTAACATATGTGCACTGGATATATAATATATGTGCACTGGATATTTAATATATGTGCACTGGATTTATATAACATATGTGCATTGGATATATAATATATGTGCACTGGATATTTAATATATGTGCACTGGATTTATATAATATATGTGCACTGGATATATAATATATGTGCACTGGATATATTTAATATATGTGCACTGGATATATAATATATGTGCACTGGATATATATAATATGTGTGCACTGGATATATATAATATGTGTGCACTGGATATATAATATATGTGCACTGTATATATTATATATGTGCACTGGATATTTATAATATATGTGCACTGGATATATAATATATGTGCAGTGAATATATATATATAATATATGTGTACTGGATCAATAATATATGTGCACTGGGTATATTTAATATTTGTGCACTGGATATATAATATATGTGTACTGCATATTTAATATATGTGCACTGGATATTTAATATATGTGCACTGGATATATATAATATATGTGCACTGGATATATATAATATATGTGCACTGGATATATAATATATGTGCACTGGATATATAATATATGTGCACTGGATATTTATAATATATGTGCACTGGATATATAATATATGTGCACTGGATATATATAATATATGTGCACTGGATATATAATATATGTGCACTGGATATTTATAATATATGTGCACTGGATATATAATATATGTGCACTGGATATATATAATAAATGTGCCCTGGATATATAATATATGTACACTGGATATATATAATATGTGTGCACCGGATATATCATATATGTGCACTGGATATATATAATATATGTTCACTGGATATATAATATATGTGCACTGGATATATTTAATATATGTGCACTGGATATATTTAATATATGTGCACTGGATATATAATATATGTGCACTGGATATTTAATATATGTGCACTGGATATATATATAATATATGTGCACTAGATATATAATATTTGTGCACTGGATATTTATAATATATATGCACTGGATATATAATATATGTGCAATGGATATATTTAATATATGTGCACTGGATATATAATATATGTGCACTGGATATATATAATATATGTGCACTGGATATATGAAATATGTGCACTGTATATATATAATATATGTGCACTGGATCTATAATATATGTGCACTGGATCTATAATATATGTGCACTGGATATTTAATATATGTGCACTGGATATATATAATATATGTGCACTGGATATATGAAATATGTGCACTGTATATATATAATATATGTGCACTGGATCTATAATATATGTGCACTGGATCTATAATATATGTGCACTGGATATTTAATATATGTGCAATGGATATATTTAATATATGTGCACTGTATATATAATATATGTGCACTGGATATATATAATATATGTGCACTGAATCAAAAATATATGTGCACTGGATATTTTTAATATACGTGCACTGGATCTATGATATATGTGCAATGGATATATTATATATATGTGCACTGGATATATAATATATTAGCACTGGATATTTAACATATGTGCACTGGATATATAATATATGTGCACTGGATATTTAATATATGTGCACTGGATTTATATAACATATGTGCATTGGATATATAATATATGTGCACTGGATATTTAATATATGTGCACTGGATTTATATAATATATGTGCACTGGATATATAATATATGTGCACTGGATATATTTAATATATGTGCACTGGATATATAATATATGTGCACTGGATATATATAATATGTGTGCACTGGATATATATAATATGTGTGCACTGGATATATAATATATGTGCACTGTATATATTATATATGTGCACTGGATATTTATAATATATGTGCACTGGATATATAATATATGTGCAGTGAATATATATATATAATATATGTGTACTGGATCAATAATATATGTGCACTGGGTATATTTAATATTTGTGCACTGGATATATAATATATGTGTACTGCATATTTAATATATGTGCACTGGATATTTAATATATGTGCACTGGATATATATAATATATGTGCACTGGATATATATAATATATGTGCACTGGATATATAATATATGTGCACTGGATATATAATATATGTGCACTGGATATTTATAATATATGTGCACTGGATATATAATATATGTGCACTGGATATATATAATATATGTGCACTGGATATATAATATATGTGCACTGGATATTTATAATATATGTGCACTGGATATATAATATATGTGCACTGGATATATATAATAAATGTGCCCTGGATATATAATATATGTACACTGGATATATATAATATGTGTGCACCGGATATATCATATATGTGCACTGGATATATATAATATATGTTCACTGGATATATAATATATGTGCACTGGATATATTTAATATATGTGCACTGGATATATTTAATATATGTGCACTGGATATATAATATATGTGCACTGGATATTTAATATATGTGCACTGGATATATATATAATATATGTGCACTAGATATATAATATTTGTGCACTGGATATTTATAATATATATGCACTGGATATATAATATATGTGCAATGGATATATTTAATATATGTGCACTGGATATATAATATATGTGCACTGGATATATATAATATATGTGCACTGGATATATGAAATATGTGCACTGTATATATATAATATATGTGCACTGGATCTATAATATATGTGCACTGGATCTATAATATATGTGCACTGGATATTTAATATATGTGCACTGGATATATATAATATATGTTCCTTGGATATATAATATATGTTCACTGGATATTTATAATATATGTGCACTGGATATATAATATATGTGCAGTGAAAATATATATTATATGTGTACTGGATCAATAATATATGTGCACAGGGTATATTTAATATATGTGCACTGGATATATAATATATGTGCACTGCATATTTAATATATGTGCACTGGATATATATATTATATGTGCACTGGATATTTAATATATGTGCACTGGATATATATAATATATGTGCACTGGATATATATAATATGTGTGCAATGGAAATATAATATATGTGCACTGGATATAAAATATATATGTGCACTGGATATATATATTATATGTGCACTGGATATTTAATATATCTGCACTGGATATATATATAATATATGTGCACTGGATATTTAATATATGTGCACTGGATATATATAATATATGTGCACTGGATTGATAATTTATGTGCACTGGATATATATAATATATGTGCACTGGATATATAATATTTGTGCATTATATATTTTTAATATATGTGCACTGGATATATTTAATATATGTGCACTGGATATTTAATATATGTACACTGAATATATATAATAAATGTGCACTGGATATTTAATATATGTGCTCTGTATATTTAATATATATGCAATATATTGGAAGCTCATCTGAATATTTCTGGTGCATGCTGGGAAGAGGAGAAGAGTCGCCTTTATCTCATCGATTGCTGGGAATTGCTGGGTCTCGCTGGTTAGAGGACATCGCAAAACCTGGGATTGGAAGCTCATTTGAATATTTCTGGTGCATGCTGGGAAGAGGAGAAGAGTCGCCTTAATCTCATCGATTGCTGGAAATTGCTGGGTCTCTACACTTCGTAGACGACGTCAGACGAGGAAGAAAAACAAAAAAACATATACAAGATCATTCATCCAAATTTAATGAGCAACATGGAAGAGGAGAAAACCCACATGGTGAGCTGCAACACTTGCTATATGTTTACAGATGTGCCGGACCATAAAGCCAACTTCACCTGTATGAAATGTAAACTAGTGGCCCTTTTAGAAGAAAAAGTGCAGAGGTTGGAAGAAAGAATAGTGACGTTGAGAAGCATCAAAGAAAGTGAGGTCTTCATTGATGAAGCTGAAGCAAGCCTCCAGAACACAGTGGGGGATGAAAGTGCTAGAGAGCCTACAGTTGCAGAGACTGATGCAAGTCCCCCGAATACAGTAAGGGAAGAATACTTGAGAGAACCTACAGAGGCAGAAAACTGGACACATGTGACCAAGAGATGCAAATGGATCACAAGGCCATCACCACTCACACAGCTAAGTAACCGATATGAAACTCTCATGCAGGCGGATGAAAATGACAAAAATAACCTATCAGCAAAAGAAGAAACAAACGTCACCCAGAGACAATCAGGAGCAACAAGAAATGGTGTTGCAAGGAAGAAAAGAAGAGTAGTGGTTATGGGTGACTCACTGCTAAGAGGCGCAGAGGCAGCTGTCTGCAGGCCAGACTTAACCGCACGAGAAGTATGCTGCCTCCCAGGAGCAAAAATCAAGGATGTGGCCGATAGGATACCAAGCCTCCTCAGCTCCAAGGACGACTACCCATTCCTACTGATACATGTGGGTACAAACGACACAGCAAAAAAGGATTTACCAACTATCTATAAAGACTTTGAAAATTTGGGGAAGACAGTGAAGGAACTGGATGCGCAGGTAGTATTCTCATCAATCCTCCCAGTTGATGGTCATGGCATCAGGAGATGGAATAGAATACTAGAGGTAAACACCTGGCTTCGACGCTGGTGCCGAGAGCAAGGATTTGGATTTTTGGACCATGGCGTGAATTACCTCTACGATGGACTCCTTGCTAGAGACGGGATACATCTCACAAAACCTGGGAAAAACATATTTGCCAGAAGACTTGCCACACTCATCAGAAGGGCTTTAAACTAGAAGAAGAGGGGATGGGAAGAAAAAAGAAAGACAAAAAGAAAGACAAGAACATGCAGCCAAAAGACATACTAAACAAGGTTACTAGATGTGGTAAAGAGGACCCAAGACAGGATACTCAGAAGGAAATTACCAAAAAGGATACAACAGAGCACAATCTGAAATGTTTTTACACAAACGCACAAAGCATGGGAAACAAACAAGGAGAACTAGAGCTGATGATACACAAGGAAAACTATGACGTCATCGGCATCACAGAAACCTGGTGGAACGACATGCATGATTGGAACATACAGATGGAAGGATACAACTTATTCCAAAAGAATAGAACTAATAAAAGAGGGGGTGGAGTTGCATTGTATGTTAAAAAAGAACACATCTCCAAAGAAATGACAGTGTTACAGAATGATAATCTACTGGAAATTATTTGGGTAGTAATTCAAGGGAAAAGCAATGATAAGGACATCATACTAGGCGTTTATTACAGACCACCAGGACAGACAGAAGACATGGATGAGATTTTTTCACAGCAAATGACCACGCTCTCAAAGAAACATGAAATAGTGATCATGGGAGACTTCAATTACCCTGACATTCATTGGGAAACCCACACAGCCAAGAGTAAAGGCTCCAGCAAATTTTTATCCTCTCTAGCAGACAACTTCATTGCCCAGCTAGTAGAAGAAAACACGAGAGGAACATCCATTTTGGACCTAGTCCTAACCAACAAAGAGCACATGGTTGAGGGACTACGGGTAGCAGGGACACTGGGATTCAGCGATCATGCTATACTTGAGTTTGGGGTTGCAAGAAGAAGAAGACCTGAGAAGACACAGACTTCAATGCTCGACTTTAGCAGGGCAGACTTCAAGAGCCTGAAGGCAAGGGTTAGCAGAATTCCATGGTGCAAAATTCTTAAGCACAAAAATGCACATGAAGGGTGGGAAATCTTCCGTAGGGAAATCATTAAAGCACAGGAACTAACAATACCTAGAAGGAAGAAAAATGGGAAGCACCTAAAAATATCAGGATGGATGACCAAAAAATTACATAACCTGCTAAAAAGGAAAAAGGAAACATACAAAAAGTGGAAGATGGGAAGTATACCTAAGGAAGAGTACACAGCAGTCTGCAGACTCTGCAAGACAAGCATCAAAGGAGCTAAGGCTGAACACGAATTGAAGCTTGCAAAAGAGGCAAAGAGTAAGGTAAAAGGATTTTGGGGATATGTTAAAAGCAAAAGAAAAGTGAAGGAGACCATTGGAGTCCTGAAGAATGACAAAGGAGAAACAGTTAACATGGTGGAACAGCAGGTGGAGCTACTAAATTCATATTTTGTATCCGTCTTCTCCCAAGAAACTAATGGAAATATCGACATTAATGGTGATGGAGATGAGGGGAAGGAGGACTCCAAGCTGACTATAAGCGAAGGTCTGGTAAGAGAGCACTTAGCCAAGTTACAGGAAACCAAGTCCCCAGGACCAGATGATTTACACCCTAGAGTCCTGAAAGAGATAGCAGAGGAAATAACAGAACCCCTTGCTATAATCTTCAGTAAGTCATGGGAAACAGGAGTGGTCCCTTTAGATTGGAAAAGGGCAAATGTTGTCCCCATCTACAAAAAGGGGAAAAGGGACGATCCAGGAAATTACAGGCCGGTAAGTCTGACCTCGATAGCAGGAAAAATCTTTGAGCAAATTGTCAAGGAACATTTACTTCGGTACCTGGATGGGAAGGCATTAATTAACCAGAGCCAGCACGGCTTTATGACCAATAAATCTTGTCAGACTAACCTGATTTCCTTCTACAACAAAATCACTGAATGGTTGGACCAAGGGAATGCCGTGGACATAGTATATCTTGACTTCAGTACGGCATTTGATAAAGTATCACATAACCTTCTTATTGAAAAAATGATTAAGTATGGCTTTGACAAAAAATCAGTTAGGTGGATTCACAACTGGCTTAATGATCGGGCACAACGAGTAATACTAAATGGCTACATATCGAACTGGAAGAAAGTCAAAAGCGGGGTGCCGCAGGGCTCTGTTCTGGGCCCAGTACTGTTTAATATCTTTATAAATGATCTGGACGATGGAATTATTGGGGAACTCATAAAATTTGCAGATGATACGAAGATAGGAGGAATAGCCAACACTAGAGAGGAGAGAGAGTGTATTCAAAAGGACTTTTTTTTTTTATAACTCAAATTTTTATTGAAAATTTTTTTAAACAATAAGAAAAGAAAAAACAATTACAAGTTACAAGGCGAACACCCGCCCTGCGAACAGAAAAAGCACACAGTGCAACACAAAATACAATCAGAAGAATAAAAAAAAAAAAAAAAAAAAAAAAATTAAAGACAAAGAAAGCAACATAGAAAAAAAAGAAAAAGGAAAAAAGGGGGGGGGAGGGAGGGGTTAGTGGGACAGATGAGTGGGGGAGAGGACTAAATGTGGGGGGTGAAAGGGTAGGTAGGGGTGAGTGTGAGCAGTCAGGAAACCAGTGAGAGCGCTCGCCAGGTCATCCATACCACAGCCAGTTGCCCTCAGAATCAGTGCGAGTCTCCAAATGTTCCCAAGGCAGGGAGCGAGAAATCAAGATACTAGTCCCTCTGGATTTCGGGTCAGGAGAAGAGCTATGATATGCATGAGGAAACCAAGCATTAGTCAACTTGTATGGCTTGGTAGAGCAATGGTGAGTTTCCTGCAAAAACACAACATGAAGGCGCTTACCTTTGAGCAGATTGAAGAGTACGGAGCGCTTCTCTGGACTATGAAGGCCTCTCACATTGAGGGAGCCCACGGCGATGGAGGAAAGGCGATCAAGCGGAGGCATGGAGGGAGACGGGCTTTCCCAGCTCACACCCTAGGAGCAGAGAGAGAAAAGAGAAAAAAAAAAAAAGAGAGAAAAGTAACAGAGTAGAGGAAGGAGAGCAGTAAAGAATGAGGGGGGGGGGGGGGGAGAAAGGAAAGGGAAAAAGAACCAAGAGTAGAACAAATCTAACTACCCCTAGACAAATGGGCCAGGGGCACAACAACAGACAGGAAGGAGTGAGGGAGTAAGAAAAGATGGGGGGAGAAGTGGGCCCGCAAGCACCACGAGTGTACCTGGTAAGGAAGACCCTATGCCCCCACCCCCAACAAAGTGTAAAGGGATAGGAAGCACAGGGCTACAAACTGACTCTAAGGTCCAAATAACAACATTGTATAAAAACACAGCAATACCAACAACAAGGGCCATCTATAAAGCCCAGCAGGAACAGGATCAAGAGGAACAGAGTAGTCACAAAACAAAATAAACATAGTGAAAATGTCCACCAACCGCGAAACAAGTCCAAGACCACTCAACATAAAAAGATATTAACACTGTCCTGTGGGCAGATCAAAGACCGGCGGCATGAGGGATCATGCTTCAATGGGAAGCTGAGCTGAGAGATCTGGTTGGCGGAGCGGAGACCCAGGCGGATCCGGTATTGGAAGACGTCGTGGAGATGAGTTTCGCCGAGGTCTCTCTCTGGAAGCAGCCGAAGAAGAACGCCTGGAACCGCGGCCGCGCCTGGGTATAGTAGGGCGGGAGGAATCCAGAGCAAGCCAGTTCGGGACTGAGACAGGGCGCACAGCCAGGGAGGCAAACAAATCAGGCAAGTCCGCCGGGGAACGGACAACAATCGAAGACGAGCCAACACGAACAATCAAATGGAAGGGATGACCCCACCTATAGGAACCTCCACAGTCCTTAATCAGAGTCAACACCGGCTGAAGGGCACGGCGCATAGCCAATGTGCGGGATGAGACGTCTGGGTAGAGCTTGACAGAGGCATTCTCAAAAGGCACCGATCCCATATCCCAGGCACACCTCAGGATGTGTTCCTTGTCCGTGAAGTAATGTAGTCTACACAGAACGTCTCTAGGATTAGCAGGGTCAAGCGGGCCAGAACGTTGGACTCTATGCACACGGTCCATCATGAAGGTAGCATCCAGCGGGCGTTGAGTCGCCATATTGAAAATGGTATTAATACGGCTGATCAGATCATCCTGAGGGCCTTTTTCTGGCACTCCTCGTAATCGAATATTATTTCTGCGACCCCGGTTCTCCTGGTCATCCAGGAGCAAAGCAATTTGTTGAAGGCAGGCCTCAGAGTGGGTTTGATTGCTCTCCACTGCAGACAGGCGTTGTTCCAAAGAGGACAGTGTTTGATCAGTAGCGTCAGCCCTAGTAGTAAGTTGAGACACATCAGACTGGATCGCACCGAGGGCCTGTGCCTGGGATTGTTCCATTCGGGAAACTACAGCATCCAGGTCCTGTTTAGTGGGCAGAGCTTGAATAAGGTCCCGAAGTAGCTGAAAGTCCGCAGAGGCAATATGGGCTGCCGAGCAGGGCAGGGAGGCCGAATCCATGGATTGCACGTCATGTCCAGGGAGGGTGGCAGACAGTGAAGGAGGTGGCTGCGATTGGCGAAGCGGAGGAGATGGAGGAGCCATGTCATCAGTGCCAGACCCAGTAGCCGAGGTTCCAGATCGGGACAGGAAGGTAGAGATTGACGGTGAGTGAGTAAGAGAGCGACTCGGCGTGCGGGAAGGAGCAGTAGAGGTGTTAGGACGTCTTCTGGACATATCACAATGAGAAGCGACCATAGAAAGTAAGGAAGGTACACTCGCAGTATCACCAGGCCTTACATGAGGCGGTCACACAGGTCCATAATCAAACCTGGTACCCATGAGGTGCAAAAGGAGCAATGGGAGAAGTGCTAGTTCCGTGGGGATATACTGCAGAACGTGGAACACACAGCAAGTGGAGGAAGGTGAGGAGCCCCCCCTGATGGTGGAGTAGGGGCTCAGCACTCCCTTCACACCACTGCAGTGCACGACAACAACAAAAAAAAAAAAAAAAAATATTTCCCTGCTAGAAAGGTCTCTGAAGAGGGTAAGAAAGTCCAAAAAACAGTAGGGAGTACTCACAGAGTTAGCAGAATGTCCCAGCAGAAAGTGTCAGGATGGGAGCCAAAACAGCAGGGGGGGGTGAGGTGTCTCCACTTCAGGCAATGCAGGGAGGCCAGGCAGCAGGTAGAGCAAGGGGTTCAGAGAGCAGAAGAGTTCCCTTACACACTGCATTAACCCCTTCACCAGTGGAAGTGCTGTCAGTTAGTCCCAAGGGACACTGTCTATGTGTGCCAGATGTAAAGGGAGGGGGAGGGAGGCTCACATCAATAGTGCAGACAGAGCAAGGGTTCTCAGACCTTCAGCTATGGCCCTCTAGTATAGCAAGTTTACTGTTGTCCTGAGTGGAGAAGTATCAGTCCGTACATCCAGGTTCCCCTCCCCCCTTAGGCTGTAGCTGCAGTGGCTCCTGGTGTCTGCTGCAGGTGACGTTTATGTAGCAGAGCCTTGTTAGTATACTATGCAGCCTGGGAGGATGGTGGTGCGTCTGTGTCTCTCCCCGTGTGTTACCGACCTGAGCGCTTCAGCAGGCTGGGGTCAGATGCAGGTCAGAGCCTTCAGGCTGACACTTCCAGCAGGCCTCTCCGCAGGATTCCCTCTCTGAGGATGATGTCCCAGTGAAGCAGTGCAGTCTGTAGAAGGCCCACTGTCCCCCTGTCACTGGACAAGAGAACGGAACAGCAAGGCAGTGCAGTGGAGGAGAGGTGCTGCGAGAGGACTCTCCGTGTGTGTGCAGCAGCCGGAATCAAGATGGCGGAAGGCTTCAATCCGGACAGGTAGGCCGGAGATTCAAAGACAGCAGGCTCTGTTCGGAGGTGCCTGAAGTCGCCCCAAAAGTAGCTGTAGGGTTGGGGGATGTCCCTTGGAGCACAGGTCTTGAGTTTAGTGGCTTGGATCGGGTAGATGGTGATGGAGTAAGTCTGTAGTTAGCAGAGCTTCTATCTAGCACGTCTGCTCGTCCTGACAGCTAGGCCACGCCCCCCTCTATTCAAAAGGACTTAGACACACTGGAACAATGGGCTGAGGCCAACAAAATGGGATTTAACAGGGACAAATGCAAAGTTCTACATCTGGGTAACAGAAATGTAAAAAACATATATAGTATGGGAGGAATAGAACTAAGTGATAGCATAGGGGAAAAGGACTTGGGCATAATAGTAGATCACAAATTCAACATGAGCCAACAGTGCGGTGCTGCTGCAAAAAAGGCAAATACAATTCTGGGATGTATTAAGACAAGCATTGAATCTAGATGAAGAGAGGTCATTATTCCGCTGTCCTCTTCCCTGGTCAGACCACACCTGGAATACTGTGTACAGTTCTGGGCGCCTCAATTCAAGAAAGACATCGATATATTGGAGCAAGTCCAGAGAAGAGCAACCAAAATGGTGGAAGGTCTGCAAACCATGTCCTATGAGGAGCGGCTAAAAGAACTGGGATTGTTTAGTTTGCAGAAGAGAAGGCTGAGGGGAGATTTAATAGCAGTCTACAAATATCTGAGAGGTAGTCACAGTGCAGAGGGATCTCCCCTATTCTCATTAGCACAAGGAAGTACAAGAAGCAATGGGATGAAACGAAAGGGAAAGAGATACAGATTAGACATTAGGAAAAACTTTCTGACAGTGAGGGGAGTGAGAGAGTGGACTAGGCTGCCACGGGAGGTGGTGGGCGCTCCATCAATGGAAATCTTCAAGCGGAATCTGGATAAACATATAGCTGGGATGATTTAGGAAAACCTGCACTCGCAGGGGGTTGGACCCGATAGCCCTTGAGGTCCCTTCCAACTCTACCATAAGATAAGATAAGATAAGGATATATATAATATATGAGCACTAGATATTTAATATATGTGCACTGGATTGATCATTTATGTGCACTGGATATATATAATATATGTGCACTGGATATATAATATATGTGCACTGGATATATAATATATGTACACTGGATATATTTAATATATGTGCACTGGATATATAATATATGTGCACTAGATATATATAATATATGTGCACTGGATATATATAATATATGTGCACTGGATATTTATAATATATGTGAACTGGATATATTTAATATATGTGCACTGGATATTTTTATATGTGCACTGGATCTGTAGTATATGTGCACTGGATATTTATAATATATGTGCACTTGATATATAATATACGTGCACTGGATATATTTAATATATGTGCACTGATCTATAGTATATGTGCACTGGATATATTTAATATATGTGCACTGGATATTTTTATATGTGCACTGGATATATAATATATGTGCACTGTATATATAATATATGTGCACTGGATATATTTAATATATGTGCTTTGGATATTTTTATATGTGCACTAGATATATAATATACGTGCACTGGATATATTTAATATATGTGCACTGGATATTTATTATATGTGCACTGGATATTTAATATATCTGCACTGGATATTTAATATATCTGCACTGGATATATATAATATATGTGCACTGGATATTTAATATATGTGCACTGCATATATATAATATATGTGCACTGGATTTATAATATATGTGTACTGGATATATCAAATCAAATCAAAAAATGCTTTATTGGCACGTCCGAATAGGTATTTGGCATTGCCAAAGCTAGTAAAGTGGGTGGGTGGGGGGGGAGTTGGGTTGGGTGGGTGGTGGGTATGGGGGGGGGGGGGGTTCGGTTATAACAGTCCATGGAGTCTCATCTTCCTCTTCGTTGGTGACTGCTATATGGGGAGGTTGGGGTGGGGGTGGTCCTATGAAAAAGTTTGGGCACCCCTATTAATCTTAATCATTTTTAGTTCTAAATATTTTGGTGTTTATAACAGCCATTTCAGTTTGATATATCTAATAACTGATGGACACAGTAATATTTCAGGATTGAAATGAGGTTTATTGTACTAACAGAAAATGCGCAATATGCATTAAACCAAAATTTGACCGGTGCAAAAGTATGGGCACCTCAACAGAAAAGTGACATTAATATTTAGTAGATCCTCCTTTTGCAAAGATAACAGCCTCTAGTCGCTTCCTGTAGCTTTTAATCAGTTCCTGGATCCTGGATAAAGCTATTTTGGACAAACAATTCAAGTTCAGTTAAGTTAGATGGTCGCCGAGCATGGACAGCCCGCTTCAAATCATCCCACAGATGTTCAATGATATTCAGGTCTGGGGACTGGGATGGCCATTCCAGAACATTGTAATTGTTCCTCTGCATGAATGCCTGAGTTGATTTGGAGCGGTGTTTTGGATCATTGTCTTGCTGAAATATCCATCCCCGGCGTAACTTCAACTTCGTCACTGATTCTTGAACATTATTCTCAAGAATCTGCTGATACTCAGTGGAATCCATGCGACTCTCAACTTTACCAAGATTCCCGATGCCGGCATTGGCCACACAGCCCCAAAGCATGATGGAACCTCCACCAAATTTTACAGTGGGTAGCATGTGTTTTTCTTGGAATGCTGTTTCTTTTTGGACGCCATGCATAACGCCTTTTTTTTATAACCAAACAACTCAATTTTTGTTTCCAAAATGAAGCTGGCTTGTCCCAATGTGCTTTTTCATACCTCAGGCAACTCTATTTGTGGCGTACGTGCAGAAACGGCTTCTTTCTCATCACTCTCCCATACAGCTTCTATTTGTGCAAAGTGCGCTGTATAGTTGACCGATGCACAGTGACACCATCTGCAGCAAGATGATGCTGCAGCTCTTTGGAGGTGGTCTGTGGATTGTCCTTGACTCTTCTCACCATTCTTCTTCTCTGCCTTTCTGATATTTTTCTTGGCCTGCCACTTCTGGGCTTAACAAGAACTGTCCCTGTGGTCTTCCATCTCCTTACTATGTTCCTCACAGTGGAAACTGACAGGTTAAATCTCTGAGACAACGTTTTGTATCCTTCCCCTGAACAACTATGTTGAACAATCTTTGTTTTCAGATCATTTGAGAGTTGTTTTGAGTAGCCCATGATGCCACTCTTCAGAGGAGATTCAAATAGTAGAACAACTTGCAATTGGCCACCTTAAATACCTTTTCTTATGATTGGATACATCTGGCTATGAAGTTCAAAGCTCACTGAGGTTACAAAACCAATTTTGTGCTTCAGTAAGTCAGTAAAAAGTAGTTAGGGGAATTCAAATCAATAAAATGATAAGGGTGCCCATACTTTTGCACCGGTCAAATTTTGGTTTAATGCATATTGCACATTTTCTGTTAGTACAATAAACCTCATTTCAATCCTGAAATATTACTGTGTCCATCAGTTATTAGATATATCAAACTGAAATGGCTGTTGCAAATGCCAAAATATTTAGAACTAAAAATGATTAAGATTAATAGGGGTGCCCAAACTTTTTCATAGGACTGTATAATATATGTGCACTGGATATATAAACTATGTGCACTGGATATTTAATATATGTGTACTGGATATATATAATATATGTGCACTGGATATATTTAATATATGTGCACTGGATATATAATATATGTGCACTGGATATTTATAATATATGTGCACTGGATATATAATATATGTGCACTGGACATTTAATATATGTGCACTGGGTATATAATATATGTGCACTGCATATTTAATATATTTGCACTAGATATATATATTATATGTGCACTGGATATTTAACATATGTGCACTGGATATATATAATATATGTGCACTGGATCTATAATATATGTGCAATGGATATATAATATATGTGCACTGGATATATATGTGCACTGGATATATATAATATATGTGCAGGGGATCTATAGTATATGTGCACTGGATATTTATAATATATGTGCACTTGATATATTTAATATATGTGCACTGGATATTTTATATATCTGCACTGGATATTTAATATATCTGCAATGGATATATATAATATATGAGCACTGGATATTTAATATATGTGCACTGGATATATATAATATATGTGCACTGGGTTTATAATACATGTGCAATGGATATATATCATATATGTGCACTGGATGTATTATATATGTGCACTTGATATTTAGAATATATGTGCACTGGATATATATAATATATGTGCACTGGATATATATATATAATATATGTGCACTTGATATTTAGAATATATGTGCACTGGATATATATAATATATGTGCACTGGATATATAATATATGTGCACTGGATATATATAATATATGTGCCCTGGATATATAATATATGTACACTGGATATATATAATGTGTGCACCAGATATATCATATATGTGCACTGGATATATTAATAATATATGTGCACTGGATATTTAATATATGTGCACTGGTTATATATAATATATGTGCACTGGATATATAATATATGTGCACTGAATATTTAATATATGTGCACTGGATATATAATATATGTGCACTGGTTATGTATAATATATGTGCGCTGGATATATATAATATATGTGCACTGGATATATAATATATGTGCACTGAATATTTAATATATGTGCACTGGTTATATATAATATATGTGCGCTGGATATATATAATATATGTACACTGGATATTTAATATATGTGCACTGGTTATATATAATATATGTGCACTGGATATATAATATATGTGCACTGAATATTTAATATATGTGCACTGGATATATAATATATGTGCACTGGTTATATATAATATATGTGCACTGGATATATAATATATGTGCACTGGAGATTTAATATATGTACACTGGATATATATATAATATATGTGATCTGGATCAATAATATATGTGCACTGGATATATATATAATATATGTGAACTGGATCAATAATATATGTGCACTGGATATATAATATATGTACACTGGAGATATATAATATATGTACACTGGAGATATATAATATATGTGCACTGGATATATAATATATGTGCACTGTATATATATAATATACGTGCACTGGATATTTATAATATATGTGAACTGGATATATTTAATATATGTGCACTGGATATTTTTATATGTGCACTGGATCTATAATATATGTGCACTGGATATATTTAAAATATGTGCAGTGGATATTTTTATATGTGCACTGGATATATAATATATGTGCACTGTATATATAATATATGTGCACTGGATATATTTAATATATGTGCTTTGGATATTTTTATATGTGCACTATATATATAATATACGTGCACTGGATATATTTAATATATGTGCACTGGATATTTATTATATGTGCACTGGATATTTAATATATGTGCACTGCATATATATAATATATGTGCACTGGATTTATAATATATGTGTACTGGACATATATAATATATGTGCACTGGATATATAAAATATGTGCACTGGATATTTAATATATGTGTACTGGATATATATAATATATATGCACTGGATATATTTAATATATGTGCACTGGATATTTAATATATGTACACTGGATATATATTTATAATATATGTGCACTGGATATATAATATATGTAAACTGGATATATTTAATATATGTGCACTGGATATTTTTATATGTGCACTGGATATATAATATATGTGCACTGGATCTGTAGTATATGTGCACTGGATATATTTAATATATGTGCACTGGATATTTTTATATGTGCACTACATATATAATATACGTGCACTAGATATATTTAATACATGTGCACTGGATATTTATTATATGTGCACTGGATATTTAATATATCTGCACTGGATATATATAATATATGTGGACTGGATATATAATATATGTAAACTGCATATATATAATATATGTGCACTGGATTTATAATATATGTGTACTGGATATATAATATATGTGAACTGGATATATTTAATATATGTGCACTGGATATTTTTATATGTGCACTGGATCTATAATATATGTGCACTGGATATATAATATATGTGCACTGTATATATTTAATATATGTGCACTGGATCTATAGTATATGTGCACTGGATATATTTAATATATGTGCACTGGATATTTTTATATGTGCACTACATATATAATATACGTGCACTACATATATTTAATACATGTGCACTGGATATTTATTATATGTGCACTGGATATTTAATATATCTGCACTGGATATATATAATATATGTGGACTGGATATTTAATATATGTGCACTGCATATATATAATATATGTGCACTGGATTTATAATATATGTGTACTGGATATATATAATATATGTGCACTGGATATATAATATATGTGCACTTGATATTTATAATATATGTGCACTGGATATATATAATATATGTGCACTGGATATGTAATATATGTGCCCTGGATATTTAATATATGTGCACAGGATATATTTAATATATGTGCACTGGATATATAATATATGTGCACTGGATCTATAATATATGTGCACTGGATATATATAATATATGTGCACTGGATATATATAATATATGTGCTCTGGATCTATAATATATGTGCACTGGATATTTATAATATATGTGCGCTGGATATATAATTTATGTGCACTGGATATATATAATATATTTGAACTGGATCTATAATATATGTGCACTGGATATATATAATATATGTGCACTGGATATTTATAATATATGTGCACAGTATACATAATATATGTTCACTGGGTATATATCAATAATATATGTGCACTGGATATTTAATATGTACACTGGATATATATAATATATGTGCACTGGATATATATAATATAAGTGCACTGTATATATATATATAAAATATGTGCACTTCATATATAATATATGTGCACTGGATATTTATAATATATGTGCCCTGGATATATAATATATGTGCACTGGATATATTTAATATATGTGCACTGGATATATATAATATGTGTGCACTGGATATATAATATATGTGCACTGGATATATAATATATTTGCACTGGATATTTAATATATCTGCACTGGATATATAATATATGTGCACTGGATATATAATATATGTGCACTGGATATATAATATATGTGCACTGGATATATTTAATATATGTGCACTGGATCTATAGTATATGTGCACTGGATATTTTTATATATGCACTGGATATATAATATATGTGCACTGTATATATATATGTGCACTGGATATATTTAATATATGTGCTTTGGATATTTTTAGATGTGCACTAGATATATAATATACGTGCATCTGATATATTTAATATATGTGCACTGGATATTTATTATATGTGCACTCGATATTTAATATATCTGCACTGGATATATATAATATATGTGCACTGGATTTACAATATATGTGTACTGGATATATATAATATATGTGCACTGGATATTTATTATATGTGTATTGGATATATAAAATATATGTGCACTGGATTTACAATATATGTGCAATGGATATATTATATATATATGCAATGGATATATTATATATATGTGCACAGGATATATAATATATGTGCGCTGGATATTTAATATATGTGCAATGGATTTATATAATATATGTGCACTGGATATATAATATATGTGCACTGGATATTTAATATATGTGCACTGGATTTATATAATATATGTGCACTGGATATTTTTATATGTGCACTGGATATATAATATATGTGCACTGTATATATATAATATATGTGCACTGGATATATTTAATATATGTGCTTTGGATATTTTTATATGTGCACTAGATATATAATATACGTGCACCGGATATATTTAATATATGTGCACTGGATATTTATTATATGTGCACTGGATATTTAATATATCTGCACTCAATATTTAATATATCTGCACTGGATATATATAATATATGTGCACTGGATATATAATATATGTGCACTGGATATTTATTATATGTGTACTTGATATACACTCACCGGCCACTTTATTAGGTACACTATGCAAGTAACAGGTTGGACCCCCTTTTGCCTTCAGAACTGCCTCAATTCTTCGTGGCATAGATACAACAAGGTGCTGGAAGCATTCCTCAGAGATTTTGGTCCATATTGACATGATGGCATCACACAGTTGCAGTCGCAGATTTGTCGGCTGCACATCCATGATGCGAATCTCCCGTTCCACCACATCCCAAAGATGCTCTATTGGATTGAGATCTGGTGACTGTGGAGGCCATTGGAGTACAGTGAACTCATTGTCATGTTCAAGAAACCAGTCTGAGATGATTCCAGCTTTATGACATGGCATTGCATTATCCTGCTGAAAGTAGCCATCAGATGTTGGGTACATTGTGGTCATAAAGGGATGGACATGGTCAGCAACAATACTCAGGTAGGCTTTGGCGTTGCAACGATGCTCAATTGGTACCAAGGGGCCCAAAGAGTGCCAAGAAAATATTCCCCACACCATGACACCACCACCACCAGCCTGAACCGTTACCGATACAAGGCAGGATGGATCCATGCTTTCATGTTGTTGACGCCAAATTCTGACCCTACCATCCGAATGTCGCAGCAGAAATCGAGAATCATCAGACCAGGCAACGTTTTTCCAATCTTCAATTGTCCAATTTCGATGAGCTTGTGCAAATTGTAGTCTCAGTTTCCTGTTCTTAGCTGAAAGGAGTGGCCCCCGGTGTGGTCTTCTGCTGCTGTAGCCCATCTGCCTCAAAGTTCGACGTACTGTGCGGCGTTCAGAGATGCTCTTCTGGCTACCTTGGTTGTAACGGGTGGCTATTTGAGTCACTGTTGCCTTTCTATCAGCTCGAACCAGTCTGGCCATTCTCCTCTGACCTCTGGCATCAACAACGCATTTCCGCCCCCCACAGAACTGCCGCTCACTGGATGTTTTTTCTTTTTCGGACCATTCTCTGTAAACCCTAGAGATGGTTGTGCGTGAAAATCCCAGTAGATCAGCAGTTTCTGAAATACTCAGACCAGCCCTTCTGGCACCAACAACCATGCCACGTTCAAAGGCACTCAAATCACCTTTCTTCCCCATACTGATGCTCGGTTTGAACTGCAGAAGATTGTCTTGACCATGTCTACATGCCTAAATGCACTGAGTTGCCGCCATGTGATTAGCTGATTAGAAATTAAGTGTTAACGAGCAGTTGGACAGGTGTACCTAATAAAGTGGCCGGTGAGTGTATATAATATATGTGCACTGGATTTACAATATATGTGTACTGGATATATATAATATATGTGCACTGGATATATAATATATGTGCACTGGATATATAATATATGTGCACTGGATATATAATATATGTGCACTGGATCTATAATATATGTGCAATGGATATATTATATATATATGCAATGGATATATTATATATATGTGCACCGGATATATAATATATTTGCACTGGATATTTAACATATGTGCACTGGATATATAATATATGTGCACTGGATATTTAATATATGTGCAATGGATTTATATAATATATGTGCACTGGATATATAATATATGTGCACTGGATATTTAATATATGTGCACTGGATTTATATAATATATGTGCACTGGATATATAATATATGTGCACTGGATATTTATTATATGTGTACTTGATATATATATAATATATGTGCACTGGATTTACAATATATGTGTACTGGATATATATAATATATGTGCACTGGATATATAATATATGTGCACTGGATATATAATATATGTGCACTGGATATATAATATATGTGCACTGGATATATAATATATGTGCACTGGATATATAATATATGTGCACTGGATATATAATATATGTGCACTGGATCTATAATATATGTGCAATGGATATATTATATATATGTGCAATGGATATATTATATATAGGTGCACTGGATATATAATATATTTGCACTGGATATTTAACATATGTGCACTGGATATATAATATATGTGCACTGGATATTTAATATATGTGCAATGGATTTATATAATATATGTGCACTGGATATTTAATATATGTGCACTGGATTTATATAATATATGTGCACTGGATATATAATATATGTGCACTGGATATATTTAATATATGTGCACTGGATATATAATATATGTGCACTGGATATATATAATATGTGTGCACTGGATATATAATATATGTGCACTGGATATAAAATATATGTGCTTTGGATATATATAATATATGTGCACTAGATATATAATATATGTGCACTGGATATATATATAATATATGTGTACTGAATATATAAAATATGTGCACTGGATATATATAATATATGTGCACTGGATCTATAATATATGTGCACTGGATATTTTTAATATATGTGCACTGGATCTATAATATATGTGCACTGGATATTTAATATATGTGCACTGGATATATATAATATATGTGCACTGGATATATAATATATGTGCACTGGATATTTATAATATATGTGCACTGGATATATAATATTTGTGCACTGGACATTTAATATATGTGCACCGGATATTTATAATATATGTGCACTGGATATATAATATATGTGCACTGAATATATATAATATATGTGCACTGGATCAAAAATATATGTGCACTGGATATTTTTAATATATGTGCACAGGATATTTAATATATGTGCACTGGATATATAATATATGTGCACTGGATATTTTAATATATGTGCACTGGCTATATTTATAATATATGTGCACTGGATATTTAAAATATGCGCACTGGATATATTTAATGTATGTGCTATGGATATATAATATATGTGCACTGGATATTTAATATATGTGCACTGGATATATATAATATGTGTGCACTGGATATATAAAATATGTGCACTGGATATATATAATATGTGTGCACTGGATATTTAATATATGTGCACTGGATATATAATATATGTGCACTGGATCTATAATATATGTGCAATGGATATATTATATATATGTGCAATGGATATATTATATATAGGTGCACTGGATATATAATATATTTGCACTGGATATTTAACATATGTGCACTGGATATATAATATATGTGCACTGGATATTTAATATATGTGCAATGGATTTATATAATATATGTGCACTGGATATTTAATATATGTGCACTGGATTTATATAATATATGTGCACTGGATATATAATATATGTGCACTGGATATATATAATATGTGTGCACTGGATATATAATATATGTGCACTGGATATAAAATATATGTGCTTTGGATATATATAATATGTGTGCACTGGATATTTAATATATGTGCACTGGATATATTTAATATATGTGCACTGGATATATAATATATGTGCACTGGATATATAAAATATGTGCACTGGATATATATAATATATGTGCACTGGATCTATAATATATTTGCACTGGATATTTAATACATGTGCACTGGATATATATAATATATGTGCACTGGATATATATAATATATGTGCACTGGATATTTAATATATGTGCACTGAATATTTAATATATGTGCACTGGATATAAATAATATATGTGCACTGGATATTTAATATATGTGCACTGGATATATTTCATATATGTGCACTGGATATAATCACATCAAATCAAAAAATGCTTTATTGGCATGTCCGAATAGGTATTTGGCATTGCCAACGCTAGTAAAGTGGGCGGGGGGGGAGTTGGGTTGGGTGGGTGGTGGGTATGGGGGGGGGGTTTGGGTTATAACAGTCCATGGAGTCTCATCTTCCTCTTCGTTGGTGACTGCTATATGGGGGGGGGTTGGAGGTGGGGTGGGGCGGGGCGGTTGGTTTGGGGTATAACAGTCCGTGGAGTCTCATCTTCCTCTTTGTTGGTGACTGCTATATGGGGAGGTGGGGGTGGGGCGGGGCGGGTGTATTGGGATAAATATAACAGTCCGTGGAGTCTCATCTTCCTCTTGTTTGGTGACAGCTGGACACGTATTGGGCAGCGATCTCCACAGTGGCCTCTTCTTCTCCCAGTAGGATGTAGAGTTTCCTTTTCTCCCAGTCTGGGATGTGGGCAGAGAGTCTTTGGTAGTAGACGGCCCTCACAGCTGAGTATTTGGTGCAGTGTAGCAGGAAGTGGGTCTGGTCTTCTAGGGCCCCCTGGTCACAGTGCTGGCACAGTCTCTTCTCCCGTGGCTTGTACGTCTGCCTGTATCGCCCCGTCTCTATCTCTAGGTTGTGGACGCTCAGTCTGTACCAGCTCAGGGTCTGTCTGTGCTTGGGGTGGCCTATTCTCTCCAGGTAGGTGGCCATGGTGTAGTCCCTTTGTAGGGATTGGTACACATTGGTGAGTTTCTTGGAGTTATTTATTTCGTTTCTCCATTCTTCAATGTACCGCTCTCTGTTTGCCTCTGTGGTCGCCTTTATTTCGGCCTTGGTTATCATCTGTTGGTGTTTTTGGTTTGGTGGTTGGCTGCTGTTTGGTTGGTGAATGTCTGGTTTGCTCAG
Source organism: Leptodactylus fuscus (assembly GCF_031893055.1). Taxonomy (NCBI): domain Eukaryota; kingdom Metazoa; phylum Chordata; class Amphibia; order Anura; family Leptodactylidae; genus Leptodactylus; species Leptodactylus fuscus. The sequence goes on along the minus strand of NC_134267.1, from coordinate 248,325,969 downwards.
GTGGCTTAGCCAGGCTTGGTGGTGGTAGGAGTCGGGCTTGCTCCCCTGGATGTGTGCCTGGAAAGCTAGCGCCCTCTTCTGTATGGTGAGCCATAGGGGGAGTCTGCCTAGCTCTGCCCTGCAGGCTATGTTGGTGGTGTTGCGATGGACATGGAGCAGGTATTTGCAGAACTCCAGGTGGAAGTTCTCTGTTGGGCTGGAATCCCACTTTAACTGGTCTGGGTAGGTGGCTGGGCCCCAAACCTCACTGCCATAGAGAAGGATCGGGGAGATGACTGCGTCAAATATCTTCAGCCAGACCCTCACCGGTGGTTTGAGGTGGTACAGTTGTCTTCTGATGGCGTAGAAGGTTCTGCAGGCTTTTGCTTTCAGGGTTTCTATTGCTGCTTTGAAGCTTCCTGATTGGCTGAGCTCCAGCCCCAGGTAGGTGTAGCTGTTGGTTTTCTCCAGTGTGGTGCCGTTCAGTGTGAATTGTGGAGTGGTGGAGGCTTTATTTTGGCCCTTCTTCTGAAATACCATGATTTTGGTCTTCTTCTGGTTGATGGGTAGGGCCCATGTGGTGCTGAATTTTTCCAGCACTGACAGGCTTTCTTGGAGGTCTTTCTCGGTGGGGGCCAGGAGTAGGAGGTCATCGGCATACAGCAGGCACTTCACCTCTCGATTGTTCAGGGTGAGGCCTGGGGTTGGTGAGGCCTCCAGGGCTGTAGCCAGTTCATTGATATAGATGTTGAAGAGCGTTGGGCTCAGGCTACAGCCTTGTCTGACCCCTCGGGCCTGTTGGAAGTATGCTGTCCTTTTCCCATTCACCTTCACACTGCACTGGTTTCCGGTGTAGGAGCTCTTGATGACGTCGTACGTTCTTCCTCCTATTCCACAGCCCTACATATATAATATATGTGCACTGGATATTTAATATATGTGCACTAGATATATATAATATATGTGCACTGGATATATAATATATGTGCAATAGATATATTTAATATATGTGCACTGTATATATAATATATGTGCACTGGATATTTAATATATGTGCACTGGATATTTAATATATGTGCACTTGATATATAATATATGTGCACTGGATATATATAATATATGTGCACTGAATCAATAATATATGTGCACTGAATATTTTAAATATACTTGCGCTGGATCTATAATATATGTGCAATGGATATATTATATATATGTGCACTGGATATATAATATATTTGCACTGGATATTTAAAATATGTGCACTGGATTTATATAGTATATGTGCACTGGATATATAATATATGTGCACTGGATATTTAATATATGTGCACAGGATTTATATAGTACATGTGCACTGGATATATAATATATGTGCACTGGATATATTTAATAAATGTGCACTGGATATATAATATATGTGCACTGGATATTTAATATATGTGCACTGGATATATAATTTATGTGCACTGGATATTTATAATATATGTGAACTGGGTATATAATATATGTGCACTGGACATTTAATATATGTGCACTGGATATATATAATATATGTGAACTGGATATATAATTTATGTGCACTGGATATTTATAATATACATGCACTGGATATATAATATATGTGCACTGGACATTAAATATATGTGCACTGGATATATATAATATATGTGCACTGGATTTATAATATATGTGCACTGAATATATATAATATATGTGCACTGGATCAATAATATATGTGCACTGGATATTTTTAATATATGTGAACTGGATCTATAATATATGTGCACTGGATATATAATATATTTGCACTGGATATTTAATATATGTGCACTGGATATTTAATATATGTGCACTGGATATATATAATATATGAGCACTGGATATATATAATATATGTGCACTGGATATATATAATATATGTGCACTGGATATATATAATATATGTGCACTGGATATATATAATATATGTGCACTGGATATATATAATATATGTGCACTGAATATTTAATATATGTGCACTGGATATATATAATATATGTGCATTGGATATATAATATATATGCAATGGATATATAAAATATGTGCACTGGATATATATAATATATGTGCACTGGATATATAATATATGTGCACTGGATATATATAATACATGTGTACTGGATATATATAATATATGTGCACTGGATCTATAATATATGTGCACTGGATATATTATATATGTGCATAGGATATTTATAATATATGTGCACTGGATATATATAATATATGTGCACTGGATATATTATGTATGTGCATAGGATATTTATAATATATGTGCACTGGATATATATAATATGTGTGCAGTGGATATATAATATATGTGCAGTGGATATATAATATATGTGGACTGGATATATAATATATGTGCACTGGATATTTATAATATATGTGCACTGGATATATAATATATGTGCACTGGATATTTATAATACGTGTGCACTGGATATATAATATATGTGCACTGGAGATATTTAATATATGTGCACTGGATATATATAATATATGTGCACTGGATATATATTTAATATATGTGCACTGGATATATATATAATATATGTGCACTGGATATATATATAATATATGTGCACTGGATATATATATAATATATGTGCACTGGATATATATATAATATATGTGCACTGGATATATATATAATATATGTGCACTGGATATATATATAATATATGTGCACTGGATATATAATATATGTGCACTGGATATATAATATATGTGCACTGGATTTTTAATATATGTGCACTTGATATATATAATATATGTGCACTGGATATATATAATATATGTGCACTGGATATATTTAATATATGTGCACTGGATATATATAATATACGTGCACTGGATATATATAATATATGTGCACTGGATATAAAATATATGTGCACTGGATATAAAATATATGTGCACTGGATATATAATATATGTGCACTGGATATATAATATGTGTGCACTGGATATATATAATATATGTGCACTGGATCTATAATATATGTGCACTGGATATATTATATATGTGCATAGGATATTTATAATATATGTGCAATGGATATATATAATATATGTGCACTGGATATATAATATATGTGCACTGGATATATTTAATATATGTGCACTGGATATATAATATACGTGCACTGGATATATATAATATATGTGCACTGGATATATAATATATGTGCACTGGATATATAATATATGTGCACTGTATAAATATATAATATGTGTGCAGTGGATATATAATATATGTGCAGTGGATATATAATATATGTGGACTGGATATATAATATATGTGCACTGGATATTTATAATATATGTGCACTGGATATATAATATATGTACACTGGATATTTATAATACGTGTGCACTGGATATATAATATATGTGCACTGGAGATATTTAATATATGTGCACTGGATATATATAATATATGTGCACTGGATATATATTTAATATATGTGCACTGGATATATATATAATATATGTGCACTGGATATATATATAATATATGTGCACTGGATATATATATAATATATGTGCACTGGATATATAATATATGTGCACTGGATATATAATATATGTGCACTGGATATTTAATATATGTGCACTTGATATATATAATATATGTGCACTGGATATATATAATATTTGTGCACTGGATATATATAATATATGTGCACTGGATATATATAATATATGTGCACTGGATATATTTAATATATGTGCACTGGATATATATAATATACGTGCACTGGATATATATAATATATGTGCACTGGATATAAAATATATGTGCACTGGATATATAATATATGTGCACTGGATATATAATATGTGTGCACTGGATATATATAATATATGTGCACTGGATATATAATATGTGTGCACTGGATATATAATATATGTGCAGTGGATATATATGTGCACTGGAAATATATAATATATGTGCACAGGATATATTTAATATATGTGCACTGGATATATATAATATATGTGCACTGGATATAAAATATATGTGCACTGGATATATAATATATATGCACTGTATAAATATATAATATGTGTGCACTGGATATATAATATATGTGCAGCGGATATATAATATATGTGCACTGGATATATATAATATATGTGCACTGGATATATAATATATGTGCTCTGGATATATAATATATGTGCTCTGGATATATATATATATATATATATATATATATATGCACTGGATGTAATATATGTGCACTGGATATTTATAATATATGTGCACTGGATAAATATAATATTTGTTCACCTGATATATAATATATGTTCACTGGATATACAATATATGTGCACTGGATATATAATATATGAGCACTGGATATATATAATAGATGTGCACTGGATATATAATATATGTGCAATGGATATATATATATAATATATGTGCATTGGATATATAATATATGTGCACTGGATATATAATATATGTGCACTGGAAATTTAATTTATGTACACTGGATATATATAATATATGTGCACTGGATATATATAATATGTGTGCACTGGATATATATAATATATGTGCACTGGATATATAACATATGTGCACTGGATATATATATATAATATATGTGCATTGAATCAATAATATATGTGCACTGGATATTTATAATATATGTGTGTCACGGGATGGTTAGAGTCCGGCAATAGGCAATGTGTAATATATATTTCATGTGGAATGTATTCTCTAACCTGTTGTAAACATCAGTGTGTAGTTGGCTGATTCGGGTCTAATGTGTTAGCACATGGTATGCAAATACATCTAACTAGTGAGGACAATGGGTGGAGATAATCTGATCAGTGTCTCCAAGAAGATGTTGGACTGTGCATTGTTCAAAAGAGACAGGGAGTCTGCTCTCCTTGGCATAGGTGAGGGGGGAAGGATCTGTGACTCAGCCCTTCCCACCCACAGATATAGGAAGTAACAGTTTAGTATATAGATGTAGCTAGCAGTTAGTATGAGTTAGCCGGCCTGTGCACAGCTCTGTAGAGAGCCAGGATTTAGTTACAGGACCAAGGAGCCAAAGCTATCATTGGATTGTGACTTCTGTGGACTTATTGTTGTTACGGTTGATGTGACTGCCACCGGCTACTAACTTTGTGGATTACAATAAATTGCTGTTGTCTCCCGACCTCTTGCGTCCGTGTTGATTCAAAAGACCATCCGGAGGAAGACGTATACCTTTGCTCCGTGACAACTGGTTGGCAGCGGTGGGATCAACAGCGGACAGCGAGATGGACCACAACAGCTCAGCGATTAATGGAACCACAACCTCAGAATACAGGAACTGGACTATGGCAAATCTAAAATTAAGGGCCCGGGAACTAAACCTGAGTTACCAGGGAAGAACGAAAGAGCAACTGATCGAGGCACTGGAGGAGATGACCCTGCAAAGCGACAATGAGGAGGACTGCCCCCAGGAGACAGTAGAGATACGGGAGTGGCAGGTACAGACCCAAAAGAGCAGATGGGTTGTTTTGTATGAGGAGGAATTGGCAGTGCTGGGGCTAGGAGCAACTGCAGAGCAAAGGAGTAGAGCATTACAGAGGGCTCAGGAAACGGAGAAGGAGGAACAGAGAATGGCGCATGAAAAGGAAAGAATGGCGCATGAAATGCGAATGGCTGAGATAACTATGCGGAATTATAATCAAACGTCGACCCCCAGCCCAACAGTGAGAGAACCACCATATGTCTCCCATAAACACTTCAAGACCTTTGATGAAGCGGCTGGGGATGTTGATGGATATTTTCAGGACTTCGAACACCAGTGCCACCTGATGGAAGTCCCAGAGAAGGATTGGGTCCGGTATCTGGTGGGGCACCTACGAGATGGGGCTGCGGAAGCTCTCAGAGCCATGGACCCTAGTGATCAGCGGGACTATGAGGCCATTAAAAGAGCGGTGCAGAAGTATTATGCAGTCACTCCAGAGATCTACCGAGTTCAGTTCCGCTCTTTGTCTTACAATGGGGGAAGCTCCTTCCACATGTTCGCCCACAAGTTGAAGCAAGCATGCAAGCGCTGGCTAGAAGGAGAGGAGGCTGTCACAGTCGATAAGATCCTCCAAGTCATACTTAAGGAACAGTTCTTTTCCCAGTGCCCCGCTGAGATCCGTGAGTGGGTGCTGGAACGGAACCCAGCCACAGTTGAGCAAGCTGCTTCTCTTGCAGATGAGGGCCTGACCATCAAGCCGCAGTGGAAGAGGTTGTTTGCAGAGGAGCGGAAAACTACCACAGTCCGCCAGACACCCTTCAGCCAGCCACCCACCTTTCGTGTCCGGCCTCAGGATTACAATTCCCCCCCCTACCCCTGCCCCAGCCCATCGGCCTCCAGCTATGAACAACCCTGTCCCTAGACAACGACCCACTGGAAGAATGCTAGAGCGCAGATGTTTTGGGTGCGGGCGGCCTGGACATTTGCAAGCTAGTTGCCCTGCTAACATGGGGGCACGGGCCACCGTGGCATCCCGGCCTATTCACTACCTGGGAACCACCCCTAGGACAGAAAGTTTGGCCCCATTTCCAGATGACTCCATGAATGACCCATCTGTTCCACCTCCAGGGGTCTATGGGATTCAGCCTTCCGCCACACATCCCGCAAACCTTCAGAGGAAGCACTTGCAGGAGGTCCTACTGGATGGCCGAACAGTTGTTGGATTCCGGGACTCGGGAGCTTTCCTAACGGTAGCGGACCCCCGAGTTGTGCGACCCGAGGCCCTAGAGGAGGGCCCTGGCATTTCTATCAAGTTGGCAGGGGGTACTCAAAGACGTATTCCTAAAGCTACCGTGGAACTCGACTATGGTTATGGACCAAAACGATGCACAATTGGTGTGATGAGCGGGCTGCCGGCCGATGTTCTGTTAGGCAACGATGTTGGAAATCTACAGTGCCACTTTGTGGGAGCAGTGACCCGAAGCCAAGCTCAGAGAGAAGCCAACATGGATCCACCGGATTTTCTGCCAGATGCCAGCCCTTCAACCCTACAACTTTACCATTCAGTACCGCCGAGGGAACCAACACCAGAACACAGATGGGTTATCCCGGCAGGAGGAAATATGAGCTATAGAGACTGATGTGCATTCCCCAATTTACCTGTGTAGGCCAATTGTGTCATGCACATGTTTTGAGAGGGGGAGGGGTTGTCACGGGATGGTTAGAGTCCGGCAATAGGCAATGTGTAATATATATTTCATGTGGAATGTATTCTCTAACCTGTTGTAAACATCAGTGTGTAGTTGGCTGATTCGGGTCTAATGTGTTAGCACATTGTATGCAAATACATCTAACTAGTGAGGACAATGGGTGGAGATAATCTGATCAGTGTCTCCAAGAAGATGTTGGACTGTGCATTGTTCAAAAGAGACAGGGAGTCTGCTCTCCTTGGCATAGGTGAGGGGGGAAGGATCTGTGACTCAGCCCTTCCCACCCACAGATATAGGAAGTAACAGTTTAGTATATAGATGTAGCTAGCAGTTAGTATGAGTTAGCCGGCCTGTGCACAGCTCTGTAGAGAGCCAGGATTTAGTTACAGGACCAAGGAGCCAAAGCTATCATTGGATTGTGACTTCTGTGGACTTATTGTTGTTACGGTTGATGTGACTGCCACCGGCTACTAACTTTGTGGATTACAATAAATTGCTGTTGTCTCCCGACCTCTTGCGTCCGTGTTGATTCAAAAGACCATCCGGAGGAAGACGTATACCTTTGCTCCGTGACAATGTGCACTGGATATAAAATATATTTGCACTGGATATTTAATATATGTGCACTGGATATATAATATATGTGCACTGGATATATATAATATATGTGCACTGGATATATTTAATATATGTGCACTGGATATATAATATATGGGCACTGGATATATATAATATATGTGCACTGGATCTATAATATATGTGCAATAGATATATAATATATGTGCACTGGATATATATAATATATGTGCAGGGGATTTATAGTATATGTGCACTGGATATTTATAATATATGCGCACTGGATATATTTAATATATGTGCACTGGATATTTAATATATCTGCACTGGAAATTTAATATATCTGCACTGGATATATATAATATATGTGCACTGGATATTTTATATATGTGCACTGGATATATATAATATATGTGCATTGGATTTATAATACATGTGCAATGGATATATATAATATATGTGCCCTGGATATATAATATATGTGCACTGGATATATATAATATATGTGCCCTGGATATATAATATATGTACACTGGATATATATAATATGTGTGCACCGGATATATCATATATGTTCACTGGATATATAATATATGTGCACTGAATATATAATATATGTGCATTGGATATACATAATATATGTGCACTGGATATGTAATATATGTGCACTGGATATATTAATAATATATGTGCACTGGATATTTAATATATGTGCACTGGATATATTTAATATATGTGCATTGGATATATAATATATGTGCACTGGATATTGAATATATGTGCGCTGGTTATATATAATATATGTGCGCTGGATATATAATATATGTGCACTGGATATATAATATATGTGCACTGGATATTTAATATATGTGCACTGGATATATAATATATGTGCACTGGATATATATAATATATGTGCACTGGATATATATATGTGCACTGGATATATTTAATATATGTGCACTGGATATATAATATACGTGCACTGGATATATAATATATATGCACTGTATAAATATATAATATGTGTGCACTGGATATATAATATATGTGCAGTGGATATATAATATATGTGCACTGGATATATATAATATATGTGCACTGGATATATATGTGCACTGGAAATATATAATATATGTGCACAGGATATATTTAATATATGTGCACTGGATATATATAATATATGTGCACAGGATATATTTAATATATGTGCACTGGATATATATTTAATATATGTGCACTGGATATATATATAATATATGTGCAATGGAAATATATATAATATATGTGCACTGGATATATAATATATGTGCACTGGATATATATATATATATAATATGTGTGCACTTGATATATAATATATGTGAACTGGATATATAATATATGTGCACTGGATATATATAATATATGTGCACTGGATATTTATAATATATGTGCACTGGATATATTTAATATATGTGCACTGGATATATGTAATATATGTGCACTGGATATATAATATATGTGCACTGGATATATTTAATATATGTGCACTGGAAATATATAATATATGTGCACTGGATATATTTAGAATATGTGCACTGGATATATATATATATATATATATATATATATATATATATGTATATATAATATATGTGCACTGGATATATATAATATATGTGCACTGGATATATATGTGCACTGGATATATAATATATGTGCACTGGATATATAATATATGTGCACTGGATATATATAATATATGTGAACTGGATATTTATAATATATGTGCACTGGATATATTTAAAATATGTGCACTGGATATATATATATATATATATATATATATATATATATATATATATATATATGTGCACTGGATATATAATATATGTGCACTGGATATATAATATGTTCAAAGGATATATAATATATTTGCACTGGATATTTATTATATGTGCACTGGATATATATAATATATGTGCAATGGATATTTAATATATGTGCACTGAATATTTAATATATGTACACTGGAAATAAATAATATTTGTGCACTGGATATATAAAATATATGTGCACTGGATATATAATATATGTGCTCTGGATATATAATATATGTGCATTGGATATATAATATATGTGCACTGGATAATGAATATATGTGCGCTGGTTATATATAATATATGTGCGCTGGATATATAATATATGTGCACTGGATATATTAATAATATATGTGCACTGGATATTTAATATATGTGCACTGGATATATTTAATATATGTGCATTGGATATATAATATATGTGCACTGGATATTGAATATATGTGCGCTGGTTATATATAATATATGTGCGCTGGATATATAATATATGTGCACTGGTTATATAAAATATATATGCACTGGTTATATATAATATATGTGCGCTGGATATATATATAATATATGTGCTCTGGATATATATATATAATATATGTGCACTGGATATATAATATATGTGCACTGGATATATAATATATGTGCACTGGATATTTAATATATGTGCACTGGATATATAATATATGTGCACTGGATATATATAATATATGTGCACTGGATATATATATGTGCACTGGATATATTTAATATATGTGCACTGGATATATAATATACGTGCACTGGATATATATAATATATGTGCACTGGATATAAAATATATGTGCACTGGATATATAATATATATGCACTGTATAAATATATAATATATGTGCAGTGGATATATAATATATGTGCACTGGATATATATAATATATGTGCACTGGATATATATGTGCACTGGAAATATATAATATATGTGCAATGGAAATATATATAATATATGTGCACTGGATATATAATATATGTGCACTGGATATATATATATATATATATAATATGTGTGCACTTGATATATAATATATGTGAACTGGATATATAATATATGTGCACTGGATATATATAATATATGTGCACTGGATATTTATAATATATGTGCACTGGATATATTTAATATATGTGCACTGGATATATGTAATATATGTGCACTGGATATATAATATATGTGCACTGGATATATTTAATATATGTGCACTGGAAATATATAATATATGTGCACTGGATATATTTAAAATATGTGCACTGGATATATATATATATATATATATATATATATATATAATATATGTGCACTGGATATATATAATATATGTGCACTGGATATATATGTGCACTGGATATATAATATATGTGCACTGGATATATAATATATGTGCACTGGATATATATAATATATGTGAACTGGATATTTATAATATATGTGCACTGGATATATTTAAAATATGTGCACTGGATATATATATATATATATATATATATATATATATATATATATGTGCACTGGATATATAATATATGTGCACTGGATATATATAATATGTGTGCACTGGATATATAATATATGTGCACTGGATATATAATATGTTCAAAGGATATATAATATATTTGCACTGGATATTTATTATATGTGCACTGGAAATATATAATATATGTGCAATGGATATTTAATATATGTGCACTGAATATTTAATATATGTACACTGGAAATAAATAATATTTGTGCACTGGATATATAAAATATATGTGCACTGGATATATAATATATGTGCTCTGGATATATAATATATGTGCTCTGGATATATATATATATATATATATATATATATATATGCACTGGATGTAATATATGTGCACTGGATATTTATAATATATGTGCACTGGATAAATATAATATTTGTTCACCTGATATATAATATATGTTCACTGGATATACAATATATGTGCACTGGATATATAATATATGAGCACTGGATATATATAATAGATGTGCACTGGATATATAATATATGTGCAATGGATATATTTTTATATGTGCACTGGATCTATAATATATGTGCACTGGATATTTATAATATATGTGCACTGGATATTTATAATATATGTGCACTGGATATATAATATATGTACACTGGATATATATAATATATGTGCATTGGATATATAATATATGTGCACTGGATATATTTAATATATGTGCACTGGATATATAATATATGTGCACTGGATATTTAATTTATGTACACTGGATATATATAATATATGTGCACTATATATATATAAAATGTGTGCACTGGATATTTAACATATGTGCACTGGATATATTTAATATATGTGCACTGGATATATAATAAATGTGTACTGGATATTTAATATATGTACACTGGATATATATAATATATGTGCACTGGATATATAATATATGTGCACTGGATATTTAATTTATGTACACTGGATATATATAATATATGTGCACTGGATATATATAATATGTGTGCACTGGATATATATAATATATGTGCACTGGATATATAACATATGTGCACTGGATATATAACATATGTGCACTGGATATATATATATATATAATATATGTGCATTGAATCAATAATATAATATATGTGCACTGGATATTTATAATATATGTGCACTGGATATATAATATGTTCAAAGGATATATAATATATTTGCAGTGGATATTTATTATATGTGCACTGGATATATATAATATATGTGCAATGGATATTTAATATATGTGCACTGAATATTTAATATATGTACACTGGAAATAAATAATATTTGTGCACTGGATATATAAAATATATGTGCACTGGATATATAATATATGTGCTCTGGATATATATATATATATATATATATATATATATATATATGCACTGGATGTAATATATGTGCACTGGATATTTATAATATATGTGCACTGGATAAATATAATATTTGTTCACCTGATATATAATATATGTTCACTGGATATACAATATATGTGCACTGGATATATAATATATGAGCACTGGATATATATAATAGATGTGCACTGGATATATAATATATGTGCAGTGGATATATTTTTATATGTGCACTGGATCTATAATATATGTGCACTGGATATTTATAATATATGTGCACTGGATATTTATAATATATGTGCACTGGATATATAATATATGTACACTGGATATATATAATATATGTGCATTGGATATATAATATATGTGCACTGGATATATTTAATATATGTGCACTGGATATATAATATATGTGCACTGGATATTTAATTTATGTACACTGGATATATATAATATATGTGCACTCGATATATATAAAATGTGTGCACTGGATATTTAACATATGTGCACTGGATATATTTAATATATGTGCACTGGATATATAATAAATGTGCACTGGATATTTAATATATGTACACTGGATATATATAATATATGTGCATTGGATATATAATATATGTGCACTGGATATATAATATATGTGCACTGGATATTTAATTTATGTGCACTGGATATATATAATATATGTGAACTGGATATTTATAATATATGTGCACTGGATATATTTAAAATATGTGCACTGGATATATATATATATATATATATATATATATATATATATATATATATGTGCACTGGATATATAATATATGTGCACTGGATATATTTAATATATATGCACTGGATGTAATATATGTGCACTGGATATTTATAATATATGTGCACTGGATAAATATAATATTTGTTCACCTGATATATAATATATGTTCACTGGATATACAATATATGTGCACTGGATATATAATATATGAGCACTGGATATATATAATATATGTGCAATGGATATATTTTTATATGTGCACTGGATCTATAATATATGTGCACTGGATATTTATAATATATGTGCACTGGATATATAATATATGTACACTGGATATATATAATATATGTGCATTGGATATATAATATATGTGCACTGGATATATTTAATATATGTGCACTGGATATATAATATATGTGCACTGGATATTTAATTTATGTACACTGGATATATATAATATATGTGCACTGGATATATATAAAATGTGTGCACTGGATATTTAACATATGTGCACTGGATATATTTAATATATGTGCACTGGATATATAATAAATGTGCACTGGATATTTAATATATGTACAATGGATATATATAATATATGTGCATTGGATATATAATATATGTGCACTGGATATATGATATATGTGCACTGGAAATTTAATTTATGTACACTGGATATATATAATATATGTGCACTGGATATATAAAATATGTGTGCACTGCATATATATAATATATGTGCACTGGATATATAACATATGTGCACTGGATATATATATAATATATGTGCATTGAATCAATAATATATGTGCACTGGATATTTATAATATATGTGCACTGGATATAAAATATATTTGCACTGGATATTTAATATATGTGCACTGGATATATAATATATGTGCACTGGATATATATAATATATGTGCACTGGAAATATTTAATATATGTGCACTGGATATATAATATATGTGCACTGGATATATATAATATATGTGCACTGGATCTATAATATATGTGCAATAGATATATAATATATGTGCACTGGATATATATAATATATGTGCAGGGGATCTATAGTGTATGTGCACTGGATATTTATAATATATGCGCACTGGATATATTTAATATATGTGCACTGGATATTTAATATATCTGCACTGGAAATTTAATATATCTGCACTGGATATATATAATATATGTGCACTGGATATTTTATATATGTGCACTGGATATATATAATATATGTGCATTGGATTTATAATACATGTGCAATGGATATATATAATATATGTGCCCTGGATATATAATATATGTGCACTGGATATATATAATATATGTGCCCTGGATATATAATATATGTACACTGGATATATATAATATATGTGCCCTGGATATATAATATATGTGCATTGGATATACATAATATATGTGCACTGGATATGTAATATATGTGCACTGGATATATTAATAATATATGTGCACTGGATATTTAATATATGTGCACTGGATATATTTAATATATGTGCACTGGATCTATAATATATGTGCACTGGATATTGAATATATGTGCGCTGGTTATATATAATATATGTGCGCTGGATATATAATATATGTGCACTGGTTATATAAAATATATATGCACTGGTTATATATAATATATGTGCGCTGGATATATATATAATATTAGAGATGAGCGAACAGTGTTCTATCGAACTCATGTTCGATCGGATATTAGGCTGTTCGGCATGTTCGAATCGAATCGAACACCGCGTGGTAAAGTGCGCCATTACTCGATTCCCCTCCCACCTTCCCTGGTGCCTTTTTTGCTCCAATAACAGCGCAGGGTAGGTGGGACAGGAACTACGACACCGGTGACGTTGAGAAAAGTAGGCAAAACTCATTGGCTGCCGAAAACATGTGACCTCTAATTTAAAAGAACAGCGACGCCCAGGTTCGCGTCATTCTGAGCTTGCAATTCACCGAGGACGGAGGTTTCCGTCCAGCTAGCTAGGGCTTAGATTCTGGGTAGGCAGGGACAGGCTAGGATAGGAAGGAGAAGACAACCACAACAGCTCTTGTAAGAGCTAAATTCCAGGGAGAAGCTTGTCAGTGTAACGTGGCACTGACGGGCTCAATCGCCGCAACCCAGCTTTCCCAGGATCCTGAATGGAATACACTGTCAGTGTATTCCCGTATACCCGATATATACCCCGATACCCGTTCCAACGGTGTGCCCCCCCACCTTCACCCCAGAAATACCCTGCAAGTCCCCTAGCAATAGAATTGGGGCTATATACACCCACAATTTTTACTACTGCCATATAGTGCCATTGTCTGACTGGGAATTCAAAGAATATATTGGGGTTACGTGCACCCACAATTTTTACTACTGGTATACAGTGCCATTGTCTGACTGGGAATTCAAAGAATATATTGGGAATACAAATACCCTCATTTCTTGCTACTGCCATATAGTGCCAGTGTCTGACTGGGAATTCAAAGAATATATTGGGGTTACGTGCACCCACAATTTTTACTACTGGTATACAGTGCCATTGTCTGACTGGGAATTCAAAGAATATATTGGGGTTACGTGCACCCACAATTTTTACTACTGGTATACAGTGCCATTGTCTGACTGGGAATTCAAAGAATATATTGGGAATACAAATACCCTCATTTCTTGCTACTGCCATATAGTGCCAGTGTCTGACTGGTAATTCAAAGAATATATTGGGGTTACGTGCACCCACAATTTTTACTACTGGTATACAGTGCCATTGTCTGACTGGGAATTCAAAGAATATATTGGGGTTATAAATACCCTCATTTCTTGCTACTGCCATATAGTGCCAGTTTCTGACTGGTAATTCAAAGAATATATTGGGGTTACGTGCACCCACAATTTTTACTACTGGTATACAGGGCCATTGTCTGACTGGGAATTCAAAGAATATATTGGGAATACAAATACCCTCATTTCTTGCTACTGCCATATAGTGCCAGTGTCTGACTGGGAATTCAAAGAATATATTGGGGTTACGTGCACCCACAATTTTTACTACTGGTATACAGTGCCATTGTCTGACTGGGAATTCAAAGAATATATTGGGGTTATAAATACCCTCATTTCTTGCTACTGCCATATAGTGCCAGTGTCTGACTGGGAATTCAAAGAATATATTGGGGTTACGTGCACCCACAATTTTTACTACTGGTATACAGTGCCATTGTCTGACTGGGAATTCAAAGAGTATATTGGGAATACAAATACCCTCATTTCTTGCTACTGCCATATAGTGCCAGTGTCTGACTGGGAATTCAAAGAATATATTGGGGTTACGTGCACCCACAATTTTTACTACTGGTATACAGTGCCATTGTCTGACTGGGAATTCAAAGAATATATTGGGAATACAAATACCCTCATTTCTTGCTACTGCCATATAGTGCCAGTGTCTGACTGGGAATTCAAAGAATATATTGGGGTTACGTGCACCCACAATTTTTACTACTGGTATACAGTGCCATTGTCTGACTGGGAATTCAAAGAATATATTGGGAATACAAATACCCTCATTTCTTGCTACTGCCATATAGTGCCAGTTTCTGACTGGTAATTCAAAGAATATATTGGGGTTACGTGCACCCACAATTTTTACTACTGGTATACAGTGCCATTGTCTGACTGGGAATTCAAAGAATATATTGGGAATACAAATACCCTCATTTCTTGCTACTGCCATATAGTGCCAGTTTCTGACTGGTAATTCAAAGAATATATTGGGGTTACGTGCACCCACAATTTTTACTACTGGTATACAGTGCCAGTGTCTGACTGGGAATTCAAAGAATATATTGGGAATACAAATACCCTCATTTCTTGCTACTGCCATATAGTGCCAGTGTCTGACTGGGAATTCAAAGAATATATTGGGGTTACGTGCACCCACAATTTTTACTACTGGTATACAGTGCCAGTGTCTGACTGGGAATTCAAAGAATATATTGGGAATACAAATACCCTCATTTCTTGCTACTGCCATATAGTGCCAGTGTCTGACTGGGAATTCAAAGAATATATTGGGGTTACGTGCACCCACAATTTTTACTACTGGTATACAGTGCCATTGTCTGACTGGGAATTCAAAGAATATATTGGGGTTATAAATACCCTCATTTCTTGCTACTGCCATATAGTGCCAGTTTCTGACTGGTAATTCAAAGAATATATTGTGGTTACGTGCACCCACAATTTTTACTACTGGTATACAGTGCCATTGTCTGACTGGGAATTCAAAGAATATATTGGGAATACAAATACCCTCATTTCTTGCTACTGCCATATAGTGCCAGTTTCTGACTGGTAATTCAAAGAATATATTGGGGTTACGTGCACCCACAATTTTTACTACTGGTATAAAGTGCCAATTTCTAACTAGGAATTCAAAATGCGCAAGGCTCCCGGAAAGGGACGTGGACGAGGCCGTGGGCGAGGTCGGGGGAATGGTTCTGGGGAGCAAGGTAGCAGTGAAGCCACAGGGCGTCCCGTGCCTACTCCTGTGGGGCAGCAAGCATTGCGCCACTCCACAGTGCCAGGGTTGCTTGCCACATTAACTAAACTGCAGGGTACAAACCTTAGTAGGCCCGAGAACCAGGAACAGGTCTTGCAATGGCTGTCAGAGAACGCTTACAGCACATTGTCCAGCAGCCAGTCAGACTCTGCCTCCTCTCCTCCTATTACCCAACAGTCTTGTCTTCCTTCCTCCCAAAATTCCGAAGCTTTACAGAACAATAACCCAAACTGTCCCTGCTCCCCAGAGCTGTTCTCCGCTCCTTTCATTGTCCCTCAACCTGCCTCTCCACGTCACGATTCCACGAACCTAACAGAGGAGCATCTGTGTCCAGATGCTCAAACACTAGAGTCTCCTCCATCTCCGTTCGATTTGTTGGTGGATGACCAGCAACCCACCCTCATCGACGATGATGTGACGCAGTTGCCGTCAGGGCATCCAGTTGACCGGCGCATTGTGCGGGAGGAGGAGATGAGACAGGAGTTGGAAGAGGAAGTGGTGGATGATGAGGACACTGACCCGACCTGGACAGGGGGGATGTCAAGCGGGGAAAGTAGTGTGGATGTTGAGGCAAGTGCAGCACCAAAAAGGGTAGCTAGAGGCAGAGGCAGAGGTCAGCAGCTTAGGCGAAGCCAGGCCACACCCGGAATCTCCCAAGATGTTCCAGTTCGTACCCAGCCCCGAAAAACTCCCACCTCGAGGGCACGTTTCTCGAAGGTGTGGAGTTTTTTCAAGGAATGCGCCGAGGACAGATATAGTGTTGTCTGCACAATTTGCCTCTCGAAATTGATTAGGGGCTCTGAGAAGAGCAACCTGTCCACCACTTCAATGCGCCGTCATTTGGAATCCAAGCACTGGAATCAGTGGCAGGCAGCAACGGCAGGACAAAGGCCGCCTGCCGTTCACGCCACTGCCACTGCCTCTGCCACTGCCTCTGCCTCTGCCACTGCCACTGCTGACTGTGCTGGCGATGCACTCCAGAGGACGAGCCAGGACACCACTTCATCTGCCTCCGCCACTTTGTTGACTTCTACCTCATCCTCCCCTGGTCCTGTCTTATCTCCTTCTCCTGCACCATCAAAGGCACCATCAGGCGTTTCTTTACAACAACCCACCATCTCTCAGACATTGGAGCGGCGGCAGAAATACACTGCTAACCACCCACACGCGCAAGCCTTGAACGCCAACATCGCTAAACTGCTGGCCCAGGAGATGTTGGCGTTCCGGCTTGTTGAAACTCCCGCCTTCCTGGACCTGATGGCAACTGCGGCACCTCGCTATGCCGTCCCTAGCCGTCACTACTTCTCCCGGTGTGCCGTCCCCGCCTTGCACCAGCACGTGTCACTCAACATCAGGCGGGCCCTTAGTTCCGCGCTTTGCACAAAGGTCCACTTGACCACCGACGCGTGGACAAGTGCATGCGGACAGGGACGCTACATTTCACTGACGGCACACTGGGTGAATGTAGTTGAGGCTGGGACTGCTTCCCAAACTGGCCCGGTGTACCTCGTCTCCCCGCCTAACATTCCTGGCAGGGACACGAGAAGAACACCCCCCTCCTCCTCCTCCTCTACCGCCTCCTCCTCCGCCACCGCCTCCTCCTCCGCCACCGCCTCCTCCTCCGCTGTTAGATTGACCCCAGCTACGAGTTGGAAACGTTGCAGCACTGGCGTTGGTAGACGTCAGCAGGCTGTGCTGAAGCTGATCAGCTTGGGGGACAGACAGCACACTGCCTCCGAGGTGAGGGATGCCCTCCTCGATGAGACGGCAATATGGTTTGAGCCGCTGCACCTGGGCCCAGGCATGGTCGTTTGTGATAACGGCCGGAACCTGGTAGCAGCTCTGGAGCTTGCCGGACTCCAACATGTTCCATGCCTGGCCCACGTCTTCAACCTAGTGGTGCAACGTTTCCTAAAGAGCTACCCCAATGTTCCAGAGCTACTGGTGAAAGTGCGGCGCATGTGCGCCCACTTTCGCAAGTCGACAGTAGCCGCTGCTAGCTTAAAATCTCTCCAGCAACGCCTGCATGTGCCACAACACCGGCTTTTGTGCGACGTCCCCACACGCTGGAACTCAACGTTTCAGATGTTGAATAGAGTGGTTGAGCAGCAGAGACCTTTGATGGAATACCAGCTACAAAACCCTAGGGTGCCACAAAGTCAGCTGCCTCAGTTTCACATCCATGAGTGGCCATGGATGAGAGACCTTTGTGACATCCTACGGGTCTTTGAGGAGTCCACAAGGAGGGTGAGCTCTGAGGATGCGATGGTGAGCCTTACAATCCCGCTCTTGTGTGTTCTGAGAGAATCCCTGATTGACATCAGGGATAACTCAGATCACACAGAGGAGTTAGGGATAGCATCCGATCCGTCACAGCTGGAGAGTAGGTCCACACATCTGTCCGCTTCACTGCGTTTAATGGAGGAGGAGGAGGAGGAGGAGGAGGAAGAAGAGTTGTCCGATGATGTGATGGTGATACAGGAGGCTTCCGGGCAACTTCGAATCGTCCCATTGTTGCAGCGCGGATGGGTAGACATGGAGGATGAGGAGGAAATGGAGATTGAACTTTCCGGTGGGGCCAGAGGAGTCATGCCAACTAACACTGTGGCAGACATGGCTGAGTTCATGTTGGGGTGCTTTACAACCGACAAGCGTATTGTCAAAATCATGGAGGACAACCAGTACTGGATCTTTGCTATCCTTGACCCCCGGTATAAAAACAACATCTCGTCTTTTATTCCGGTAGAGGGGAGGGCCAATCGCATCAATGCTTGCCACAGGCAATTGGTGCAGAATATGATGGAGATGTTTCCAGCATGTGACGTTGGCGGCAGGGAGGGCAGTTCCTCCAGTAGGCAACCAAGTTCTCACCGGTCCACACAAACGAGGGGCACACTGTCTAAGGTCTGGGACACCTTGATGGCACCCCCTCGCCAAAGTGCCGCAACGGAGGGTCCTAGTGTCACCAGGCGTGAGAAGTATAGGCGCATGTTGCGGGAATACCTTTCCGACCACAGCCCTGTCCTCTCCGACCCCTCTGCGCCCTACACGTATTGGGTGTCGAAGTTGGACCTGTGGCTTGAACTTGCCCTATATGCCTTGGAGGTGCTGTCCTGTCCTGCCGCCAGCGTCCTATCTGAGAGGGTGTTCAGTGCAGCCGGTGGCATCATCACTGACAAGCGCACCCGTCTGTCAGCTGAGAGTGCCGACCGGCTCACTTTGATAAAAATGAACCACCACTGGATAGAGCCTTCATTTTTGTGCCCACCTGTGTAAAGCACCCCAACATGAAACTCCATGTCTGTACTCAACCTCTCCAATTCCTCCGCATCCTCATACTCATCCACCATAAGCGTTGCACAATTCTGCTAATACTAGGCTCCCTCCACCCTGATTTCCCCCAACTCTGCTGGTTAGAGGCTCCCTCCACCCTGATTTCCACCAACTCTGCTGGTTAGAGGCTCCCTCTACCCTGCTTTCCCACAACTCTGCTGGTTAGAGGCTCCCTCCACCATGAATTTGCCCAAACTGGGCTGTTTAGAGGCTCCCTCCACCATGAATTGGTCCAAACTGGGTTTTTTAGAGGCTCCCTCCACCATGAATTGGTCCAAACTGGGCTGTTTAGAGGCTCCCTCCACCATGAATTTGCCCAAACTGGGCTGTTTAGCGGCTCCCTCCACCATTAATTGGTCCAAACTGGGCTGGTTAGAGGCTCCCTCCACCATGAATTTCCCAAAACTTGGCTGTTTAGAGGCTCCCTCCACCATTAATTGGTCCAAACTGGGCTGGTTAGAGGCTCCCTCCACCATGAATTTGCCCAAACTGGGCTGTTTAGAGGCTCCCTCCACCATGAATTTGCCCAAACTGGGCTGGTTAGAGGCTCCCTCCACCATGAATTGGTCCAAACTGGGGTTTTTAGAGGCTCCCTCCACCATGAATTGGTCCAAACTGGGGTTTTTAGAGGCTCCCTCCACCATGAATTGGTCCAAACTTGGCTGTTTAGAGGCTCCCTCCACCATTAATTGGTCCAAACTGGGCTGGTTAGAGGCTCCCTCCACCATTAATTGGTCCAAACTGGGCTGGTTAGAGGCTCCCTCCACCATTAATTGGTCCAAACTGGGCTGGTTAGAGGCTCCCTCCACCATTAATTGGTCCAAACTGGGCTGGTTAGAGGCTCCCTCCACCATGAATTTGCCCAAACTGGGCTGGTTAGAGGCTCCCTTTACCATGAATTGGTCCAAACTGGGGTTTTTAGAGGCTCCCTCCACCATGAATTTGCCCAAACTGGGGTGTTTAGAGGCTCCCTCCACCATGAATTTGCCCAAACTCTGCTGGTTAGAGGCTCAATCCACCCTGATTTTCAAAACAAATGTTGGTGCCAACCTCAACTTACTACAATGGCCAAATTCACTGCTGGTGACAAGCTCTCCTCACTGCAAGTGCCAAATACACATGTTTCAAGGTGTTTTCCTACTGTCAGAGAGGTGGTATTGAGTGTGTAAAGTGTGTAGTTGTTAGGCTGTGATGTTGGGGTAATAGAGGGTCTTTGGTGTGTTAGATGCCCCCAGACATGCTTCCCCTGCTGTCCCAGTGTCATTCCAGAGGTGTTGGCATCATTTCCTGGGGTGTCATAGTGGACTTGGTGACCCTCCAGACACGGATTTGGGTTTCCCCCTTAACGAGTATCTGTTCCCCATAGACTATAATGGGGTTCGAAACCCGTTCGAACACACGAACATTGAGCGGCTGTTCGAATCGAATTTCGAACCTCGAACATTTTAGTGTTCGCTCATCTCTATATAATATATGTGCTCTGGATATATATATATAATATATGTGCACTGGATATATAATATATGTGCACTGGATATATAATATATGTGCACTGGATATTTAATATATGTGCACTGGATATATAATATATGTGCACTGGATATATATAATATATGTGCACTGGATATATATATGTGCACTGGATATATTTAATATATGTGCACTGGATATATAATATACGTGCACTGGATATATATAATATATGTGCACTGGATATAAAATATATGTGCACTGGATATATAATATATATGCACTGTATAAATATATAATATGTGTGCACTGGATATATAATATATGTGCAGTGGATATATAATATATGTGCACTGGATATATATAATATATGTGCACTGGATATATATGTGCACTGGAAATATATAATATATGTGCACAGGATATATTTAATATATGTGCACTGGATATATATAATATATGTGCACAGGATATATTTAATATATGTGCACTGGATATATATTTAATATATGTGCACTGGATATATATATAATATATGTGCACTGGAAATATATATAATATATGTGCACTGGATATATAATATATGTGCACTGGATATATATATATAATGTGTGCACTTGATATATAATATATGTGAACTGGATATATAATATATGTGCACTGGATATATATAATATATGTGCACTGGATATTTATAATATATGTGCACTGGATATATTTAATATATGTGCACTGGATATATGTAATATATGTGCACTGGATATATAATATATGTGCACTGGATATATTTAATATATGTGCACTGGAAATATATAATATATGTGCACTGGATATATTTAAAATATGTGCACTGGATATATATATATATATATAATATATGTGCACTGGATATATATAATATATGTGCACTGGATATATATGTGCACTGGATATATAATATATGTGCACTGTATATATATAATATGTGTGCACTTGATATATAATATATGTGCACTGGATATATAATATATGTGCACTGGATATATATAATATATGTGAACTGGATATTTATAATATATGTGCACTGGATATATTTAAAATATGTGCACTGGATATATATATATATGTGCACTGGATATATAATATATGTGCACTGGATATATATAATATGTGTGCACTGGATATATAATATATGTGCACTGGATATATAATATGTTCAAAGGATATATAATATATTTGCACTGGATATTTATTATATGTGCACTGGATATATATAATATATGTGCAATGGATATTTAATATATGTGCACTGAATATTTAATATATGTACACTGGAAATAAATAATATTTGTGCACTGGATATATAAAATATATGTGCACTGGATATATAATATATGTGCTCTGGATATATATATATATATATATATATATATATATATATATATATATATGCACTGGATGTAATATATGTGCACTGGATATTTATAATATATGTGCACTGGATAAATATAATATTTGTTCACCTGATATATAATATATGTTCACTGGATATACAATATATGTGCACTGGATATATAATATATGAGCACTGGATATATATAATAGATGTGCACTGGATATATAATATATGTGCAATGGATATATTTTTATATGTGCACTGGATCTATAATATATGTGCACTGGATATTTATAATATATGTGCACTGGATATTTATAATATATGTGCACTGGATATATAATATATGTACACTGGATATATATAATATATGTGCATTGGATATATAATATATGTGCACTGGATATTTAATTTATGTACACTGGATATATATAATATATGTGCACTCGATATATATAAAATGTGTGCACTGGATATTTAACATATGTGCACTGGATATATTTAATATATGTGCACTGGATATATAATAAATGTGCACTGGATATTTAATATATGTACACTGGATATATATAATATATGTGCACTGGATATATAATATATGTGCACTGGATATTTAATTTATGTACACTGGATATATATAATATATGTGCACTGGATATATATAATATGTGTGCACTGGATGTATATAATATATGTGCACTGGATATATAACATATGTGCACTGGATATATAACATATGTGCACTGGATATATATATATATATATATAATATATGTGCATTGAATCAATAATATAATATATGTGCACTGGATATTTATAATATATGTGCACTGGATATATAATATGTTCAAAGGATATATAATATATTTGCACTGGATATTTATTATATGTGCACTGGATATATATAATATATGTGCAATGGATATTTAATATATGTGCACTGAATATTTAATATATGTACACTGGAAATAAATAATATTTGTGCACTGGATATATAAAATATATGTGCACTGGATATATAATATATGTGCTCTGGATATATATATATATATATATATATATATATGCACTGGATGTAATATATGTGCACTGGATATTTATTATATATGTGCACTGGATAATTATAATATTTGTTCACCTGATATATAATATATGTTCACTGGATATACAATATATGTGCACTGGATATATAATATATGAGCACTGGATATATATAATAGATGTGCACTGGATATATAATATATGTGCAATGGATATATTTTTATATGTGCACTGGATCTATAATATATGTGCACTGGATATTCATAATATATGTGCACTGGATATATAATATATGTACACTGGATATATATAATATATGTGCATTGGATATATAATATATGTGCACTGGATATATTTAATATATGTGCACTGGATATATAATATATGTGCACTGGATATTTAATTTATGTACACTGGATATATATAATATATGTGCACTCGATATATATAAAATGTGTGCACTGGATATTTAACATATGTGCACTGGATATATTTAATATATGTGCACTGGATATATAATAAATGTGCACTGGATATTTAATATATGTACACTGGATATATATAATATATGTGCATTGGATATATAATATATGTGCACTGGATATTTAATTTATGTACACTGGATATATATAATATATGTGCACTGGATATATATATAATATGTGTGCACTGGATATATATATGTGCACTGGATATATAACATATGTGCACTGGATATATATCATATGTGCACTGGATATATATATATATATAATATATATGTGCATTGAATCAATAATATAATATATGTGCACTGGATATTTATAATATATGTGCACTGGATATATAATATATGTGCAATGGATATATATAATGTATGTGCAATGGATATATTATATATATTTGCACTGGATATAAAATATATTTGCACTGGATATTTAATATATGTGCACTGGATATATATAATATATGTGCACTGGATATATATAATATATGTGCACTGGATATATTTAATATATGTGCACTGGATATATAATATATGTGCACTGGATATATATAATATATGTGCACTGGATCTATAATATATGTGCAATAGATATATAATATATGTGCACTGGATATATATAATATATGTGCACTGGATATTTATAATATATGCGCACTGGATATATTTAATATATGTGCACTGGATATTTAATATATCTGCACTGGATATATATAATATATGTGCACTGGATATTTTATATATGTGCACTGGATATATATAATATATGTGCATTGGATTTATAATACATGTGCAATGGATATATATAATATATGTGCCCTGGATATATAATATATGTGCACTGGATATATATAATATATGTGCCCTGGATATATAATATATGTACACTGGATATATATAATATGTGTGCACCGGATATATCATATATGTTCACTGGATATTTAATATATCTGCACTGGATATATATAATATATGTGCACTGGATATGTAATATATGTGCACTGGATATATTAATAATATATGTGCACTGGATATTTAATATATGTGCACTGGATATATTTAATATATGTGCACTGGATATATAATATATGTGCACTGGATATTGAATATATGTGCACTGGTTATATATAATATATGTGCACTGGTTATATATAATATATGTGCACTGGTTATATAAAATATATATGCACTGGTTATATATAATATATGTGCGCTGGATATATAATATATGTGCACTGAATATTTAATATATGTGCACTGGATATATATGTGCACTGGTTATATAAAATATATGTCCACTGGTTATATATAATATATGTGAACTGGATATATAATAAATGTGCAATGGATGTATATAATATATGTGCACTGGATCTATAAATTATGTCCACTGGATATTTATAATATATGTGCACTGGATATATAAGATATGTGCAATGGATATAAAGAATATATGTGCACTGGATCTATAATATTTGTGCAATGGATATACAATATATGTGCACTGGATATATATAATATATGTGCAGGGGATCTATAGTATATGTGCACTGGATATATTTAATATATGTGCACTGGATATTTAATATATCTGCACTGGATATTTAATATATCTGCACTGGATTTATATAATATATGTGCACTGGATATTTAATATATGTGCACTGGATATATATAATATATGTGCATTGGATTTATAATACATGTGCAATGGATATATATAATATATGTGCACTGGATATATATAATATATGTGCACTGGATATATAATATATGTGCACTGGATATATATAATATATGTGCCCTGGATATATAATATATGTACGCTGGATATATATAATATGTGTGCACCGGATATATCATATATGTTCACTGGATATATAATATATGTGCACTGAATATATAATATAAGTGCACTGGATATATATAATATATGTGCACTGGATATGTAATATATGTGCACTGGATATATTAAAAATATATGTGCACTGGATATTTAATATATGTGCACTGGATATATAATATATGTGCACTGGATATATAATATATGTGCACTGGATATTTAATATATGTGCACTGGTTATATATAATATATGTGCACTGGATATATAATATATGTGCGCTGGTTATATATAATATATGTGAACTGGATATACAATAAATGTGCAATGGATGTATATAATATATGTGCACTGGATATATAATATATTTGCACTGGATATATATAATATATGTGCACTGGATCTATAAAATATGTCCACTGGATATTTATAATATATGTGCACTGGATATATAATATATTTGCACTGAATATTTATTATATATGTGCACTGGATTTATATATATGTACACTGGATTTATAATACATGTGCAATGGATATATATAATACATGTGCACTGGATGTATAATATATGTGCACTTGATATTTAGAATATATGTGCACTGGATATATAATATATGTACACTGGATATATATAATATGTGTGCACCGGATATATCATATATGTTCACTGGATATATAATATATGTGCACTGAATATATAATATATGTGCACTGGATATATATAATATATGTGCACTGGATTTATAATACATGTGCAATGGATATATATAATATATGTGCCCTGGATATATAATATATGTGCACTGGATATATAATATATGTGCACTGGATATATATAATATATGTGCCCTGGATATATAATATATGTACACTGGATATATATAATATGTGTGCACCGGATATATCATATATGTTCACTGGATATATAATATATGTGCACTGAATATATAATATATGTGCACTGGATATATTAATAATATATGTGCACTGGATATTTAATATATGTGCACTGGATATATTTAATATATGTGCGCTGGATATATAATATATGTGCACTGAATATTTAATATATGTGCACTGGATATATAATATATGTGCACTGGTTATATAATATATGTGCACTGGTTATATATAATATATGTGCGCTGGATATATAATATATGTGCACTGAATATTTAATATATGTACACTGGATATATAATATATGTCCACTGGTTATATATAATATATGTGAACTGGATATATAATAAATGTGCAATGCATGTATATAATATATGTGCACTGGATATATAAGATATGTGCAATGGATATATAAAATATATGTGCAATGGATATTTAATATATGTGCACTGGCTATATATAATATATGTGCAGGGGATCTATAGTATATGTGCACTGGAGATATTTAATATATCTGCACTGGATATTTAATATATCTGCACTGGATATTTAATATATCTGCACTGGATTTATATAATATATGTGCACTGGATATTTAATATATGTGCATTGGATTTATAATGCATGTGCAATGGATATATATAATATATGTGCACTGGATGTATTATATATGTGCACTTGATATTTAGAATATATGTGCACTGGATATATATAATATATGTGCACTGGATATATAATATATGTGCACTGGATATATATAATATATGTGCCCTGGATATATAATATATGTACACTGGATATATATAATATGTGTGCACCGGATATATCATATATGTTCACTGGATATATAATATATGTGCACTGAATATATAATATATGTGCACTGGATATATATAATATATGTGCACTGGATATGTAATATATGTGCACTGGATATATTAATAATATATGTGCACTGGATATATAATATATGTGCACTGGTTATATATAATATATGTGAACTGGATATATAATAAATGTGCAAGGGATGTATATAATATATGTGCACTGGATATATAATATATGTGCACTGGATATACCAGGGGGCCCTAGAAGACGAGACCCACTTCCTGCTACACTGCACCAAATACTCAGCTATGAGGGCCGTCTACTACCAAAGACTCTCTGCCCACATCCCAGACTTCATATCTGCAGACGAGAAGAGGAAACTCTACATCCTACTGGGAGAAGAAGAGGCCACTGTGGAGATCGCTGCCCAATACGTGTCCAGCTGTCACCAAACAAGAGGAAGATGAGACTCCATGGACTGTTATATTTATCCCAAAACACCCGCCCCACCCACCCCCACCTCCCCATATAGCAGTCACCAACGAAGAGGAAGATGAGACTCCATGGACTGTTATAACCGAACCCCCCCCCCCCCCCGATACCCACCACCCACCCAACCCAACTCTCCCCCCCACCCACCCACTTTACTAGCTTTCGCAATGCCAAATACCTATTCGGACGTGCCAATAAAGCATTTTTTTTATTTGATTTGATATATATGTACACTGGATTTATAATACATGTGCAATGGATATATATAATACATGTGCACTGGATGTATAATATATGTGCACTTGATATTTAGAATATATGTGCACTTGATATATTATATATCCAGGGCACATATATTATATATCCAGTGCACATATATTAAATATACCCAGTGCACATATATTATTGATCCAGTACACATATATTATATATATTCAGTGCACATATATTATATATATCCAGTGCACATATATTAAATGTCCAGTGCACATATATTATATTTCCAGTGCACATATATTATAAATATCCAGTGCACATATATTATATATCCAGTGCACATATATTAAATATCCAGTGCACATATATTATATATCCAGCGCACATATATTATATATAACCAGTGCACATATATTAAATATCCAGTGCACATATATTAAATATATCCAGTGCACATATATTAAATATATCCAGTGCACATATATTAAATATATCCAGTGCACATATATTAAATATCCAGTGCACATATATTATTAATATATCCAGTGCACATATATTACATATCCAGTGCACATATATTATATATATCCAGTGCACATATATTATATATTCAGTGCACATATATTATATATCCAGTGAACATATATGATATATCCGGTGCACACATATTATATATATCCAGTGTACATATATTATATATCCAGGGCACATATATTATATATATATGTACACTGGATATATATAATATGTGTGCACCGGATATATCATATATGTTCACTGGATATATAATATATGTGCACTGAATATATAATATATGTGCACTGGATATATATAATATATGTGCACTGGATATGTAATATATGTGCACTGGATATATTAATAATATATGTGCACTGGATATATTTAATATATGTGCACTGGATATATTTAATATACACTCACCGGCCACTTTATTAGGTACACCATGCTAGTAACGGGTTGGACCCCCTTTTGCCTTCAGAACTGCCTCAATTCTTCGTGGCATAGATTCAACAAGGTGCTGGAAGCATTCCTCAGAGATTTTGGTCCATATTGACATGATGGCATCACACAGTTGCCGCAGATTTGTCGGCTGCACATCCATGATGCGAATCTCCCGTTCCACCACATCCCAAAGATGCTCTATTGGATTGAGATCTGGTGACAGTGGAGGCCATTGGAGTACAGTGAACTCATTGTCATGTTCAAGAAACCAGTCTGAGATGATTCCAGCTTTATGACATGGCATTGCATTATCCTGCTGAAAGTAGCCATCAGATGTTGGGTACATTGTGGTCATAAAGGGATGGGCATGGTCAGCAACAATACTCAGGTAGGCTTTGGCGTTGCAAGGATGCTCAATTGGTACCAAGGGGCCCAAAGAGTGCCAAGAAAATATTCCCCACACCATGACACCACCACCACCAGCCTGAACCGTTGATACAAGGCAGGATGGATCCATGCTTTCATGTTGTTGACACCAAATTCTGACCCTACCATCCGAATGTCGCAGCAGAAATCGAGACTCATCAGACCAGGCAACGTTTTTCCAATCTTCAATTGTCCAATTTCGATGAGCTTGTGCAAATTGTAGCCTCAGTTTCCTGTTCTTAGCTGAAAGGAGTGGCACCCGGTGTGGTCTTCTGCTGCTGTAGCCCATCTGCCTCAAAGTTGGACGTACTGTGCGGCGTTCAGAGATGCTCTTCTGGCTACCTTGGTTGTAACGGGTGGCTATTTGAGTCACTGTTGCCTTTCTATCAGCTCGAACCAGTCTGGCCATTCTCCTCTGACCTCTGGCATCAACAACGCATTTCCACCCACAGAACTGCCGCTCACTGGATGTTTTTTCTTTTTCGGACCATTCTCTGTAAACCCTAGAGATGGTTGTGTGTGAAAATCCCAGTAGATCAGCAGTTTCTGAAATACTCAGACCAGCCCTTCTGGCGCCAACAACCATGCCACGTTCACAGGCACTCAAATCACCTTTCTTCCCCATACTGATGCTCGGTTTGAACTGCAGGAGATTGTCTTGACCATGTCTACATGCCTAAATGCACTGAGTTGCCGCAATGTGATTGGCTGATTAGAAATTAAGTGTTAATGAGCAGTTGGACAGGTGTACCTAATAAAGTGGCCGGTGAGTGTATGTGCACTGGATATATAATATATGTGCACTGGATATTTAATATATGTGCACTGGTTATATATAATATATGTGCGCTGGATATATAATATATGTGCACTGGATATTTAATATATGTGCACTGGATATTTAATATATGTGCACTGGATATATAATATATGTGCACTGGATATTTATAATATATGTGCACTGGAAATATAATATATGTGCACTGGACATTTAATATATGTGCACTGGATATATATAATATATGTGCACTGAATATATATAATATATGTGTACTGGATCAATAATATATGTGCACTGGGTATATTTAATATATGTGCAATGGATATATATAATATATGTGCACTGAATATATATAATATATGTGGACTGGATATATAATATATGTGCACTGGTTATATATAATATATGTGAACTGGATATATAATAAATGTGCAATGGATGTATATAATATATGTGCACTGGATATATAATATATTTGCACTGGATATATATAATATATGTGCACTGGATCTATAAAATATGTCCACTGGATATGTATAATATATGTGCAATGGATATATATAATATGTGTGCACTGGATATATAATATATGTGCACTGAATATATATATTTGCACTGGATATTTATAATATATGTGCACTGGATATATATATGTACACTGGATTTATAATACATGTGCAATGGATATATATATAATACATGTGCACTGGATGTATAATATATGTGCACTTGATATTTAGAATATATGTGCACTGGATATATATAATATATGTGCCCTGGATATATATGTACACTGGATATATATAATATGTGTGCACCGGATATATATAATATATGTGCACTGAATATATAATATATGTGCACTGGATATATATAATATATGTGCACTGGATATGTAATATATGTGCACTGGATATGTAATATATGTGCACTGGATATATTAATAATATATGTGCACTGGATATTTAATATATGTGCACTGGATATATTTAATATATGTGCACTGGATATATAATATATGTGCACTGGATATTTAATATATGTGCACTGGTTATATATAATATATGTGCGCTGGATATATAATATATGTGCACTGGATATTTATAATATATGTGCACTGGAAATATAATATATGTGCACTGGACATTTAATATATGTGCACTGGATATATATATAATATATGTTCACTGAATATATATAATATATGTGTACTGGATCAATAATATATGTGCACTGGATATATAATATATGTGCACTGCATATTTAATATATGTGCACTGGATATTTAATATATGTGCACTGGATATATAATATATGTGCACTGGTTATTTATAATATATGTGCACTGGAAATATAATATATGTGCACTGGACATTTAATATATGTGCACTGGATATATATAATATATGTGCACTGAATATATATAATATATGTGTACTGGATCAATAATATATGTGCACTGGGTATATTTAATATATGTGCACTGGATATATAATATATGTGCACTGCATATTTAATATATGTGCACTGGATATTTAATATATGTGCACTGGATATTTAATATATGTGCACTGGATATATAATATATGTGCACTGAATCTATAATATATGTTCACTGGGTATATTTAATATATGTGCACTGGATATATAATATATGTGCACTGCATATTTAATATATGTGCACTGGATATTTAATATATGTGCACTGGATATTTAATATATGTGCACTGGATATATAATATATGTGCACTGAATCTATAATATATGTTCACTGGGTATATTTAATATATGTGCACTGGATATATATAATATATGTGCACTGGATATATATAATATATGTGCACTGGATATATATAATATATGTGCACTGGATATATAATATATGTGCACTGAATCTATAATATATGTTCACTGGATATATATAATATATGTGCACTGGATATATATACAGTATATCAGCAGAGAAGGCAGGAGCAGTAACTGAGGGATGAAATCAATCTCCTGCTCACACAACACAATCATACACAGAACATTACACAGCAGATATGGGAGTGACTTCTAATTCACTTAGTATAGAACAAAGGAATTTTTCTCTCTTTTTTTCTTTTTCTTAAACAACCCCACAAAAAATATCATTACATGACAATTTTACACAATGGGGGACAATCTTAGTTTCAATCAGCTTATCTCAACCCTTGTTCACTTTCTTGCGCAATCTTTTCACTTGCTTCAACCCAGAATCTGCTAGCCCTCCTATCATGTGCATATTATCACATCACTTTCTGTTTCAGCTTCTAAGTTCCATCTTTTTGACATCCTAAACTTAGGTAACATACCTAACCCTCCTGTTTCTTGCCACTTTCTGGCATCTTTTCATTACATCAACATTTTTCAACTATTCATTTCATGATTCACATAATCTAACACATTGTGACCGCTCATTGCCCAGAATACATAGGCAGCCCATGACCACACCTGGAATACTGTGTACAGTTCTGGGCGCCTCAATTCAAGAAAGACATCGATATATTGGAGCAAGTCCAGAGAAGAGCAACCAAAATGGTGGAAGGTCTGCAAACCATGTCCTATGAGGAGCGGCTAAAAGAACTGGGATTGTTTAGTTTGCAGAAGAGAAGGCTGAGGGGAGATTTAATAGCAGTCTACAAATATCTGAAAGGTAGTCACAGTGCAGAGGGATCTCCCCTATTCTCATTAGCACAAGGAAGTACAAGAAGCAATGGGATGAAACGAAAGGGAAAGAGATACAGATTAGACATTAGGAAAAACTTTCTGACAGTGAGGGGAGTGAGAGAGTGGAATAGGCTGCCACGGGAGGTGGTGGGCGCTCCATCAATGGAAATCTTCAAGCGGAATCTGGAGAAACATATAGCTGGGATGATTTAGGAAAACCTGCACTAGCTACTTTCAAAGCCGTTTCCCAGTGGGCTGCACCCTTAGAAACACGTTTGACAAGCCCATTTGCAGCATACCAATCCGAAAAAGAAATGGATCTGGCAAGGTCTGATTCCCAACGAAGCAGGTGGAGAGGTTTGACCTGCTCAGCAGGGACAGAGAGGAAAGTATAAAATGTGGACAACCCACCTTTAGCAGGCGAGGATCGGTTCCACATTCTCAAAGCTAGTCTGGGAAAGGTCAACCGCGAGGGGTCATGAGTGTGAAAAAAGTGACGTAATTGCAAATATTTAAAAAAGTCGGTTTTGGGAAGGTGAAACTCATCCTGTAGCATAGAAAACGATTTCAACCCCTCTTCGGAAAACAGATGAGCGATCTTATAGAGGCCTCTAGAGCTCCACCCTCAAAGTCTCAGCTGAGGAAGGAAAGCGGTCACATATAGTAAGGGCAATTTCGACAAAGGAACCAAATCTTCCCTGGAGGTGTGTGACAAGTAATAACGCCAGGCAGTCACGGATGCTCTAAGACTTAATAAAGGGGGGTGTACCTTGATGGGGGCCAGGTCTTTAGGACGCAGAATACTCATAAGTGGGGCATCTAACAGGCATTCCTCGACCTCAGCCCAACGCCACTTAGAAGTTTTGTCCCAACCAACTTTGAGTTGTTCAAGGATAGATGCCATGTAGTATTTCCTAACATCTGGGACACCCGCCCCACCATGAGACCAAGGCCTAGTCATCACTTTAAATCGGACCCTGGACCTCTTACCCTCTCAAATAAATTTAGAAAGAATAGACTGTAATTTGGGAAAATACGAGTCCGGGAGGGGAATGGCAACTGTACGAAATGTATACAGAATGAGGGGTAACGCCATCATTTTAACAATGGCTATTCTACTAGCCCAGGACAACATCGGTTGAGAAAAGGAAGAAAGGAGGGAGGAGATCTTAGCCAGAAGGGGGACATAATTGGCAGCAAACAAATCAGAGCTAGGCGCCGTTAGGGAAATGCCAAGGTACGTAATACGGGAATCAGTCCATTGATAGGGGAATTTGACACTAAGATCGTGTTTCAATGAGGGTGGAACAACAATGGGCAAGATCTGGGACTTAGAAGAATTAACTTTGTAGTAAGAAACCCTACCAAGTCTTGTAAGGGCAGCAGTAGCAGCACTCAAAGAAGAGTCGGGGGAGGTCAAGGCCAGGATAACATCATCAGCATATAGACCAATTTTGTGTTGCCGGCGGCCCACAGTAATACCCTCAATGTCCTCAGCCACCCGAATGGACTCCGCCAGGGGTTCCATTACTAGCGCAAAAATAATGGGAGATAGAGGGCAGCCCTGACGGGTTCCATTCGAGATCCGAAAAGACTCAGACAAAAAGCCCGAAGACAGCACACGAGCCGACGGCCGGGAGTAAAGAGCCAAAATAGCAGACTTAAAGACAGGGCCCATACCAAACTTATCCAAGAGACTATCAAGGTAGTTCCAGTGGACCCTATCGAAAGCCTTTTCGGCATCCAGAGCCAAAAGCAAAGAAGGTGCACCATCTTTTTCAGCTTTCTGGATGAGGTCTATGAACCTCCGTGTGCCATCCGGGGCCTGCCTACCAAACACAAATCCCACCTGGTCAGGTTTAATCAGCTGGGGTAGAAGATGGAGTAATCGCTCAGCAAGAATTTTAGCATACAGTTTGACATCAATATTAAGAAGTGAAATGGGTCTAAAATTAGCCGGAACAGTGGGAGATTTGCCGGGCTTCGGGAGGGTCACAATGGTAGCGGACAACATTTCCTCTGGGAAACATTGTTCCTCCGCCGCCTTTCTAAACACTGCCAAGAGATGAGGGGATAAAATATCCGCAAATTTCTTGTAATAGATCCCTGAAAAACCGTCAGGACCAGGAGACTTTAGTGGTTTCAGCGAGGTTATAGCTTCCGTAACCTCAAGCAAGGTGATAGGGGAGGCCAGGGAGACCGATTGCTCCGGGGAAAGGCGAGGCAGGGCCACAGAGTCTAAAAACTCATCTATTTCCTCCTTGGATGGCTGGTACGTCTGGGGATCATCTCTAAGATTGTATAGAGACCTATAATACAAGCGAAACTGATCCACAATGAGGCGGGGGTCAATAACTTTAGTACCCGAGTCATCCACAAGGTAGGCAATACGGGATTTAGGGCGTGACCGTTTGATCTTTTTGGCTAAAAAGGCACTAGCCCTACTATTATGCACGTAGGCCTGACACTGAAAACGTTTAAAGGCTAAGTCCTGTTGGCAAGCCAGAAGGCCCTGCAATCGGAGTTGACATTGCCTAATCTCCGCAGAGACAGTGGGGGTGGGATTAAGCTTATTAATTGCAGAGAGGGAGGATAGGGAGCGAAGAGTAGCATCTATGTCTTTAGACCATTCTTTTTTTGCTCTCGCACAAGCCTGAATAAGTATCCCTCGCATATATGCCTTATGAGCATTCCAGAGCACATGAGGGTCTGACATGGAAGGGGAATTGAGGGAAAAATATTCCTTCAGGGCCTCACGGAGGTGCTCACCATAGGAGGGGTGATCCAATATATATTCATTAAAACGCCATTGGGTAGGCATAGCAGTGGAGAATTTCTCACGCAGAAAGAGGGACACCGGAGCATGATCAGTCCAGGTGATCAGCCCAATATCCGTAGATTCCGCCTGCATCAGCCCAATTTTATCAGTGAGAAAAAAGTCAATACGGGAGTAAGAGGAGGACGAAGAGGAGAAATAACTATAATCTCGTTCCCCACTATGTTGGCAATGCCAGACATCATAAAGGTCCTGAACAATCAAAGAGGAGGATAACAAAGGGGAGCGCCTCTTGGGGTTGGAAGAGTCTAGGGAATTATCTATTAAACAATTAAAATCCCCACCAATGATTAACATACCAGTAGCAAAAGTTCGGATCTTGGAAAGCACAGACTTCCAATATTGAGCCTGGGAACGATTCGGGAGATAAACAGTTACCAAAGTATATTTAACATTATTAATAAGGCAATTAAGCCCCAAGAACCGACCTTTGGGATCAGTTAGAGTGGATTCAAGGGAGAAGGCTACCGAGTCCCGCACAGCAATAAGAACACCCTTACGCTTAGCATTGCAAGAAGCCTGATATATATGAGGGAAAGAGGGACTAGAGAACTTAGGGCTCTTGCCAGCCTCAAAATGAGTCTCCTGGAGAAAAAGCACATCACAGCGGAGGCGACGGGCCTCCCTCCAGACAGAGCTCCGCCTACAGGGGCTATTTAGACCCCTAACATTAAGTGAGGATATACGGAGTACCCTAATAACAACCTAGAGAAAAATGGCAGAAGACTCAGGTGGCTATACCAAAAAAAAACAAGGGCGCGTAAAGTATACATGAACAGGTATAAAAACCAAACGACATTCCAGGTATAAAACAAGAACAGAGTATGCAAACAAAATAACATAGTGTCAAGAAACACCGAATAACCAAAAGTAATCAGCTGGGGGGGGGGGGGGGGGGGAAGAGGTCAGTAACACAGGTCACCTAAATCAAACATTATAGACAAATCAATGTTGGGCAAGGCGAGTCAGTCCGCCGGAGCGGATAAAGGAGTCACTTACGACCGCCCACCACAGTCCATTTCTTAGAAAGATGGGAGGGCCGCGCTGAGGATTCTGGAGCAGATGAGAGAGATTCAGCAGGGGCAAGTTTCCATTTACGGAGGAGGGACATGCCTGGATCCACATCAGGGACGGAATGGAAAACCCCATTGCGGGGAATCAGCAATTTGGTAGGAAAGCCCCAGCGGTACCGTATACCCCGTTCCCTGAGGATCTTGGTAATGGGAGCCAGATCACGTCTGGCCTGCATAGTGGCCGCGGATAAATCAGGGAACAGAGATATTGATGCAAACGGGGCTGGTAAAGTACCACATTTTCTGGCTTCCGCAAGGATCGAGTCCTTAATCTGATAGAAATGGACCCTTGTTAAAACATCTCTCGGGACATCTACTGGAGCAGAGTTCGCTTTTGGAATACGATGGGTCCGATCCAGGGTGAGCTCCAGTTCAGTAAGCTGTGGTAGAATTTTCTTAAAGAGACGCTGAACATAGGCCACTAAGTCCTCTGATGTCACATCCTCAGGGACACCACGGATCTTGATGTTATTGCGTCTAGACCGATCCTCAGCGTCAGCAGCCTTAATTTTGAGCCATCTGACCTCCGCTTCGAGGGTGTTATGAGCATCAACCAGTTCATTATGGGCAGATGAAAATTCCTCCATTTTATTTTCAAGATGGTCAGTCCGCTCTCCCAAAGCGTCGATGTCCTGTCGCAGTTTGCCCACCGCAGAGGAGACAGATTTGTTAATCCCCGCCTGTAGGAGAACAAGCATCCCTTTCAATGTATCACACGTTACAGGGTCTGAGGAAGCCGGGAAGTCAGAAATGTCCAAATGAACAAAATCAGAGGGAGTATCAGAGGCAGGTAGGACATCAGCGACCCGTTTACACAACGGCTCCTTACCACTTGGAGAACCCTGAGGAGACACAACAAAACTTCTCTTACCACCATCGACCAGCAGGGGAGGACGCTCAGCTGAGAGAGAGCCTTCTTCAGGTAAAGAGCCTACCAATTCAGACCGTGGAGGCGTCTTTGCTGGGGAGCGGGAACCTGACGGTGAGGAAGGCAAAGCTTCCTGGGGGTTTCGGAGGAGGATGGTTTCTTTCGAGGCATAATAGCAAAAGCAGGAAAGGTCAGGGACGCAACTTAGGATGATAGGACAGGAGAGCAGATCAATGCGACAGGTACAAAATTTACGGAGCAGCGCAGCAAGTCAGACAGCAGCAAATTCCGGCAGGACCATGGGAATCAGCTGAGAGCCAGAGGTGACACTGTTGAAGGTTTAATCAAGCATGGTGTAAGAAGTGGCCTGCAGTGGAGACACACAGGAAATTACAGTTCCATGGGAGCCCAGTGTGAGGAGCCCCCCTGATGTTGGAGTAGGGGCTCGGCACCCACAAAGGGCTCAACCAAAAAGGCAGGGTGCAAGCCAGGTAATATGCAAAGTCCAGTCCGGGAGAAAGGTGAGGAGCTCCCCCTGATGGTGGTGTAGGGGCTCAGCACTCACCTAAATTCCCCAATCAGTATCAGTGAAGTCACTGCCAGGAAAAATTGTCAGAGGAGCAGAGGAGTATAGTAAATGGCAGTCTCCAGAGGAAGACACAGGCTCTAGGTGGGACAGATGATCACTCACTGGCAATGCAGAGATGGAAGACAGCAGCTCCAGGCAACAGGAGAATGTGCAGCAAGCTCCAGAGACCACAGAGGCACAGGCAGCAGAGCTTCTCCGGCAGGACACTGGCAGGCAACGCAGCAGGTAGGTCGGGCAGGAGGAGAAGCGGCATCGCGTGCCCTTTCACAAGATGGCCGCCGCCGTATGTGCAGCAGCAGGCCTCAGGCCGCACTTCCACGTCCACCCGACAGGATACCGGAGCAGCGCACCAGAGGCAGTACACGGGGATCGGGGAATCTCCACTCACCCCACCAAGGAGAAAAGCGACCGGTCCGGATACCAGCTGAAGCCGACCACAGGGAGGAGGAAGGCCCTTCAGGCAAGATGGCGGAGCTTCCCGATGTGCAGGTAGGCCTCAGATAGCGAGGGATCCGTCCGGCCAGTAGACAATAAAGATAGCACCCCAAATCAGTCCACTGAGATCTAGGGTGAAGCCCCAAGTGCTGGTGAGAGGATTCGGGCAGGAAAAACCACCGATGCCGAGGAGATTAAACGTGAGAAGCAAGGAGCTCTGGCAGACACGTCTCCTCTCCTTGCCGGCTAGCCACGCCCCCCTTTTCTCGACTATCTTAAGGGGTCGGGTACGGCTTTAAAGAAGGCAACACCAAATGCTTTACTAAGACAATTCTATGTCGGATCAATGACTACATAAGAAGAGAACGGAAGCTAGTGTGATATTGTGCTCACTTCTGTATGATACAAATGTTAAAGATTAATATACAAAGATTAAAATACAGCAAAGACCAGATGAGTTACCTTCCCTCACAACCGTGATCTGAGTCAGCTCAGGGAAATCTACAATGACGAGGTACAAATATGTAACAAATAATAAGGATTCCGGTCTCTAATGGTAAATTCTTAGACAAAAAGAAGATACGTTTAGGATAATTAGCATAACGTGACTGGGTATAAAGTTACAACATAAGTTCCAACACATAACTATGGGATAAGACACAAAGAAGAAGTTTCAGCTCATTATTTCCCATTCCCATAAACACATAGAGACATAAACAAACAAGTAAAAATCAGAATATTCTCTGTAATACATAGATGATACCAGTAATCCAATCTCTGTGCGCCTTGAACTCTTGCACAAAGATTTTAACTTGGGGTAAAACCCCAACTTGTAGGTTGGCGAGGCGACAGAGGGTGAGTGGCCGCCTCCCCCTCCGTGACCTCCCATACCCACGCTGTGAAGATCCGAAACTTCTCACTATCACCTTTTTGCTCTTTTGTGGATACAACAGTTTAAAAGACAATAACAGACAAACAATAACTCAAAACATAACCATGACATCATCTGCTTAGATTTTGTACCAAATCACTTCTTTGGATATAATACATAGACTGTGGACTCTGGTGCTGGCACAAAGCCAAGTTTCGTCTTCTCTGCGCTTCCTCCAGCATCTGGCAGTCTAAGAGATAAAACGACCTTGAAGCTCTTGGCAGTCAATGAAAAAGCTTTGATTGCTCTCTACAGAAATAAAATAGGAATAAAACTCAAACAGCAGTTAATATACTGACACAAAAATTACATAATAACATTTTCGTGCAATCTTTGAATATTTTCATGGCAAACCACAATCTAATTATCCCAGATGTTCAAAACCTCTTAAACTACACTTGACGTTGCTTTAAAGGGAATTTACCAGACTTTTCCAATTTTTCTTTATTAGATTCCAACCAAAGTTTTGAATGTATAATCCTCTAAACATCATAATAATGGTATACAGTGGGGTCTTTTATAGCTGAACTGGGCATATACACTTGGAGACTCGGAAAAGGGGGGCTACCGGGGGTTTGACCTCTTCCGGGGTTGAGAGTTTGTACTAGGAACTGGATGTAGCTATCACCGGATATAGGGGCGTGATCTGAGGGGCGGTGGGAGGTGTTGGTCTGGGTGTACTAACATGGCCGCCAGAGGAAACAGCCATGACCTCACTTCCGCCATCCCTGGGCGTTGGTCCGGAAGATGAGACAACAGGGGATGGGCGGGGAGCTCCACAGGCTACACCGACATCTTGCCAATCAGGATTCTGCTGTCCACAGACGTCACAGGTCCACCCATCTCCACCACTCTCGGCGCCATTTTAGGGCAGTGGCGCACAAGCAATTATACTCGGCATATTCTTTTTATCATCAAGTTTCAGATAACCAAACAGAGGTTCAGCGTTTTCATGTCCTCCCTCGCCTGTCAGTCCTGCATATCCCTCACGCTATAGAGTCCTTGCGACCCTGCAATGAGCAAACCTTTATCTCCTAACATTCCACCTCATTCACCTGTTTCTTCCCCTCTCTCACTTTTAACCAAATCCACAGCCGTCTGTGCCTCTGTAGACAAAGTATGCTTGCATATGAACAGCCGTACCACGATCTCTGTTCTTTAGCGCCACGCGACCAGAACAGCAAATACCTAAAACCACAAGTTCGTTCTCAGACCCAGCCTATCGCCAGGGAGAACCACAAATTCGAAATAACAATGATGGTACGGCACCAAATACAATAGTCTAAAAATAATCTAAACAGACGGCTGTTAGCTACCTCCCCTCACACTATAGTCAAACAGGCACAAGCCCAATCTCAATCCACACCTCTATCTGACCGATTGAGCCACACAGGACAGAAATATATCAGTGCTGCGGTTCTAAGCTATCAGAGGAAACTCCAGGCATGTCTGCCCCTTTAAGACCTTGAGCACCCGACCCGGCTCACCACCACACTTACTAAACCGCCACCTCTCGAGATTCACAGGCAAGTGAACACATATAAAATATGAGTAAACTCACCGTGATCGTTTGAGGTTCTGGACACCCTCCTCGGGAAATGGCGGAGTTCGGTGTGGCGGCCTATGCGGGTCAGCGAGCCCCCCCTGGTTTCCTCATGATAGCCCCACGTTGGGCGCCATTTGTCAGGGTCGAATTCGACAGCACGGGTCAATCAGTCAGATCCAAATTAGTATTAGCATGTGTGCACCGCGCTAAGAATGACACAGACACTCAGTTCCGTTTTCAATCCCAGCTCATGCTATATCATCGCCTCCATAGCACTGAACTAACTTTATTTCATGTCACACATAGTTATACAGGAAAGGAAAAGAAAGGGTTAATGCATAATATAACATGAAATTCTTCACATGATTGGCTCTTGATTGTGACGTATAACAGGTTGTAGTCTTGGTTACAATCTAAGGAATTTAGCAAAACATAAGAATCGTCGCCATCTTATAATACATTCTTTATTCCAAAGCTGATAGTCTTTAGTTTTAAAGGAAAATTAGTATTTCAACATAAATCCAGTAGCAATGCATCAGCAATTGTGACTTCAGATCTGACAGTGTTAGTTTTACCAGTCAGTCAGGTCAGTAGTGCTGGACTTGAGCAGACACCGCCTGACAGTATGGAGCACAATTAGCATATTGGGTGTTGAGACGATCAGAAATGATATGACCACTCCTACTGCAGCACTTGGGCCAATTCAGTTTCTTCCTCATCTGACTTCGAGTGGCCTGGTACTCCCACTGCTCATGGCTTCGTATTGTGACATTATCCCAAGGCCCTTCGGGGTTGTATATGAGGACCCAGGCCGAGCCTCTCCTTCAGGGTGGTCTTTTCTTCCTTGATAAAGAGCTGGTGGCTTCTTTCCCGTAGAGTCTGGCTAGTTGTAATAAAGAGCTAGCGGGGGGACTTCCTCCTTGGATGGATGTCTCTCTGTGGTTAGTCAGTTGGGTTGGGTGCAATCACTTGCTTCCACTTCTCTACAACTTAGTGGTTGTTTCACTGGAGGAAGCCATGCAAGTGGGAGTGGAGCATAAACAGA
This sequence comes from Leptodactylus fuscus, assembly GCF_031893055.1. Taxonomy (NCBI): domain Eukaryota; kingdom Metazoa; phylum Chordata; class Amphibia; order Anura; family Leptodactylidae; genus Leptodactylus; species Leptodactylus fuscus. The sequence continues at coordinate 248,281,926 of NC_134267.1, read as the reverse complement.
GAGAAGTATAATGGAAAGATCTGCGCGGCTTCCAGATTGGCTGCAACGTTTAGGCTACAAATACTAAAAGGAAATGCAAAATACTATGGGAAAAATGCCAGCGTCTTATAAAAACATGAGCTGTGTCACCGAGACCAAGAGGCAGTGCCGGGTATTTTCCACCTACAGAACATCAAAATGGCTATTCCCTTTACTGTATTCCGTCACGGGTAACAAGATTATTCTCCCCTGTGTGACTTCTCTCATGTCTAATAAGATTGGATTTATCTCTAAAACATTTTCCACATTCCGAACATGAATAAGGCTTCTCCCCTGTGTGACTTCTCTCGTGTTTCATAAGATCCGATTTACATGAAAAGAATTTCCCACATTCTGAACATGAATATGGCTTCTCCCCTGTGTGACGTCTCTCATGTATAACAAGATGTCCTTTCTGAGTAAAACATTTCCCACATTCTGAACATGAATACGGCTTCACTCCTGTGTGACTTCTCTCGTGTTTCATAAGATCCGATTTACATGAAAAGAATTTCCCACATTCTGAACATGAATATGGCTTCTCTCCTGTGTGACGTCTCTCATGTATAACAAGATTTCCTTTCGTAGTAAAACATTTTCCACATTCTGAACATGAATATGGCTTCTCTCCTGTGTGAAGTCTCTCATGTTCAACAAGATTTCCTTTCATAGTAAAACATTTCCCACATTCTGAACATGAATATGGCTTCTCTCCTGTGTGAAGTCTCTCATGTTCAACAAGATTTCCTTTCATAGTAAAACATTTCCCACATTCTGAACATGAATATGGCTTCTCTCCTGTGTGAAGTCTCTCATGTATAACAAGACTTCCTTTCGTAGTAAAACATTTCCCACATTCTGAACATGAATACGGCTTCACTCCTGTGTGACTTCTCTCGTGTTTCATAAGACCCGATTTACATGAAAAGAATTTCCCACATTCTGAACATGAATATGGCTTCTCTCCTGTGTGAAGTCTCTCATGTTCAACAAGATTTCCTTTCATAGTAAAACATTTCCCACATTCTGAACATGAATATGGCTTCTCTCCTGTGTGAAGTCTCTCATGCTTAACAAGATTTCCTTTCGTAGTAAAACATTTCCCACATTCTGAACATGAATATGGCTTCTCTCCTGTGTGAAGTCTCTCATGCTTAACAAGATTTCCTTTCGTAGTAAAACATTTCCCACATTCTGAACATGAATACGGCTTCACTCCTGTGTGACTTCTCTCGTGTTTCATAAGATCCGATTTACATGAAAAGAATTTCCCACATTCTGAACATGAATATGGCTTCTCTTCTGTGTGACGTCTCTCATGTATAACAAGATTTCCTTTCATAGTAAAACATTTTCCACATTCTGAACATGAATATGGCTTCTCTCCTGTGTGAAGTCTCTTATGTTCAACAAGAGTTCCTTTCGTAGTAAAACATTTCCCACATTCTGAACATGAATATGGCTTCTCTCCTGTGTGACGTCTCTCATGTATAACAAGTCTTCTTTTCGTAGTAAAACATTTCCCACATTCTGAACATGAATATGGCTTCTCTCCTGTGTGAAGTCTCTCATGATTAACAAGATTTCCTTTCGTAGTAAAACATTTCCCACATTCTGAACATGACTTCTTTGCTGTGTGACTTCTTTCATGGTTAACAAGACTTGATGTTTTTGTAAAACATTTCCCACATTCTGAACATGAATATGGCTTCTCTCCTGTGTGACTTCTTCTGTGTGTTACAAGACTTGCACTATTAATAAATGCTCTTCCACATTCCTCACACTGAAACCTTTTCCCGCCTTTCTTCTCAGTACTTGTGGTCACAATCTGTGGTTGGTCAGAAGGTTCCTCATGATTGGGGGGATTATATGATGGATCTGTACTGTGACGTCCTGGATGTACATGAGGGGTAATGAGGTTTTCTCCTGAGGAGCGCTCCATCATATCTTCATCTTCTCCTTTATCACTTACTGATAACATGACGTTTCCCTCAGAGATCGCACTGGGATTTTCTGTAAGAGAAAAAATAGATTTTATGATTCTTATTGATTTTAGCACAAATTTAATTTGCATGTTCTATGATTTGCATAGGGTGTGAATCAGGCAATAAGATATCATGTATACATCACTACATCACTGTCACTCGGTAAGGAGACTGTTGTATTGATGCCTGGACGTCCGCTGCCTCCGGGGAGAAACACCAAACAGATTCCAGATAACAGGGTTGTGCATCAATACAAATGGCAATAAGTAAAAGGAAACTAAAGTATTGGTACAAAAAAAAAAAAAAAAATTCCTTGGCCTCCCCGGCTGCTCAGACGCTGTAGGTCGGTGCAAGTCCTTTCACTCAGTCATGTGGAGTAGAGTACAGTACAGCTTCTGCTGTATCCTCAGTGACAGACGCACAGAGATCATTCCGGCTGGACATAGAATATCCTCTGCTTCTCAGAGAGAAAGTCCAGAATAAGCAGCAGCATTATTACCAGTAACAGGTGGACGCCCTGTAAGACGCCAAACATTAGATGAGCTCCTCACCCCTCGGGGCTGCTCCCCTGCTTATCAGGTATGAGGAACGAGGAGAGTTACTGGACTGGAGCTCTAAGGGGGAACTTCTCCTTCTCCATTCATGACTCCGTACCTGTGGTAACACCTCCTGGAATCTCCTCCTCCACTTCCCTCTTACACAGGTGATGGCCCCTCATCCTCTCTTCTTCAGCCTCCGCTTTAATATCAGTCACATCTTCTCCCTGATTTCTGGCAATGGCTCCATCTGTAGGAAACACACAGTGATGGGATAGATTGCCATGTGATGATGAGGAGATGATGGGAGTAGTAGTATCTAGAGGAGAAAGTCTCCGCTCCTTACACTGCTGATCAGTCCAGGAATCCGTCTCCTCTTCTGCTTCTTCTTTAACCTCAGCCTTAATGTCCATCAGATCTTCACCCTAAACAGGGAAGAAACAATGTAATATCTGGTCCAGTCACTTTATGGTCTGAATATAGCGCCATCTACCTGCTGACTGTCTGGTACATGTATGAGTGCAGGAGCTCCACCCCCTATATAGATGTACCCCAGGACTCAGCAGCGCCATCTACCTGCTGACTGTCTGGTACATGTATAAGTACAGGAGCAGCGAGCTCCACCCCCTATATAGATGTACCCCAGGACTCAGCAGCGCCATCTACCTGCTGACTGTCTGGTACATGTATGAGTGCAGGAGATCCACCCCCTATATAGATGTACCCCAGGACTCAGCAGCGCCATCTACCTGCTGACTGTCTGGTACATGTATGAGTACAGGAGCGGCGAGCTCCACCCCCTATATAGATGTACCCCAGGACTCAGCAGCGCCCCCTAGCTGCTGACTGTCTGGTACATGTATGAGTACAGGAGCGGCGAGCTCCACCCACTATATAGATGTACCCCAGGACTCAGCAGCGCCATCTACCTGCTGACTGTCTGGTATATGTATGAGTACAGGAGCTCCACCCCCTATATAGGTGTACCCCAGGACTCAGCAGCGCCATCTACCTGCTGACTGTCTGGTACATGTATGAGTGCAGGAGCTCCACCCCCTATATAGATGTACCCCGGGACTCAGCAGCGCCATCTACCTGCTGACTGTCTGGGACATGTATGAGTGCAGGAGCTCCACCCCCTATATAGATGTACCCCAGGACTCAGCAGCGCCATCTACCTGCTGACTGTCTGGTACATGTATGAGTGCAGGAGCAGCGAACTCCACCCCCTATATAGATGTACCCCAGGACTCAGCAGCGCCATCTACCTGCTGACTGTCTGGTACATGTATGAGTACAGGAGCGGTGAGCTCCACCCCCTATATAGATGTACCCCAGGACTCAGCAGCGCCATCTACCTGCTGACTGTCTGGTACATGTATGAGTACAGGAGCGGTGAGCTCCACCCCCTATATAGATGTACCCCAGGACTCAGCAGCGCCATCTACCTGCTGACAGTCTGGTACATGTATGAGTGCAGGAGCTCCACCCCCTATATAGATGTACCCCAGGACTCAGCAACGCCATCTACCTGCTGACTGTCTGGTACATGTATGAGTGCAGGAGCTCCACCCCCTATATAGATGTACCCCAGGACTCAGCAGCGCCATCTACCTGCTGACTGTCTGGTACATGTATGAGTGCAGGAGCTCCACCCCCTATATAGATGTGCCCCAGGACTCAGCAGCGCCATCTACCTGCTGACTGTCTGCTACATGTATGAGTGCAGGAGCTCCACCCCCTATATAGATGTACCCCAGGACTCAGCAGCGCCCCCTACCTGCTGACTGTCTGGTACATGTATGAGTGCAGGAGCGGCGAGCTCCACCCCCTATATAGATGTACCCCAGGACTCAGCAACGCCATCTACCTGCTGACTGTCTGGTACATGTATGAGTGCAGGAGCTCCACCCCCTATATAGATGTACCCAGGACTCAGCAGCGCCCCCTACCTGCTGACTGTCTGGTACATGTATGAGTACAGGAGCTCCACCCCCTATATAGATGTACCCCAGGACTCAGCAGCGCCATCTACCTGCTGACTGTCTGGTACATGTATGAGTGCAGGAGCGGCGAGCTCCACCCCCTATATAGATGTACCCCAGGACTCAGCAGCGCCATCTACCTGCTGACTGTCTGGTACATGTATGAGTACAGGAGCTCCACCCCCTATATAGATGTACCCCAGGACTCAGCAGCGCCATCTACCTGCTGACTGTCTGGTACATGTATGAGTACAGGAGCTCCACCCCCTATATAGATGTACCCCAGGACTCAGCAGCGCCATCTACCTGCTGACTGTCTGGTACATGTATGAGTGCAGGAGCTCCACCCCCTATATAGATGTACCCCAGGACTCAGCAGCGCCATCTACCTGCTGACTGTCTGGTACATGTATGAGTACAGGAGCGGCGAGCTCCACCCCCTATATAGATGTACCCCAGGACTCAGCAGCGCCCCCTACCTGCTGACTGTCTGGTACATGTATGAGTACAGGAGCGGTGAGCTCCACCCCCTATATAGATGTACCCCAGGACTCAGCAGCGCCATCTACCTGCTGACTGTCTGGTACATGTATGAGTACAGGAGCGGCGAGCTCCACCCCCTATATAGATGTACCCCAGGACTCAGCAGCGCCCCCTACCTGCTGACTGTCTGGTACATGTATGAGTACAGGAGCGGTGAGCTCCACCCCCTATATAGATGTACCCCAGGACTCAGCAGCGCCATCTACCTGCTGACTGTCTGGTACATGTATGAGTGCAGGAGCGGTGAGCTCCACCCCCTATATAGATGTACCCCAGGACTCAGCAGCGCCCCCTACCTGCTGACTGTCTGGTACATGTATGAGTACTGGAGCGGCGAGCTCCACCCCCTATATAGATGTACCCCAGGACTCAGCAGCGCCATCTACCTGCTGACTGTCTGGTACATGTATGAGTGCAGGAGCTCCACCCCCTATATAGATGTACTCCAGGGCTCAGCAGCGCCATCTACCTGCTGACTGTCTGGTACATGTATGAGTGCAGGAGCTCCCCCCTATATAGATGTACCCCAGGGCTCAGCAGCGCCATCTACCTGCTGACTGTCTGGTACATGTATGAGTGCAGGAGCTCCACCCCCTATATAGATGTACCCCAGGACTCAGCAGCGCCATCTACCTGCTGACTGTCTGGTACATGTATGAGTACAGGAGCTCCACCCCCTATATAGATGTACCCCAGGACTCAGCAGTGCCATCTACCTGCTGACTGTCTGGTACATGTATGAGTACAGGAGCTCCACCCCCTATATAGATGTACCCCAGGACTCAGCAGCGCCATCTACCTGCTGACTGTCTGGTATATGTATGAGTACAGGAGCTCCACCCCCTATATAGATGTATCCCAGGACTCAGCAGCGCCATCTACCTGCTGACTGTCTGGGACATGTATGAGTGCAGGAGCGGCGAGCTCCACCCCCTATATAGATGTACCCCAGGACTCAGCAGCGCCATCTACCTGCTGACTGTCTGGTACATGTATGAGTGCAGGAGCTCCACCCCCTATATAGATGTACCCCAGGACTCAGCAGCGCCATCTACCTGCTGACTGTCTGGTACATGTATGAGTGCAGGAGCTCCACCCCCTATATAGATGTACCCCAGGACTCAGCAGCGCCATCTACCTGCTGACTGTCTGGTACATGTATGAGTGCAGGAGCTCCACCCCCTATATAGATGTACCCCAGGACTCAGCAGCGCCCCCTACCTGCTGACTGTCTGCTACATGTATGAGTACAGGAGCGGTGAGCTCCACCCCCTATATAGATGTACCCCAGGACTCAGCAGCGCCATCTACCTGCTGACTGTCTGGTACATGTATGAGTGCAGGAGCAGCGAGCTCCACCCCCTATATAGATGTACCCCAGGACTCAGCAGCGCCATCTACCTGCTGACTGTCTGGTACATGTATGAGTACAGGAGCTCCACCCCCTATATAGATGTACCCCAGGACTCAGCAGCGCCCCCTACCTACTGACTGTCTGGTACATGTATGAGTACAGGAGCGGCGAGCTCCACCCCCTATATAGATGTACCCCAGGACTCAGCAGCGCCATCTACCTACTGACTGTCTGGTACATGTATGAGTACAGGAGCGGCGAGCTCCACCCCCTATATAGATGTACCCCAGGACTCAGCAACGCCATCTACCTGCTGACTGTCTGGTACATGTATGAGTGCAGGAGCTCCACCCCCTATATAGATGTACCCCAGGACTCAGCAGCGCCATCTACCTGCTGACTGTCTGGTACATGTATAAGTACAGGAGCTCCACCCCCTATATAGATGTACCCCAGGACTCAGCAGCGCCATCTACCTGCTGACTGTCTGGTACATGTATGAGTACAGGAGCGGCGAGCTCCACCCCCTATATAGATGTACCCCAGGACTCAGCAGCGCCCCCTACCTGCTGACTGTCTGGTACATGTATGAGTACAGGAGCGGTGAGCTCCACCCCCTATATAGATGTACCCCAGGACTCAGCAGCGCCATCTACCTGCTGACTGTCTGGTACATGTATGAGTGCAGGAGCGGTGAGCTCCACCCCCTATATAGATGTACCCCAGGACTCAGCAGCGCCCCCTACCTGCTGACTGTCTGGTACATGTATGAGTACTGGAGCGGCGAGCTCCACCCCCTATATAGATGTACCCCAGGACTCAGCAGCGCCATCTACCTGCTGACTGTCTGGTACATGTATGAGTGCAGGAGCTCCCCCCTATATAGATGTACCCCAGGGCTCAGCAGCGCCATCTACCTGCTGACTGTCTGGTACATGTATGAGTGCAGGAGCTCCACCCCCTATATAGATGTACCCCAGGACTCAGCAGCGCCATCTACCTGCTGACTGTCTGGTACATGTATGAGTACAGGAGCTCCACCCCCTATATAGATGTACCCCAGGACTCAGCAGTGCCATCTACCTGCTGACTGTCTGGTACATGTATGAGTACAGGAGCTCCACCCCCTATATAGATGTACCCCAGGACTCAGCAGCGCCATCTACCTGCTGACTGTCTGGTATATGTATGAGTACAGGAGCTCCACCCCCTATATAGATGTATCCCAGGACTCAGCAGCGCCATCTACCTGCTGACTGTCTGGGACATGTATGAGTGCAGGAGCGGCGAGCTCCACCCCCTATATAGATGTACCCCAGGACTCAGCAGCGCCATCTACCTGCTGACTGTCTGGTACATGTATGAGTACAGGAGCTCCACCCCCTATATAGATGTACCCCAGGACTCAGCAGCGCCATCTACCTGCTGACTGTCTGGTACATGTATGAGTGCAGGAGCTCCCCCCTATATAGATGTACCCCAGGGCTCAGCAGCGCCATCTACCTGCTGACTGTCTGGTACATGTATGAGTGCAGGAGCTCCACCCCCTATATAGATGTACCCCAGGACTCAGCAGCGCCATCTACCTGCTGACTGTCTGGTACATGTATGAGTGCAGGAGCTCCACCCCCTATATAGATGTACCCCAGGACTCAGCAGCGCCATCTACCTGCTGACTGTCTGGTACATGTATGAGTGCAGGAGCTCCACCCCCTATATAGATGTACCCCAGGACTCAGCAGCGCCCCCTACCTGCTGACTGTCTGCTACATGTATGAGTACAGGAGCGGTGAGCTCCACCCCCTATATAGATGTACCCCAGGACTCAGCAGCGCCATCTACCTGCTGACTGTCTGGTACATGTATGAGTGCAGGAGCAGCGAGCTCCACCCCCTATATAGATGTACCCCAGGACTCAGCAGCGCCATCTACCTGCTGACTGTCTGGTACATGTATGAGTACAGGAGCTCCACCCCCTATATAGATGTACCCCAGGACTCAGCAGCGCCCCCTACCTACTGACTGTCTGGTACATGTATGAGTACAGGAGCGGCGAGCTCCACCCCCTATATAGATGTACCCCAGGACTCAGCAGCGCCATCTACCTACTGACTGTCTGGTACATGTATGAGTACAGGAGCGGCGAGCTCCACCCCCTATATAGATGTACCCCAGGACTCAGCAACGCCATCTACCTGCTGACTGTCTGGTACATGTATGAGTGCAGGAGCTCCACCCCCTATATAGATGTACCCCAGGACTCAGCAGCGCCATCTACCTGCTGACTGTCTGGTACATGTATAAGTACAGGAGCTCCACCCCCTATATAGATGTACCCCAGGACTCAGCAGCGCCATCTACCTGCTGACTGTCTGGTACATGTATGAGTACAGGAGCGGCGAGCTCCACCCCCTATATAGATGTACCCCAGGACTCAGCAGCGCCCCCTACCTGCTGACTGTCTGGTACATGTATGAGTACAGGAGCGGTGAGCTCCACCCCCTATATAGATGTACCCCAGGACTCAGCAGCGCCATCTACCTGCTGACTGTCTGGTACATGTATGAGTGCAGGAGCGGTGAGCTCCACCCCCTATATAGATGTACCCCAGGACTCAGCAGCGCCCCCTACCTGCTGACTGTCTGGTACATGTATGAGTACTGGAGCGGCGAGCTCCACCCCCTATATAGATGTACCCCAGGACTCAGCAGCGCCATCTACCTGCTGACTGTCTGGTACATGTATGAGTGCAGGAGCTCCCCCCTATATAGATGTACCCCAGGGCTCAGCAGCGCCATCTACCTGCTGACTGTCTGGTACATGTATGAGTACAGGAGCTCCACCCCCTATATAGATGTACCCCAGGACTCAGCAGTGCCATCTACCTGCTGACTGTCTGGTACATGTATGAGTACAGGAGCTCCACCCCCTATATAGATGTACCCCAGGACTCAGCAGCGCCATCTACCTGCTGACTGTCTGGTATATGTATGAGTACAGGAGCTCCACCCCCTATATAGATGTATCCCAGGACTCAGCAGCGCCATCTACCTGCTGACTGTCTGGGACATGTATGAGTGCAGGAGCGGCGAGCTCCACCCCCTATATAGATGTACCCCAGGACTCAGCAGCGCCATCTACCTGCTGACTGTCTGGTACATGTATGAGTGCAGGAGCTCCACCCCCTATATAGATGTACCCCAGGACTCAGCAGCGCCATCTACCTGCTGACTGTCTGGTACATGTATGAGTGCAGGAGCTCCACCCCCTATATAGATGTACCCCAGGACTCAGCAGCGCCATCTACCTGCTGACTGTCTGGTACATGTATGAGTGCAGGAGCTCCACCCCCTATATAGATGTACCCCAGGACTCAGCAGCGCCATCTACCTGCTGACTGTCTGGTACATGTATGAGTGCAGGAGCTCCACCCCTTATATAGATGTACCCCAGGACTCAGCAGCGCCATCTACCTGCTGACTGTCTGGTACATGTATGAGTGCAGGAGCTCCACCCCCTATATAGATGTACCCCAGGACTCAGCAGCGCCATCTACCTGCTGACTGTCTGGTACATGTATGAGTGCAGGAGCTCCACCCCCTATATAGATGTACCCCAGGACTCAGCAGCGCCCCCTACCTGCTGACTGTCTGCTACATGTATGAGTACAGGAGCGGTGAGCTCCACCCCCTATATAGATGTACCCCAGGACTCAGCAGCGCCATCTACCTGCTGACTGTCTGGTACATGTATGAGTGCAGGAGCAGCGAGCTCCACCCCCTATATAGATGTACCCCAGGACTCAGCAGCGCCATCTACCTGCTGACTGTCTGGTACATGTATGAGTACAGGAGCTCCACCCCCTATATAGATGTACCCCAGGACTCAGCAGCGCCCCCTACCTACTGACTGTCTGGTACATGTATGAGTACAGGAGCGGCGAGCTCCACCCCCTATATAGATGTACCCCAGGACTCAGCAGCGCCATCTACCTACTGACTGTCTGGTACATGTATGAGTACAGGAGCGGCGAGCTCCACCCCCTATATAGATGTACCCCAGGACTCAGCAACGCCATCTACCTGCTGACTGTCTGGTACATGTATGAGTGCAGGAGCTCCACCCCCTATATAGATGTACCCCAGGACTCAGCAGCGCCATCTACCTGCTGACTGTCTGGTACATGTATGAGTACAGGAGCTCCACCCCCTATATAGATGTACCCCAGGACTCAGCAGCGCCATCTACCTGCTGACTGTCTGGTACATGTATGAGTACAGGAGCTCCACCCCCTATATAGATGTACCCCAGGACTCAGCAGCGCCCCCTACCTGCTGACTGTCTGGTACATGTATGAGTACAGGAGCGGCGAGCTCCACCCCCCATATAGATGTACCCCAGGACTCAGCAGCGCCATCTACCTGCTGACTGTCTGGTACATGTATGAGTACAGGAGCTCCACCCCCTATATAGATGTACCCCAGGACTCAGCAGCGCCATCTACCTGCTGACTGTCTGGTACATGTATGAGTGCAGGAGCTCCACCCCCTATATAGATGTACCCCAGGACTCAGCAGCGCCATCTACCTGCTGACTGTCTGGTACATGTATGAGTACAGGAGCGGCGAGCTCCACCCCCTATATAGATGTACCCCAGGACTCAGCAGCGCCATCTACCTGCTGACTGTCTGGTACATGTATGAGTGCAGGAGCTCCACCCCCTATATAGATGTGCCCCAGGACTCAGCAGCGCCATCTACCTGCTGACTGTCTGGTACATGTATGAGTGCAGGAGCTCCACCCCCTATATAGATGTACCCCAGGACTCAGCAGCGCCATCTACCTGCTGACTGTCTGGTACATGTATGAGTGCAGGAGCTCCACCCCCTATATAGATGTACCCCAGGACTCAGCAGCGCCATCTACCTGCTGACTGTCTGGTACATGTATGAGTACAGGAGCTCCACCCCCTATATAGATGTACCCCAGGACTCAGCAGCGCCATCTACCTGCTGACTGTCTGGTACATGTATGAGTGCAGGAGGGGCGAGCTCCACCCCCTATATAGATGTACCCCAGGACTCAGCAGCGCCATCTACCTGCTGACTGTCTGGTACATGTATGAGTGCAGGAGCTCCACCCCCTATATAGATGTACCCCAGGACTCAGCAGCGCCCCCTACCTGCTGACTGTCTGGTACATGTATGAGTGCAGGAGCTCCACCCCCTATATAGATGTGCCCCAGGACTCAGCAGCGCCATCTACCTGCTGACTGTCTGGTACATGTATGAGTGCAGGAGCTCCACCCCCTATATAGATGTACCCCAGGACTCAGCAGCGCCATCTACCTGCTGACTGTCTGGTACATGTATGAGTACAGGAGCGGCGAGCTCCACCCCCTATATAGATGTACCCCAGGACTCAGCAGCGCCATCTACCTGCTGACTGTCTGGTACATGTATGAGTGCAGGAGCTCCACCCCCTATATAGATGTACCCCAGGACTCAGCAGCGCCATCTACCTGCTGACTGTCTGGTACATGTATGAGTGCAGGAGCTCCACCCCCTATATAGATGTGCCCCAGGACTCAGCAGCGCCATCTACCTGCTGACTGTCTGGTACATGTATGAGTGCAGGAGCGGCGAGCTCCACCCCCTATATAGATGTACCCCAGGACTCAGCAGCGCCATCTACCTGCTGATTGTCTAGTACATGTATGAGTACAGAAGCGGCGAGCTCCACCCCCTATATAGATGTGCCCCAGGACTCAGCAGCGCCATCTACCTGCTGACTGTCTGGTACATGTATGAGTACAGGAGCGGCGAGCTCCACCCCCTATATAGATGTACCCCAGGACTCAGCAGCGCCATCTACCTGCTGACTGTCTGGGACATGTATGAGTGCAGGAGCTCCACCCCCTATATAGATGTACCCCAGGACTCAGCAGCGCCATCTACCTGCAGACTGTCTGGTACATGTATGAGTACAGGAGCGGCGAGCTCCACCCCCTATATAGATGTACCCCAGGACTCAGCAGCGCCATCTACCTGCTGACTGTCTGGTACATGTATGAGTACAGGAGCTCCACCCCCTATATAGATGTACCCCAGGACTCAGCAGCGCCCCCTACCTGCTGACTGTCTGGTACATGTATGAGTGCAGGAGCTCCACCCCCTATATAGATGTACCCCAGGACTCAGCAGCGCCCCCTACCTGCTGACTGTCTGGTACATGTATGAGTGCAGGAGCTCCACCCCCTATATAGATGTGCCCCAGGACTCAGCAGCGCCATCTACCTGCTGACTGTCTTGTACATGTATGAGTGCAGGAGCTCCACCCCCTATATAGATGTGCCCCAGGACTCAGCAGCGCCATCTACCTGCTGACTGTCTGGGACATGTATGAGTGCAGGAGCGGCGAGCTCCACCCCCTATATAGATGTACCCCAGGACTCAGCAGCGCCATCTACCTGCTGACTGTCTGGTACATGTATGAGTGCAGGAGCTCCACCCCCTATATAGATGTGCCCCAGGACTCAGCAGCGCCATCTACCTGCTGACTGTCTGGTACATGTATGAGTGCAGGAGCGGCGAGCTCCACCCCCAATATAGATGTGCCCCAGGACTCAGCAGCGCCATCTACCTGCTGACTGTCTGGTACATGTATGAGTGCAGGAGCTCCACCCCCTATATAGATGTACCCCAGGACTCAGCAGCGCCATCTACCTGCAGACTGTCTGGTACATGTATGAGTACAGGAGCGGCGAGCTCCACCCCCTATATAGATGTACCCCAGGACTCAGCAGCGCCATCTACCTGCTGACTGTCTGGTACATGTATGAGTACAGGAGCTCCACCCCCTATATAGATGTACCCCAGGACTCAGCAGCGCCCCCTACCTGCTGACTGTCTGGTACATGTATGAGTGCAGGAGCTCCACCCCCTATATAGATGTACCCCAGGACTCAGCAGCGCCATCTACCTGCTGACTGTCTTGTACATGTATGAGTACAGGAGCTCCACCCCCTATATAGATGTACCCCAGGACTCAGCAGCGCCCCCTACCTGCTGACTGTCTGGTACATGTATGAGTGCAGGAGCTCCACCCCCTATATAGATGTACCCCAGGACTCAGCAGCGCCATCTACCTGCTGACTGTCTGGTACATGTATGAGTGCAGGAGCTCCACCCCCTATATAGATGTACCCCAGGACTCAGCAGCGCCATCTACCTGCTGACTGTCTGGTACATGTATGAGTGCAGGAGCTCCACCCCCTATATAGATGTACCCCAGGACTCAGCAGCGCCCCCTACCTGCTGACTGTCTGCTACATGTATGAGTACAGGAGCGGTGAGCTCCACCCCCTATATAGATGTACCCCAGGACTCAGCAGCGCCATCTACCTGCTGACTGTCTGGTACATGTATGAGTACAGGAGCTCCACCCCCTATATAGATGTACCCCAGGACTCAGCAGTGCCATCTACCTGCTGACTGTCTGGTACATGTATGAGTACAGGAGCTCCACCCCCTATATAGATGTACCCCAGGACTCAGCAGCGCCATCTACCTGCTGACTGTCTGGTATATGTATGAGTACAGGAGCTCCACCCCCTATATAGATGTATCCCAGGACTCAGCAGCGCCATCTACCTGCTGACTGTCTGGGACATGTATGAGTGCAGGAGCGGCGAGCTCCACCCCCTATATAGATGTACCCCAGGACTCAGCAGCGCCATCTACCTGCTGACTGTCTGGTACATGTATGAGTGCAGGAGCTCCACCCCCTATATAGATGTACCCCAGGACTCAGCAGCGCCATCTACCTGCTGACTGTCTGGTACATGTATGAGTGCAGGAGCTCCACCCCCTATATAGATGTACCCCAGGACTCAGCAGCGCCATCTACCTGCTGACTGTCTGGTACATGTATGAGTGCAGGAGCTCCACCCCCTATATAGATGTACCCCAGGACTCAGCAGCGCCCCCTACCTGCTGACTGTCTGCTACATGTATGAGTACAGGAGCGGTGAGCTCCACCCCCTATATAGATGTACCCCAGGACTCAGCAGCGCCATCTACCTGCTGACTGTCTGGTACATGTATGAGTGCAGGAGCAGCGAGCTCCACCCCCTATATAGATGTACCCCAGGACTCAGCAGCGCCATCTACCTGCTGACTGTCTGGTACATGTATGAGTACAGGAGCTCCACCCCCTATATAGATGTACCCCAGGACTCAGCAGCGCCCCCTACCTACTGACTGTCTGGTACATGTATGAGTACAGGAGCGGTGAGCTCCACCCCCTATATAGATGTACCCCAGGACTCAGCAGCGCCATCTACCTGCTGACTGTCTGGTACATGTATGAGTGCAGGAGCGGTGAGCTCCACCCCCTATATAGATGTACCCCAGGACTCAGCAGCGCCATCTACCTGCTGACTGTCTGGTACATGTATGAGTGCAGGAGCTCCACCCCCTATATAGATGTACCCCAGGACTCAGCAGCGCCATCTACCTGCTGACTGTCTGGTATATGTATGAGTACAGGAGCTCCACCCCCTATATAGATGTACCCCAGGACTCAGCAGCGCCATCTACCTGCTGACTGTCTGGTACATGTATGAGTGCAGGAGCGGTGAGCTCCACCCCCTATATAGATGTACCCCAGGACTCAGCAGCGCCATCTACCTGCTGACTGTCTGGTATATGTATGAGTACAGGAGCTCCACCCCCTATATAGATGTACCCCAGGACTCAGCAGCGCCATCTACCTGCTGACTGTCTGGTACATGTATGAGTACAGGAGCTCCACCCCCTATATAGATGTACCCCAGGACTCAGCAGCGCCATCTACCTGCTGACTGTCTGGGACATGTATGAGTGCAGGAGCGGCGAGCTCCACCCCCTATATAGATGTACCCCAGGACTCAGCAGCGCCCCCTACCTGCTGACTGTCTGGGACATTCTCCTCCGGGCAGTCCTGGGAATACAGAGGACTCAGGGGACATCTCTCGGTGGGATTTCTCCTACTGGATCCATCTGTGGAGACACAAACACACAGTGACGGAATACATGAGCTGCTGGAGATCTGTCTATACATCAGACACTTCTAGGGTTACTTATGGGGTGAGCCTAATAACTTTCTGCTACACCCCAAGATAATCCAGTCCACCCCACATTGACTCCACCCCCAGGTGATTCCATAACAGATAGAAAACCTCACAGTAATGGCTTCCACTATGGAGCAGACGCCGAGCAGAGTGTGAGGCTGTAAGACAGGGCCAGTCCAAGAACTTGCTGTAAATCTCAAGGGCCCGTTGTGGTTTCAGCTCCTGTGAACCCGAAAAGAATCTGCCCGATGCCGTCCCAGTCACAGGTGGAAGGTTACAACACAAAAAAAGAGGACCCCAGCCCCCCAAAACTAATAGAAGTGGACACAACCCCTCGGCCTTGGGTGAAAGCAGCAGCTCATATACAGAAAGTATAAAAAATCCAGCTCTGGAAACGCGTTACAATAAAACGTAACCTTTAATAGTCCATTATTAGAATAAGCCCCAAACAATAGCGCTCCGTCCAATAAACAACAAGGAGCAGAAACAATGTGTCTAATAAGAATTCACGAAAACAAACACAAAAATACATCACCCGGAACTCCTTGTGGGTTTTTAAATTAAAACTTCGTCTTTATTAATTTTCATTAAAAAAAACTTTGCTCTTACAGACTTCTCAGTGGTGTATAGGGTCCATGTGCTGAGGTGGTAC
The DNA here is from genome assembly GCF_031893055.1 of Leptodactylus fuscus. Taxonomy (NCBI): domain Eukaryota; kingdom Metazoa; phylum Chordata; class Amphibia; order Anura; family Leptodactylidae; genus Leptodactylus; species Leptodactylus fuscus. The sequence goes on along the minus strand of NC_134267.1, from coordinate 248,265,741 downwards.
TGTTCACGCTAACGCGTTTCAGTGCCGAGGCACCTTAATCATGGCATGTTAGTAACTATCAGACAATACATACAAACAAACATCGGATGAATTTCTTTAAAAAGGGTATACTAATTTTTGCGGTGTTCAGATCATAAACCATAATTATCTTACGGTTAAACATCTTCTGGAAACTTTCCATCCCCTCCTTTTTTTCTTTAATATGATGGACTCAGATACCGAAAATAACAGACAGAAAAGACTAGCGGAGGTTTTTAATTTGAATGGTGACAATATTCAACGGAAGGATAACACATCCTCCATGCTTTATAAACGAGAGAATTTGTGGTTACAAGAGGTCAAGGTATGGTGGGATCACAAAACCCTGTCATCATACTTAGAAAAAGCCATGATACCCAGAGGTTTGAGGGTGAAAAACTCCCCCCCACACCACATATAATACAGAATTTCAACATGAATGGGAGAGAATCCTAACGGACTGCTCACTGAAACTTATAACATTGATTATACAAGAGGAAGAAAAGCAACTCATTAATCTGAAAGAGAACATACAGACTATCACAGAAGAACTCCAACCACATCCCAATACGGCACAATAGAAGGAGGATTTTACCAAAATTCAGAAGCAAATAGAGGAACTAGAGGATAAGATAGTAGAGACTAAGGGACCGTAAGGACTATGAAAGTGGTATTGTTTACAACTGGAAGAATGAACGTATTTTTACCCCCAGATCTATTCTAAAAAAATCTCGCCATAATACACCACGAACCCGGTATCCCTCAGATAGAAAGGTCTCTTTTAGTTCCTCTGACAAAGACACGGATTACACAGACACAGAGTCTACGGCTTCTTTTTTTATCCCCAAGAAATCAACGCCTGTCCAAAATGGATTCCACGAATTCCTCACCTTTACAAGATACCAGAAGAGGAAAAATCACCGGGGCGGCCGTAAACACCGTAAAAAACACTGCAAAAACACGCAGCAGCTACAGATCATAGAAGCCGATTCCTCTAACCATCAATCAAGACAACCACTTACCCCAGACAGACGGAAGACGGGCTAATGAAGTAACAACTCCACCCGAGACTTTCTCAGACAATTGCAGCCTCCTTCATTTGTCTTCGTCTACTCTTTCAGCAACTTGTGTCCAGCTAGTAAGTAAAGCTCGAAGTTTTCTTCCTACAGCCAGATTTGATCTTTTTAATACATTATTAGACATTAACAAATTTGTACGAGCATTAACCCTAAAAAGATTCTTCTTTAACACGGATGATTCAATAGAAACAATCATTGCTGCTCCTCACTCAAATGAGTTTCCTGATTTAAAGTTCAAAGAGAAATTATGTCTAACCGCACTTACAGCAATGCAAACTCCTTCTACCCAAATTAGAGCTATAGACCATGTGAGAGTTACACCCTAAATACTACCCAATGTCAGCACGAGGACCGATACTAGATCAGGTTCAACAACAAATAGAAAAAGAACTTACACGACTACATGGGGCAGAGTATTCATTTATACATAACCTTACCAGAAAAGAAAGAGAATGTCTACAAAGCCTAGAAAAAAACTCGGACATAATAATAATAATAATAATAATAATAATAAATGTTATTTCTATAGCGCCAACATATTCCGCAGCGCTGTACAATGTGTAGGGTTCAAATACAGACAGAAAGATACATTACAAAGAAAGTCATTTCACACAATGGGACTGAGGGCCCTGCTCACAAGAGCTTACAATCTATGAGGTAGAGGGGGTGACACAAGAGCTTACACTCTATGAGGTAGAGGGGGGGACACAAGAGCTTACAATCTATGAGGTAGAGGGGGGGACACAAGAGCTTACACTCTATGAGGTAGAGGGGGGGACACAAGAGCTTACAATCTATGAGGTAGAGGGGGGGACACAAGAGCTTACAATCTATGAGGTAGAGGGGGGGACACAAGAGCTTACACTCTATGAGGTAGAGGGGGGGACACAAGAGCTTACAATCTATGAGGTAGAGGGGGGGACACAAGAGCTTACACTCTATGAGGTAGAGGGGGGGACACAAGAGCTTACAATCTATGAGGTAGAGGGGGGGACACAAGAGCTTACACTCTATGAGGTAGAGGGGGGGACACAAGAGCTTACAATCTATGAGGTAGAGGGGGTGACACAAGAGCTTACAGTCTATGAGGTAGAGGGGGTGACACAAGAGCTTACAATCTATGAGGTAGAGGAGGTGACACAGGAGCTTACAGTCTATGAGGTAGAGGGGGTGACACAAGAGCTTACAATCTATGAGGTAGAGGGGGTGACACAAGAGCTTACAATCTATGAGGTAGAGGGGGGACACAAGAGCTTACAATCTATGAGGTAGAGGGGGGGACACAAGAGCTTACAATCTATGAGGTAGAGGGGGTGACACAAGAGCTTACAATCTATGAGGTAGAGGGGGTGACACAAGAGCTTACAATCTATGAGGTAGAGGGGGTGACACAAGAGCTTACAATCTATGAGGTAGAGGGGGGGACACAAGAGCTTACACTCTATGAGGTAGAGGAGGTGACACAGGAGCTTACAATCTATGAGGTAGAGGGGGTGACACAAGAGCTTACACTCTATGAGGTAGAGGGGGGGACACAAGAGCTTACACTCTATGAGGTAGAGGGGGTGACACAAGAGCTTACACTCTATGAGGTAGAGGGGGTGACACAAGAGCTTACAGTCTATGAGGTAGAGGAGGTGACACAAGAGCTTACAATCTATGAGGTAGAGGGGGTGACACAAGAGCTTACAATCTATGAGGTAGAGGGGGTGACACAAGAGCTTACAGTCTATGAGGTAGAGGGGGTGACACAAGAGCTTACAATCTATGAGGTAGAGGGGGTGACACAGGAGCTTACAATCTATGAGGTAGAGGGGGGGACACAGGAGCTTACACTCTATGAGGTAGAGGGGTGACACAAGAGCTTACAATCTATGAGGTAGAGGGGTGACACAAGAGCTTACACTCTATGAGGTAGAGGAGGTGACACAGGAGCTTACAATCTATGAGGTAGAGGGGGTGACACAAGAGCTTACACTCTATGAGGTAGAGGGGGGGACACAAGAGCTTACACTCTATGAGGTAGAGGGGGTGACACAGGAGCTTACAATCTATGAGGTAGAGGGGGGGACACAGGAGCTTACACTCTATGAGGTAGAGGGGGGGACACAAGAGCTTACACTCTATGAGGTAGAGGGGGGACACAAGAGCTTACAATCTATGAGGTAGAGGGGGTGACACAGGAGCTTACAATCTATGAGGTAGAGGGGGGGACACAAGAGCTTACAATCTATGAGGTAGAGGGGGTGACACAAGAGCTTACAGTCTATGAGGTAGAGGGGGGGACACAGGAGCTTACACTCTATGAGGTAGAGGGGGTGACACAGGAGCTTACAATCTATGAGGTAGAGGGGGGACACAAGAGCTTACAATCTATGAGGTAGAGGGGGTGACACAAGAGCTTACAGTCTATGAGGTAGAGGGGGGGACACAAGAGCTTACACTCTATGAGGTAGAGGGGGGACACAGGAGCTTACACTCTATGAGGTAGAGGGGGGACACAGGAGCTTACAGTCTATGAGGTAGAGGGGGTGACACAAGAGCTTACAATCTATGAGGTAGAGGGGGTGACACAGGAGCTTACAATCTATGAGGTAGAGGGGGGACACAAGAGCTTACAGTCTATGAGGTAGAGGGGGTGACACAAGAGCTTACAATCTATGAGGTAGAGGGGGGGACACAGGAGCTTACAATCTATGAGGTAGAGGGGGTGACACAAGAGCTTACAATCTATGAGGTAGAGGGGGTGACACAGGAGCTTACAATCTATGAGGTAGAGGGGGGACACAAGAGCTTACAGTCTATGAGGTAGAGGGGGTGACACAAGAGCTTACAATCTATGAGGTAGAGGGGGTGACACAGGAGCTTACAATCTATGAGGTAGAGGGGGGACACAAGAGCTTACACTCTATGAGGTAGAGGGGGGGACACAGGAGCTTACAATCTATGAGGTAGAGGGGGTGACACAAGAGCTTACAATCTATGAGGTAGAGGGGGTGACACAGGAGCTTACACTCTATGAGGTAGAGGGGGGGACACAAGAGCTTACAGTCTATGAGGTAGGGGGGTGACACAAGAGCTTACACTCTATGAGGTAGAGGGGTGACACAAGAGCTTACAATCTATGAGGTAGAGGGGGTGACACAAGAGCTTACACTCTATGAGGTAGAGGGGGGGACACAAGAGCTTACAGTCTATGAGGTAGGGGGGTGACACAAGAGCTTACACTCTATGAGGTAGAGGGGGGGACACAGGAGCTTACAATCTATGAGGTAGAGGGGGTGACACAAGAGCTTACAATCTATGAGGTAGAGGGGGGGACACAAGAGCTTACAGTCTATGAGGTAGAGGGGGGGACACAGGAGCTTACACTCTATGAGGTAGAGGGGGTGACACAGGAGCTTACAGTCTATGAGGTAGAGGGGGTGACACAAGAGCTTACAATCTATGAGGTAGAGGGGGGACACAAGAGCTTACAATCTATGAGGTAGAGGGGTGACACAAGAGCTTACAGTCTATGAGGTAGAGGGGGGGACACAAGAGCTTACAATCTATGAGGTAGAGGGGTGACACAAGAGCTTACAGTCTATGAGGTAGAGGGGGGGACACAAGAGCTTACAATCTATGAGGTAGAGGGGGGACACAAGAGCTTACAATCTATGAGGTAGAGGGGGTGACACAGGAGCTTACAATCTATGAGGTAGAGGGGGGGACACAAGAGCTTACAATCTATGAGGTAGAGGGGGTGACACAAGAGCTTACAGTCTATGAGGTAGAGGGGGGGACACAGGAGCTTACACTCTATGAGGTAGAGGGGGTGACACAGGAGCTTACAATCTATGAGGTAGAGGGGGGGACACAAGAGCTTACAATCTATGAGGTAGAGGGGGTGACACAAGAGCTTACAGTCTATGAGGTAGAGGGGGGGACACAAGAGCTTACAATCTATGAGGTAGAGGGGTGACACAAGAGCTTACAGTCTATGAGGTAGAGGGGGGGACACAAGAGCTTACAATCTATGAGGTAGAGGGGGTGACACAAGAGCTTACAGTCTATGAGGTAGAGGGGGGGACACAAGAGCTTACAATCTATGAGGTAGAGGGGGGTGACACAGGAGCTTACAGTCTATGAGGTAGAGGGGGTGACACAAGAGCTTACAATCTATGAGGTAGAGGGGGGACACAGGAGGTAGCAGGGGCGGCATTACTTATACAGGGGTCAGACAATTCTGTAATAGAGGTGACTGTCATTACACAGACATAAGACTTTATGGGCCGTCACCAGTCGTGTCCTGTAACATGTGGATGGAGCTCGGACCTATAAAGTTATCCTGAGATGACATCATATCATGTGGGGTAATGTGGGGGCGGGGACAGAGGAGGGGGAAGGGTTTACGTTAGACATTGTGATTGGCCGGTCTGATAAGATGTGTCTTTAGTTTGCGTTTGAAACTGTAGAAGTTGGGAGTTACTCTGATTGTCCGGGGTAGAGCATTCCAGAGAAGTGGTGCAGCTCGGGAGAAGTCTTGTATACGAGCGTGGGAGGTTCTGATAATAGAGGATGGAAGTGTTAGGTCATTGAGTGAGCGGAGAGCACGGGTTGGGCGGTAGACAGAGATGAGGGAGGAGATGTAGGGAGGTGCGGCATTATGGAGAGCCTTGTGGGGGAGGGGGAGAACTTTATATTTTATTCTATAATGAATAGGCAGCCAGTGTAGTGACTGGCACAGACCGGAGGCCTCGCTGTAGTGACCGGCACAGACCAGAGGCCTCGCTGTAGTGACCGGCACAGACCGGAGGCCTCGCTGTAGTGACCGGCACAGACCGGAGGCCTCGCTGTAGTGACTGGCACAGACCGGAGGCCTCGCTGTAGTGACCGGCACAGACCGGAGGCATCACTGTAGCGTCTAGCCTGATAGATGAGCCTGGCCGCTGCATTCAGAATAGATTGTAGAGGGGAGACTTTAGTGAGGGGAAGACCGATTAGTAAGGAGTTACAGTAGTCAAGGCGAGAATGAATCAGAGAGACAGTAAGTGTCTTTAGTGTATCTCTGGTAAGGAAAGGGCGTATTCTGGAGATGTTTTTGAGGTGGAGGTGACATGAACGTGCGAGTGATTCAATATGACGGGTGAAGGAAAGGTCTGCGTCAAACGTGACCCCGAGGCAGCGGGCATGCTGCCTAGGAGTTATAGTAAGGCCTGAGACTGCAATGGATATATCAGGGACAGATCTATTAGATGGTGGAAACAGTAGTAGTTCAGTCTTAGAGAGATTTAGTTTCAGATAGAGAGAGGACATGATATTAGAGACAGCAGAGAGACAGTCACTGGTGTTCTGTATGAGTGCAGGGGTGATGTCCCGGGAAGATGTGTATAATTGGGTGTCATCAGCATAAAGATGGGACCTGAAGCCAAATCTGGTGATGGTTTGTCCAATGGGGGCTGTGTAGAGAGAGGAGAGCAGGGGGCCTAGGACCGAGCCCTGAGGAACCCCAACAGCAAGGGAAAGCAGGGAGGAAATAGAGCCCGCAAATGATAGACGGAAAGTGCGGTCTGAGAGATAAGAGGAGAACCAGGAGAGCGCAGTGTCCATGAGGCCGACTGAGCGGAGCAGAGTGAGGAGGAGGAGATGATGGTCAACAGTGTCAAAAGCTGCAGAGAGGTCCAGAAGAATAAGAAGAGAGAAGTCACCATTGGATTTAGCCATTAGGAGATCATTGGAGACTTTTGTGAGAGCCGTTTCAGTAGAGTGAAGAGCGCGGAAACCAGATTGTAAGGGGTCAAGCAGAGAGTTAGCAGAGAGATAGCGGATTAGACGAGAATAGACCAGGCGTTCCAAGAGTTTAGAGATAAAGGAGAGGTTAGAGACGGGTCGATAGTGAGCAGCACAGGATGGGTCCAGGGAGGGTTTTTTCAATAGCGGAGTTATAACAGCATGCTTGAAGGAGGATGGGAAGATTCCAGAAGAGAGAGAGAGGGTAAATATTTTAGTAAGGTAAGTTTTGACAGCAGGGGACAGAGATTGGAGAAGGTGCGAGGGGAAGGGGTCACTACTGCAGGTTGTAGGGTGAGATGAAGAAAGTAGCTGGGAGACTTCCTCTTCTGTAACAGGTTCAAAAGATGAGAATGGACAGGCTGAAGTGCGGTTGGTGAGGAGATCAATGCCACCTGGGGCTTGGGCAGTAATTTCCTGACGGATCTTATCAATTTTATCATGGAAATACGTGGCCAGGTCATCGGCACTAAGGTCTGTGAATGGCGTCTGCACCTTTGGTGTGAATAAGGAGTGAAAAGTTTCAAAAAGCCTTTTAGGGTTGCTGGAGAGAGAAGAGATGAGGGCAGTGAAATAGTCTTGCTTGGCGAGGTGAAGGGCAGAGCTATATGTTTTAAGCATAAATTTGAAGTGGAGGAAGTCTGCAGGTGAGCGTGATTTTCTTCAGAGACGTTCGGCACACCTAGAGCAGCGCTGAAGAAATCGTGTCTGTGGCGTGTGCCAGGGTTGCTGCCTCCTATGTGGGACTTTACGAGTGGAGCCATCTCATCCAATGCATTATTAAGGGTTTCATTATAGTGACTGGTGGCCAGATTGGGACAGGAGATTGAGGAGATGGGGAACAGAGAGGATGGTAGAGTATCTGAGAGGTGCTGGGTGTCGATGGCACATAAGTTCCTATATGTGTGATGGGTAGGGGCGTCTTGTGAAGGGGAGAGGGCACTGATGGTGAGAGACAGAAGATTATGATCAGAGAGGGGCAGAGCAGAGTTAGTAAATTTAGAGACTGTGAGGAGTCGATGGAAGACAAGATCAATCGTGTTACCATCTATATGTGTGACAGAAGAAGAACATTGTGAGAGACCAAGAGAAGTGGTTAATGAGAGAAACTGTGAGGCAGCTGGGGAGTGAGGGGGGCAATAGGGATGTTACAGGCACCCATGATGAGGGTAGGAATGTCACTGGATAAAAAGTGGGGAAGCCAAGAAGCAAAGTGATCCAAAAATTGGTAGGGTGAGCCAGGTGGGCGGTAGATCACAGCTACATGTAAGGAGAGTGGGCGGAAAAGTCTGATAGCATGGACTTCAAATGAGGGGAATGTGAGTGAGGGGACCGGGGGAATAACCTGTAATATACACTGTGGTGACAGAAGTAAGCCTACCCCACCACCCTGCCTGTTGTCAGGCCTAGAGGTATGTGAGAATTGTAGGCCACCATGACACAGAGCAGCAGCGGAGGCCGTATCTGACTGCTGGATCCAAGTTTCAGTACGGACATAGTGATCAGACAAGCTGATAAAGGTGGGAAAATTGTCATTTTAAACAGTCTAGATTATAAAACAGCTGTCAATCAAA